>NC_090934.1:131421662-131725341 GCF_040938575.1 Ambystoma mexicanum | reverse complement strand
CGGCGCGCAGGGTGTTCACCAAGTGCCTAGCACCGGTGGCGGCGCGGATGCGCCTGCAGGGGATCCACGTCTACCCCTACCTGGACGACTGGCTCATACGGGCAAGGACAAGGGAGCTCGCCGTGGAACACACTGCGAAGACCGTCCAGCTGCTCACGGACCTGGGGTTCTCCATCAACTTTCCAAAATCCCACCTGATCCTGTCGCAAGTCGCCCTGTTTCTGGGAGCACAGCTCGACACAGTGGCGTGGCGGGCCTCACCGTTGGAGGAAAGGATAAGGACCATCCTGGGAAAGGTGCAATGTCTGCTGGCCACGGACGTGGCCAGAGTGAGGTCTATCAAGTCCCTCCTCGAAATGATGTCCTCCTGCATTTATCTGGTGCGCCACTGCAGACTTCGGATGCGGCCCTTGCAAGAATTCCTCGACGCCCACTGGATCCAGATGACAGGCAGCTTCCAGGATGGGATCCCGTCAGGCGATACGATGGTGGGGTGTCCACTCTCATCTGACGGCGGGAACAGGTTTCCTAACCCCGGCCCACCAGGTGCCGGTGACGACGGATGCCTCCCTGGAAGGTTGGGGAGCGCACACCGGGGGTCTCCACGTGAGAGGCCTTTGGCTCCCGGAGGAGAAGACTCTCCTCATCAACATCTTGGAGCTCCATGCAGTGTTCTGGGCCCTCAGGTCCTTCCTTCCGTCCCTCAAGGGCAAGGTGGTGAGGATCTTCACCGACAACACCACCACGATGTTTTACATTTGGAAGCAGGGCAGAACCAGATCCCCTGCCCTATCCAAGGAAGCCCAGGATCTGTGGCATTGGGCCGTCGCCCAAGGGATGTTTCTGGTACCCTTTCATCTGGCAGGGATAATAAACACCATCGCCGACTCACTCAGCAGAGAGCTGCACTCGTGCCACGAGTGGGAACTGCGCCAGGATCAAGTGGACCGACTCTTCCGATGATGGAGCGAATCCCAGATCGATCTCTTCGCGACGGCGGCGAACTCCAAGTGCCAGAGGTTCGCCAGCAGGTTTCCCCAACCGAGGAGCATGGGCGATGCTTTCTCGTTCCCCTGGGACGGCCTGTTCCTTTATGCGTTCCCGCCGTTGCCGTTGCTACTCCGGCTCGTCAACCAGCTCAAGAGGTCCCGGTGCAGGATGATCCTCGTCGCACCGGCGTGGCCGAGGCAGATCTGGTTCCCGGACCTTCTGGAATTGTCAGCGTCCACACCAGTCAAGCTGCCGACGGACGCGGATCTTCTCTCCAGAGAAGGAGGCGCCATTCTTCATCACGAACCAGAGTCGCTGAACTTGCAGGCCTGGCTCCTGCAGCACTAGAGTTTGGAGGATACGACATCCCAGCCGACTGCAGAGAGGTTCTTGCGAAGGCCAGGGCATCCTCAACTCTCAAGTGATACGGACACAAATGGAAGAGGTTCTCTGTCTGGTGCCGTGCACAGAAGATTAACCCTCTGCGGATTACGGCCCCTCAAGTATTGCCATACCTATTGTCCTTGGCCAAGGCTGGCCTATCTCACGCTTCCATCAAGGTACATCTGGATGCCGTCTCACGTTACACCAGAACTACAGGACGGGCGTCCTTGTGGTCTCATCGACTGGTGAAGGAATTTATGAAAGGACTGTTCCGATCATTCCCGCCGGTGAAGGCCCCTGCCCCGGCGTGGGAACTCAACGTGGTGCTGACTAGGCTCTTGGGGTCCCCATTCGAGCCTATGTATTCAGTGCCGTTGAAGTTTCTGTCGTGGAAGACAGCATTCCTCGTGGCCATCACCTCTGCACGACGAGTGGGAGAGATCCAGGCCCTGTCTTGCAAGCCTCCATACTTGACGTTTCACGACACGAGGGTGGTGCTGAGGACGCACCCCTCCTTCATGCCCAAGGTGCCGTCGAACTTCCACCTCAACGAGCCCCTGGTGTTGCCAGTTTTCTTCCCGTCGCCTTCGTCGCCGGCTGAGAGGACTCTGCACTCGCTGGATGTAGCTAGAGCGCTGAAGTTCTACGTGGACCGCACGAAGGGTTTTCGGAAGACATCACAGCTGTTTGTGAACTTTGGACCTGTGAATCAAGGGAAGGCTCTCTCGAAGACTTCCATTTCCAGATGGCTCTCTGGCTGCATCATGCACTGTCACCGGTTGGCAAATTGACCGTTGCCAGGCCGTCCAAGGGCCCATTCGACCAGAGCGATCGCTGCTACTACGGCGTTCCTGTCTGGTGTGCCCCTGCTCGACATCTGCAGGGCTGCTATGTGGAGGTCGACGCAAACCTTCACGAGATTCTACTGCGTCGACCGGGATTCCAGGGAGGAGTCCAGAGTCGGCCAGGCAGTGCTGCGCAACCTGTTCGCCTAAGGTGAGCCTGATGAGGAGGTAAGAGTTGCTTAATGTTGAGTTGTTGTATTGCTTGATATTGAGCCTTTTGCCACCTGCCGTGGTTGTGCATGTGTATACTGCTATGTATTCTTATATTCATGAGCATGTGAATCCATGCCAGACCCCATGCTGGTGAAGGAACAAGTTACTTACCTGTAACTGTTGTTCTCCAGCATGGGTCTGGCATGGATTCACATGCAAACCCTCCCACCTACCCCTGTGCGGCTCTTCACTTGGTCATACTGCCACTTCACGTGCTACCAAATCTGAGGATGGCTGCCAGGGGCGGGGCTTAGGGAGAGGGCAGTCATTGGCTGGGGGCAGTATGACCCAGAAACCAGTGATTGGTTACTACTGAGAAAGACAGATCAGAAACGAAACTGATACTGAATTTTTCTATACCGAGGATTCCCGGCCTGACGACGGGGAATATTCATGAGCATGTGAATCCATGCCAGACCCATGCTGGAGAACAACAGTTACAGGTAAGTAACGTGTTCCTTTCTCACTCCGCCAAAAAGCACCATGCAATATTATGGCTCAAAGGGATCAAAGCTCAAGACTCAAGAACCCAGCCCTGCAGTTGCTGCAGCCCTTATGATCAGTTAGCCAAAAGGGTCATCTCTATATCAGACACTACTACGTGCACATACTCGTGCATCAATTCACGCTTATATCAGTAAGCTCTCGGGATGCTCCCCTCAAGGCCCTGCATCTACCCAGCTTACCCGCTTTGGGCTCTAGTCCGTGTGTAGATCACAATCTCCTCCGCTCTGGACCCTGGAGCCTGGTATGCCGTGAGCCAAACAGGATCAATCACAGCTGTCAGCGAAACCACAGCACAATGGCTTACGTCATGGCTACCACTCCACTCTGCTGTCACCTATATCCACTGAAGAGGAAGTGTCAATTACCACCCCCACTCCAGTTTCCCCCCTCCCATTGCCTATTGAGTTCACACCAAAGTATGTGACGTATGAAGAACAGTTAAATTCGAAGAGAGCAGCATATGGGCTCTGCCCAGGACCTACCAGTGTAACAGCACCTATTAATATACCGAAAACTAAGAAAACCTGGACAGTGTGGCCGCGATAAGAGTATACGCCCAGTTCCTAGATTTTAAAGAATGCTAGCAGAAGCCCTTATCGAAAGTCCTGTAAATAGGATGACGTAGGAGGCCGGATTGATTAAAGACAATCCGAAAGAGATAGGCTTAAGTTGAATGTCGGAACAGACATTTTGGGTAAAATGCATCTGAGAGAGCAGACAGCATAAGATTCATGTGGCCGGCCAGAGTTTGTCTGTTTGTTTTATATGTTTGAGTAAAATTGTGACGTCATAGTCGAAAACAGTTTTTTATGTGAAAAAAGGTATGAAAATTGCACGATTGTAGAAGGAAATTATTGCATGACATGGATTGATGGTTGTTTTTAGCAAGATTAAAGTAACAAATATTGTTGAAAAAAACGGGATTGGAGCTTGCGACGATTGGTGCTGGCTCATATTGTTGATTTTTGAGACTTAATTTTAATAAAGTGTGAAGTGAAAAAATATGCAAGTGTTATATGAATAAGGGGTAAACGAGTCACGCATGGAAGACATCACTCCACTAATACACCTGTGCAAACAGTTGCAGTGCGGAATGGGTTAAAGGGACCGCAGACAAAATGTTTATACTGTGGCCCCAAGGCGAATCGCTATCTAAAATGGTCCTGCAGCACATGACGACATATTTACATGCCCTGTACACTGGTAAAAAGTTAGACAAGTGTCTGGCTAGTTTAGAACTTTGGAAGATGTACCAGGAAGAAAGAGAGGAGGAGCCACCATTAGATTGGATACTGAATATATGCAAAGAGGGGGGTCAAAAGCCTTCTGCGCCACCCGCCCGTCTCAAATAAAGAACAAAGCTAGTAAAGATGAAGGATTCTACCCACTGAGGGAACTTAAAGCAGCAATGGGATATAGCAACCCGTCATATGAGTCACCTACGCAAAGTAGTGATGAAAGCCCACAGAAGGACAGGGAAAGAAATATTTCCTTCAAAGTCCAGAGGGACAAGGGGAGATGCGAAAAGAAAAAAGGAAATCAAGCACAAGCAAGTACATCTCTAGGTACGGGAAGAGAGGTAAAGAGATGGAAAGGAGATGAATATAGAACTGATGAGATGGCACTCACACAGAACAAATGGATGGGAGGTCAGATGTTATTGAAACTCGATGGAAAAGGCACTGGGGACATAAGACAAAGAGGAGAATGAGAAGCACATGAAAAAAGGGATTATGGAGAAGGAAAGACAATTAATAGAAGAAGGGGAAGAAAAAAGGATTGGCAGAAACAAGAGAAGTTTATCATGATGAACAGGTCAGAAAATAGGAAAAGGCAGAAGAACAAAGAAAACGCGACAATAAGCAGAGAACAGCTGATGATCAGGGAAGAATAAAACAAAGGAGAATAGAAGAAGAAGCACAAAAGATACGAGAAAAGAGAATAAAAAGGCAGAGAGATGAGGAAATAAGACGGGCAAATGAACAAAGAGATACGAGGAAAAAAGAGGAAGACAGGGTTAGAGAGGAAGCGTGGAAGCGTAGACAATTTGATGATGACATAGAACGCAAGTGAAGACAGAGAACGCGTGATCTCAAGTATCTGGAAAGGAAGGTTGGAAAACCCGATCCAGTGGTAGAATGGGAAGATGTAGAAGAATTATTTCCCAAGTACAGTTCAGTACCAGGCATCTCTAGAGTAAATATAGAAGATGACTTCAACACAAGAAGTATCGGAGAGACAATCGATAGAATATATGATGAGATGGGACTAGAAAAGGTACCCCAAGCAAAGGGAAAGGATGAGTGCCTTGAAAGCACCCATTTGTACGATACTGAGGACGCTTCACACAGCAGCATACACAGAGAGCTGTCGTTAGATAGATTGACGCTAAATAGAAATGAGGAAGATGAGAGAAGCTGCACTAGTTGGGCACAGGCAAAATCAGATGAAGAAAGGGAAGTCTGTGAAAGAGAAGAAAGAGGCACACAGCAAAGTCGCAAGAGATGCATCTCTATGGGTAAGGGAATAAATTGTTCGCATTCAACCGTGTCCACATCTAAAGTACCAGAGTCAGTGACACAGTCAGATTGGCATGAAGAACTGCCACACGGTCAGGGGGTTTCTCCCCATCACATGTAACCAAGGTAAGGACATTGCCAAGCAGACGCGATGATTACCCCTGCGGTAGATAGACAAATGATGAGAGAAGAAAAGGAGTTTAATGTGTCACAGTTTCCCTTATGAGAGAATGGAGGGACACAGATGGATAGAGAGAATCTAAAAACAAGCTCCCAATGTTGACATCTGGAGCTGGGAAATGGATACATGAGTTTGAAAAAGTGACGGGAGATAATACATTGGCTATAGGGGATATCAAGGGTCTTTTGATGGTGTGACTACAGTCAACACTGCGCATGACAGAACGCTGTTTAACAATTGCAAAACCGCGGTATGGAAAGCGATTCGAGTGCTATACCCGGACACTTCTGACATGGGAGCTATAATGATGCCTAAGATGAAAGAGGGAGATGATACGTTGCTTTACATTCAGACGTTTCAAGACGCATGGGTACTGGAAACTCGCGCATCTTGGGGGAAATCTATACCCGTGTTTTACCATATACTATGTCAAGGACTGCCAAAACAGGTGCAGAAGCAGCTCAAGAAGTTGGTAGGAATCGAAGCTAAGTCCTGGTCAGAAATACAACTGACCATTGCACATTATTGCAGGCTGCTGCAAGAGAAAATCGCAAGAAGAATGATGTAAGGAAAGGTGAAGAGGCCAAATTAGTGGAAGAGATAAATTGTCAAAATATGCCAATTGAGGGGCAATGTTAACTAGCACAGATGGATCCACTGCGCAGCAGGTCAATAACCAAAGACAGTTCGATCAAAGCAATAATGGGTTTAGCCCAAGAGGAAGAGGCTCCCGAGGTAGGGGAAGGCAAAATAATCAGGGAGGCTTTCAGAATATTCAACGCAGAAATCAGAATATGCAAAATGGGCAAAATGTCAAAATTTTGTTAACACAGTATGAGAACAGATCAGCTCGTTGCTTGGTATAAGGCACACGTTTTCATCGGCGTATCATCTGCAAGGAAATGGAATATGCGAGAAGCTCAACAGCTTGTTAAAGGAAAGGATAGCCAAATTCAAGATTACTCTGAAGAAAGCATGGTTGCACTGCCTTCCACTGGCATTGTATGCACTCAGAAACCAGCCTGATTCTGCCCATCATCTTACGCCACACAAAATTGTGACTGGCAGAAGAATGCAGATGCCTTTAATGCCTCGAACTAGAGCTAGATTTGATGCTCAGCCAACAGGAGAAGTGATAGGATTGTAAATGCAAATTTACTTGAACTACATGACATCTAGTTTTTCTGTAATTTCAGGACAGCTACAGCAACGAGGAGGGTGTAGGACAGTACAGAACACAGACGGAGATACTACAACAGACAAGGTTCCAGAGTTACGTTTACCTCAACACAACTATACCCTGGGGATACCGTCTTAGTTCAGAATCACACAAGGAAAAGGTGGGACGAGCCGAGGTTCCACAGCCCTTTTATGGTGGAGGACATAACACCATCTGCAGTCAAGTTACAGGGAAGGAGAGCTTGGATCTTCCTTGGTGACATTATGCCATATATCAGAGAGACCCCGCTGCCCACACCCCAGCCCGAAGGGACTACAGACAACGTGGAAGGACCAAAGCACATGCAGATCTATGATGAGGAAGACCAGTCAAGTGAAAAAGCAAGGAACTTTTGTGGTAGGTTGTGGCTCAGTTTTAGACATTTCCTTTGAGCAAAATAAGGGAAAAAGGATATAAATACGAACACTCTGTGCATCCTAGTTGCAGGGTAAAAGAAGAGAATTGCATTAATTGGGCCACAAGTAGCTTGTTGACTTTGGCTGAGGCACACTAAAGACTTGATAAGAAAAGCTATGCTAAATTTTGGTTGGGGATATATAAATTGGAAGAGAATACAGTATCATGAGTCATTCAATACAGAGTCTTTGTTTGGACTTATTTATGGTGTCACACAATAGTGACCTCACCAGGAACATTCTGACTTATTTTGAATTAGCATTAAGGTCCTACCCATCATTGGTGGGGAAATTTACAAGCATAACAGAGTTTTTGCAAGATCCTGACAACTAAAAACAATACCCAACTTGCTCATAGTTATCACAGAGCAGTTCTTATTATTGCCGGAGTACAGCGAGGACAAGACAAATGTCCCAATCAGAAGAACCAGCGTATAGGCTTGTCAGCGTGCTATTCTGTCGCTTAATTGAAGACTGTCCAGATCTTGTTGGGAGACATACTGATGTCCTGACTTTTCTTCGAGATCCAGCGAATACACAGAACGTTTGAGCGTGATCCTGAAAAGTATTATTATTCAGGTTCCACTTCAAGCTCATCAAAATCACAGAAGCGTGTAGAAACTTTCATTCGAGGGAAAGATCTTGGAAGTGTTGACTAGAAATACACTTTTTTTTATGCTAACAGGGAAGCAACATGTCATCTGGAGTGAAACAGATTCGAAGTATTGACTGGGAACTAATCTGTATGGAACACGTATTATAGACTTGCCGAGGTCATTGTTCATTATTGGAACACTACATTGCAAAACAGAACTGTTTCCAGAGACAAGAGACAGCAGAGTCCAGAAAGAAGTGATAGTGATGAAAGTGTATTAAAGAACCAGTTTTTTCTTCCTTAGATGATCGAGATGGGCAGTTAAAGCAGTAGCATTGTTCTCCTTCAGGAGGAGAGACATCCATATTGCCCAAGAAACAAATGCTGTAAAATGACATATAGTTTTATCATCTATGCTTGTATTATATTCATAATCATATTGCTGTCATTGATGATTAGAACTGCATTTTTTATAGGTGCACAAAGTGTTATTACCGTGAACCCACCTGAGGATGTATGCCTGATACCTTCAAGAGCGCCCAGACTGTATATAGTCATTCCTGTTCTGAGAAAGAATGATAGAGTGACAGAGATTGCAATGGAAGTGGTAAGCAATGACAAACAAACAACACTAGTTTTAGAAAATGAGGTGAAACGCTGGAGACAGGGTTGGCAAAGTAAACCATACTAAGGGATGATAAGGGATTGATGAAATTACACCTACACAGATAATGAGTAGAAACACACCTCGTCTATTATCAATGATTTCAGAATCAACCTCCAGATAATGGGGGGAGTTTGGACAAACAGCGATGAGAAATTTTACGCCAAATAAAGAAGTTGAGAGACAAATGGAGACAGCTGAACTTTTAAAGGGACAAAAGGCTTTAGAGAATAAGCAAATAGAGACACCACCTGCAAGCACACCTGATCCGGCAAGGTATAATATCAGGGCAGTGTCTGGAAGGAAGACACAGTGAGAAAATTATAAGAGACATTTTCATGCCCAGTTGGTAAGTGGAAAGGATGAAGCTTATTGCACTTTCTCCTACTCAAATAGTACAAATGGAAACACCCGGTTCATTGATGGAGATGCCCGAGAATCCTCCAGCAAGAAGGAGCTATACAGATGTACTGCATGACATGCTTGTGGAAGCTCATATCAGAAGAATAAGAGCCAGACGAAGCACACAAGAAGACAATAACAAAGTGAATGATTACCTGGCTAGCACAGCACATTTGGGAAACAACATAGGGCACCAACATATGAAGGAAGTTGGAAGGCGAATTTCGGATGAGGAATGCTTTGTATGTGCCCTACTGCCCTACAGCATGGGAAAGTCAAAAATCGTTGTAGCTATCAAGATATATGTTCAGATAGCACACTGTCTGTCACACATAGCAATGTGCAAGATCAGGGGTCAGTTGATGGGAAGTGATGCTTTCCTCAAATGGGCATCTGAAGAAACAGATCCAAATGAAGATGACTATGTTCAATACATAAAGACAAGAAACAATGCCAAAACAAAGAATATTGTGATCAGATACGAGAAACCTGGAGTAAAAGGAGCAGAGATCAGAAGAGAAGTGAACAAGAAATTGGAGACAGCAGGAAAAACTTCAGAAGAATCTAGCAGATGGAAGAACAGAGGTCAAATCCAAATCTGGGGAACAGTGTTTTCACCAGATGGATGAGAGAAAGGAGTAGTGATCTGCAGAGCATGGGTAGTCATCAGTCGTTACCAGGCTACAATTGACATAGTGCAGAACGGATGAAAGCCATTGTGGGTGAACCTTGCTAAACTACTGACATAGGTCGAGGACAGAGGAGGACCCTTGTCAATAGTACCATTGGCAAGCACTAAATTCTGTTTCAGAAAAAAATGGCGCAAGAAAAATGGGAGAGAGTCACAATTGTCGCCGAGTGTTTGATGCTCCAGGAATGATGCATGGTACTGCAATGATCGTGGATCACTATTGGCCATGTGGATCGAAGGCATACATACGATTGCCGAAAAATTGGGGAGGTATATGTACATTGGTGAATGTCCATGTTCCTGCGTTGGTGATTCCAAAAAATATTATGTGAACATTGTTAATTTCCCAAAAGAAGATGCTCACCTGAGGAAGAAGAGATCTTTGGAGCTTATGAAGAGAACGAAGAGGGAACATTATTTCTCTGCAAAATCCATAGAAGCTTTTGATGCTATCCCATAAGAACACAGACTGTTCAGTCAGACTTCTTCAGTATTTACCTTGATCCTGATGCCAAGACTTCAGGTTGGAACAAATACTAAATGGTTGCAGATAACCACATGGGAGTTACTGCAGACCATCAGCATGACCATAACAGGATTCAATGCAATCAGAGAAGAGTTGAGAGCAATCAGACTAATGACACTCCAGAACAGATATGTCTTGGACATGATCACAGCTGCGGATGGAGGTGTTTGTGCAAAAATCTGAGAATTATGTTGCACATTTATACCCTCACACGACAACGAGAATGGGACCTTAAAAGAGGCCATAGATATGCTGAAGAAACTACAGAATCAGATGATAGATGAAGTTGACGAAGTTGATGATGACAGTTGGTTTGGAGCACTGCTTTCATGGGTTCCACAATGGATGCCAGATGCATTCAAGTTCCTAGGAGCCCTGTTGGTGATGATATTACTTGGAATCTGTGTGATCAAATAAATAATCTCTCAATGCCAGAAGACTGCAAAGAAAGCGATAGGGATGAAGATCACGATTGATGTTGAACCAGGATGGAAGCCCAAAGACCTGACTGATGAAGAAATAAGAGACTTTGTGAAAGCCAGCATTTATGCACCAGAAGGAACAAAGTTCCTATATCCAAGGGATCATGGAAAATATGTGGGAAGATGGATCTATTGCAGTTCAAGTGGAGAATGCCAACTGATGACATGGAACAAGGATGCACATGTGAGAACAGCAAGATGCTTGAAGGGAGTCATAAAGATATGGACCCCAAGGAAGCATTTCTTCAGACCAGAATGTTTGGATCCAGAGGACAAATTAAAGTGAAGGATGAAGAAAAAGTGGATGTAAAGAAAGAAGTGAGAGTGGTCGATGAATCGCCCAGAGGGGGGAGTGAAGAGGAAGTGTCAAGTATTGCCCCCACTCCAGTTGCCCCCCTCCCATTGCCTATTGAGTTCACACCAAGTATGTGACGTATGAAGAACAGTTAAATCAGCAGAGAGCAGCACATGGGCTCTGCCCAGTACCTATCAGTGTAACAGCACCTATTAATATACTGACACCTAAGAAAACCTGGACAGAAAGGTATCCATTGAGAAAGCCATATCTACACCCCAGACAATATGATGGTTGTTTGAATGAAATACTCAAAGAAGCAAAGAAGATAATGAAAGAAGATGAATGGTGACATCGGATTGATGCACATATAGAAGATATAATGACCTAAGAATACTGACAAGAGATGAAAGATAAAGGAGATACCACGGATAAGTGACAGCTTGGGCTCAAGATGAAAAAACGTATGCCACATACATGATGAAGATATTTAGTTAGTTTACATGTGTACAGATGCAAGTAACTGCAAGAGGCAAAGAAATTGTTAAGCAAGCTTATCCTTAATAGTCAATAAATTGCGGCAAGCGCCAATGTTTACAAGTATATACCTCAAGAAGCACATTATGTATGAATGTAAGTCCACTACGCATATGAGCAGAATTGAACAAAGGTTACAAAAGGACTCAAATGGAGTGTGTCACAGCAAGAAAATCGAGAATCGAGACAGAGCAAAACTCAGCTAAGGATGACCATGTCAAGAAGCCAAGGTCTTATCTGCCTGGAATAATCCGACATTGCATACAATTAAGGAGAAAAGAGAACAGAGGATCCCATTCAGAAAGGTCAAGATAAGCCACAGACATCAGAAAACTGGTAGAAATTAATCAAATATACGAAAAGACACAGAGAAAAGCCGATTTCAAAGTGTCCAGTCATGTGACAAAGACAGGCTGGAAGAGTGAGACTTTCACACCTATACATGGATCCCGCCATGCCCAAAGTTCTCAGAGTACAGAGCAGACTCAAGGCCAAACTACAAAGCAGTACTTGACACATGACTATTGAGGTGATGAATAATTGTAGCATAATGGGAGGGAAGCTGGGGTTCAGACGAGCTTCTCTGCACCTGGATGTTCTTTCGCATGCTGCTAGACATAGTTGGAAAAGTATGAGTGGGATTGATGCCAACCCAATCATATTGGACCATGTAATCTAGGGTCCTACAGTGAGTAGAGCCAATTGGACGTCGTAATTTTAGTGACGTTCATAGTGGCCATTTTGAAGGGAGGGCTTAGTTGCCCCACCTGACCTTGATTATCCAAACCCCTCTCCCGTTACCATATACAGATATAGTACCTATATTAAATTACCTTCCTATAACCAATCACATTGCATGTTAGGTTTTTAAGGTGCCACGTAGAATGACGTTAGTACGTGCGCAGGTTGTACATCAGCAATGACAATGTTTTGCTATAAAAATTGTGTTTTTTCTAAAAGTAAAGAGAGCAAGAAGACCGAGCGATTGCTGATGTTTCTTTACTCCCCGTTTTATGAACTTGTCATTAAACAGACTCACTTTGCTAAACCATTGAATTGTCTTAATTATTTGATGCATGAGTATGAATCTGCATCCCCATCTATCTCGAGGGTACTGCTACTCATCTTAAAGGGCTGTTTGGAGATAATCCAGTTCACCACCGTCAGCCGCTGAGACACTGAGATCTGAGGAAAGGACCTCTACACATATACAACGTGTCAAGCCACACCTCACCTCACTGCTTACACTGCTCGGACTGAACAAGGGTAAATGAGGCAGCTTGTGCCAAAATGAAAAACACACATGGAATCGCAAACAGCATTTTTTTATAATCTTACAAGGCATATAGTTCGATTTAAAAGGCATATTGGTGGAAATCATGAAGATATACTGTGAAGACCTGAACAACCCATACCCTTGTGAAACTTCCAAGGATAGAAGAGAAGACAGTGTATTCCCCTATGAAAAACGCAAGTACGGTGGAGACGAGGATACATCACCCAAAGAAAACAGAGAAAAGGAACGTGCCACAGCCAGCGCAGAGAAGGGGAGCCCACCAAGCCGAGACCCAGTTTGCCGTGGCCAGCAGAGTATGACAGAACCTTCCTTGGAGGAATGGCAGGGGCAGCCCATGGAGAGACCAGTTCCCGCCGTACCCGTGAGGAAGGGGGAGTTTGGACAGGGAACGCCGCGGGGTGAACATTGCATCCGCGAGCAGTCAATGCAGTGCGGAGTGGTGGCTCCGTGGCTGTGCGGGCAATCATGCCGAGGGTTGTTCCAGGGCTCCCGGCATGAGGAAGCGGTCTGCCGGTCGCGGTTGGAGGGAGGCCACATGTTGAACACAGATCCTGGAGGACAGAGGGAGGGGAAGGCTCGATCTGAAGGCCGAGCCGCGAACACACTGTATGGTGGCGGGGTTTCCGGCCACGGAGCGGTCGAGGGGAGATCGCAATGCAGTGAGGAAGCACACAGTTCTGATGGCCGGCCACAAAGGAGCATAAAACATAAAGACCTTAAAAAAACAAGGAAATACAAACCATACCTTCCCTCACTCTATACTTACCGGGGCAATGGGAGGGGGGTCACAAGACCCAGCTGCAGGAACACATCAGACGCCATACTCCCAGGAAAAGGGGGGCGGGGCTTGGGAGGGTTCTTATGGTCTGTGGCAGGAAGTAGACGCCGATTGGACAGTTAAGTGCTGCCTATATAAGGAGCCTGAAAGTATGACAAGGGGTGCTCATTCTTGTTCTCTTCACAGATCGGACCAGACGTGGAGTCAGGAGCTACAGGAAGCACCTGGGCATATGAGGACTAAGAAGAAAAAGTTGGAAACAGGTCCTTATGTTGTGCCCTACAGAAGAAACAGAGAAAACTTTGGTCAACAAGTAGAACTTCAAGAAGGAAGATATTTCGAAAGGACTTTGAGTTATTGACTTGGCTGCCAAACTTATTGAGTCTGAATAAAGACAAGCTTTCATTTTCACTTTAACACCGGCTGTTTGACTCATTGTCACATATACATACATATCTTGATAATGCAGCTGGTGGAATGGTGGGAAGACAAGTGTCAGATGAAAACTGCCCTGTGTGTTCTCTAATACCTTATGCTTTGGGAACCTCTAAAATATTCATATCCACAGAAGTAACAGTGAAAAAGGCTTGTTGTTTGACATACCTTGCACTTTGCCAAACCAGAGGAAAGTTCTACGGCACAACTGCATCCACAGTTTGCATGAATAAAGCGACATATCATAGAGAAGGTAACTATGTACAAGATTTAAAGACAAGAGAGAAGTCAGAAACAAAGCATCAAATAATAAAATACGAACAGCCGGGAATCAATGGACCAGGAATAAAGATTGAAGAGGACAAGATGTTGCAATGCAAGGATAAGAATGGAAAGTAAATACGAGAATGCTGGGAAAGAGGTCATTTACACATCAAAGGAACAGTGCTTACTCCTGAAGGGTGGGCTGATGGACATGTGCGCACAGCAGCAGCATTAACAGGACAATTGGAAGTAGTTGTGGCAAATACCTAAAAAGAATGGAAAGTTCAATGGCCCAAGATTGCAAGATTGTTGACATGGGTTGACGATGAGGGAGGAACATTGCAGATACTACCCCTGAAGAATGCATCCTTATGCTTCAGAAATAATGGTACGATGAAAGTTGGAGAAAATCCCCAGTGTGGCAGAGGTTTTGATGTACCTGGCATGAGGGAAGGAATTGCAGTCCTGATGGACCATTATTAGGCCTGTGGATCAAGATCATTCATAATGCTGCCACCAACATCGGGAGGAGTTTGTTCATTGGTGCTGATAAGCATACCAGACGTAGAAGTGCTACAAAGTGATCTGCAGATTACAGACTGTCCGAAAATGAACACACATCTGGGGAAGAAATTATCCTTTCAGCAAAGCAGAGGAGAGATAATGTCTTCTCAGCAAAATCAATAGATGCCTATTATGATATTCCAGATGAGCACAAGTTGTTCAGCAGAACAGCAGTGATATGTCTGCAATTTTCCTACCAAGAATGCAGACTGCAGTTAATGCTAAATAGTTATAGATAACCAGAGGAGAGCTGCTGCAAACGATCAATATAACACCAAAAAGGACTTAATGCAATTAGAGAAGAATTGAGGACAATACGGCTCATGGCCCTACAGAACAGGTATGTCCTGGACTTTATTACAGCAATGGAAGGAAGCAAGTGCGCAAAGATCAGGCCTTCTTGCTGCACATTCAACCTGCCCATGATGAAGACAATGTGACTCTGACAGAATCAATAACAATGTTGTCAACCATGCACACAAAGATGAAGGATGAAGTTTGAGAGCCTGAGGTTGATGGTTGGTTTTTGTCCCTGTTTTCATTAATTACAACTTGGTCGGCAGATGCCTTCAAATTACTTGGAGCAGTACTAATGTTTGTACTGCTCCGATTATGTCTCATAAGGATCATCTTTGGGCAATGTAAGAAGTCAGCCAAGAAAGCTATTGGGATGTAGATCATGATTGACATAGATGCTTGAGCTGGCAAACAGATGCAAAATGATGATAGAACCCATGAGAACATAAAGAAAAGCTCCTTTGCATCTCTAGCAACGAAGATCTACTATTCTGAGGATCATATAAAAATAAGTAGGATGCTGGATTTTCTGTCCATCAGCAGCAGAATGCTGCCACATGACCTGGAGTGTGAATGACCATATAAAAAATGCAGGTCACCTGAGGGGGGTGACAAAGATATGGATCACAAAAAAACAACAGTATGCAGAGAAGATGAAGGAGATTGAAGAGGAAAATGTGGTTGAGGACTTGACCAAAGGGGAAATGTAGAGGAACAGATAGACACATATAACTTAATTCCCGCCCCCTCACCACCATCATACTGGAAAAGCAGAAGAAGAGCTGCATGTGTGACCCCTTGTGCAGTCCTTATACCACATTGACTGTATGAGAGACGTTGTGCACTCAGAGATAACCATATAGAATGTACCCTCACATCGAGAAAGTGGATGCATGCACCATTAGACATCATGGAGCACTGAGTGACATCGGACGAGGGCAGAGTGATGTCATGAAGAAGATATATGAAAACATGCTGAAACAATATGAAAATACTTAAGAACAACAATGTAACTCAAGCAACAAGAGAAACATGTACGAAATGATAAAGTAATCATGAATGCAAAGAGAAGATAAAGTTAATTGTGGATCAATAAGTGTAAATACGCAGGAACTCAAGGTAGATGAGACAAATTGAAGCTTGCAATAGAGGAATATATAACCATAAAAGTGATGGGTGGAAGGTTGTCACCCCAAGTGGGATGGCTATGCCTAGACGTGTGTCTTAGAGACGCAAGCTACTCCTCACTGATTAGGCCCAACAAGGCCAAAACATATTTGGGGATACTTGTGGTCTCGTGCTGAAGGGATGGGACCTAACATTACAGGCTGGACTGCCCATTTTGGGGTGGGACCAAGCCTGATTTGCATATAGTCTTTCCCCTTCTGTAATGGCTTGGCAGGCGAACAATGATGGTCTAGAAGTTTGCCCACAGCAATGCCAGACGTTAAGATTCATTCTAAACCTTCCGGCCATCCCCACTTTGTTTTTGCTGTGTCATACCGAGTGGGATAGGTATGCCCAGGGGTGTGAGACATATTTCTCTTGGATTAATGAAGATGAAAACATATACAAGAGCCAAGTATTGGACACTTAACGGTAAATAAGGCTCATTTAAGAGGAAGTGAGCAAATCTCCAGAGGCCAAAGGAGCAATAATGGCAAGAACAACTGAATCAAATAGAGAACATAGGAGGTCAAAATGGACACATTTGTGGTCTCCTCACACGTGATGCAGAAGTCAAAAACAAGGGCTATTCATTAAGCTGTGATTGAAGATAAGGATGTGTGCGTACTCCCTTGAATGTCTCATAACAGAGAGTAAAAGCGAGGTCAATTACAGATGGGAAACCTTGGCTTATGGTCAAATGATGAGAGATAATTAATTTATTGGGAAAGTGGTGCGTAATCTGATGTGACTCAAGAACCTAGGTTTCAGTTTCCCGACGTGCTCTCAGCCGAGCTGAAGGTCTATGGTTGGGAGGGATACCCATCCAATCAGTGGGTCTATGGGGCAACCTGCTATACAATGTTGCATAGACCAAATCCACTGCCATTGTGTCCACTATAATCAGTATAATACGTATTTAGAGGTAGTTTGAGGTATGATTTACAGATCCAAGACCCCCACTGAAGTTCTAACCCGTATACTTTCTATAAGTAGACATGTTCCCCTAAACAATGCCTCCCACCAGTAGCTTTTGCAGTTTTTCACATAGGATGACGTATATTGTGTAATCAAGTTTGTGTGTGTGTGTGTGTGAGTGTGTGTGTGTGCAAACATCAGCCTGATGTCTGTCAGTATACCCTGCTTTATTGACTAAAGAAGTACATTTCCATATTCTTTGATTCTGTCCAGTTATTTTATCTGAGATTTTTATTGCTAATTCCATCTAGCACAAGAGACTCTTCAAGGTGCTAGAGCACAATACCATTTACGGTCTTGTGGCATTGTTCTAGTGGAATGAAACTTTGAGACGAAAGATTGGTGGAGACCAGAGTAGATTGAGTTGGCCTAGTCGATCGTGGAAAGGATACGGGCTCAGAGATTTGTGAGCAGTGGAGACAAACGTTGTACTGTTGCTGATTGGCTTAACTTGAAGGGTGCAGGATTAGATTCTCTGCTACATCTCAAAACACACAATCCCACATTTAAAACTAATTTGTCTGGAGAAGGTATTGGGTTTAGTTGAGAAGTATTGGATGTAGTTGAGAATGTCAGGCATATGAAACAGATGAGTGATGTGGGTCGGGGAGTGAGGGTTAAGATTTTTTATTTGTCTATTTATAGCCGGTGAGTATGAAGTTAATTCATCCATGTATCACTTTGAGACATCTATGAAGGGATTTACATGGTGGGATTTGGGAAGTGGGAATTGGTCAGATGGGTTTCCAGCTCTCAACAGCAATGGAGTGTCACCTGAGTACACAGAAAACTCTAGGTTGAAACATCTGATGGTATCTCCCAAAGACTTTGTGTACACCTTGAAGAGGAGGGGAGAGTGGTGACTCTTTCTGAACTCTGTGGTCTAGGTTTGTGGGATAGACATGAGATAAAGGAATTCAGCCATGTGAGTGCAGCATCAGTGATCTTCAGCCAGTCATGGAGAAACAAGAGAAGGATAGTATAGTTGAAACTGTCACAATCCAGCCACAAATCAAAGGGGATAAGTATGACTGGTTAGCCAGAGTGAAAATACTTCAGCAGTTGTTCTTTGATGTCCATCAGGGCTGCGTTAATTCTATGGGAGGGTCAGAAGCCTGATCGTTGAGAGTCCAGGAGTTGGTATTTTTCTGTCCTGTTTTGAATGTATTTGGTCGCTAGTTTGTCCCTGACTGTCACTATCTTAGTGAGGTTACAAATAGCATGATAATTAGTGGGTGAGGTGGGGTCAACTGATGGCTGTTTGAGGGCGAGTGGGCACTATGACTTATTTCAGGTGGTATGGAAAGGAAGCCTCTTGGAAGACTTGATCGTATATGACAGGTCCTGAATAAGGTGATAAGCTCAAGGAATTGAGGTAGATGACAAGCACCAGTCTACGGTTGATCCATGGTGGCTTGCAGTCTTACTATCAATCACCATGTCATCGTTGTGGAAAGATCTGAAGTTGGGTAAATGGTTTGTGGGGGGTATGGAGATGGGAGGGATTGAGGGAAAGCGATGGAGGGAGGAGCAGAGGAGATTTTACTTTTGAGGTCCTGCATCTTGGAGGTGAAGAAGACTTGTAGTAAATTGCATAGACTTTGAAAAGGGTGAGCTGGCTAGAAGGCAGACATATGTTTGATGAGGTTATGGTTGACTTTGAAAAAGGGTTCTGCCTTGTTCTTGGTGAAGTCAATGGCCTAGAAGAAGAAGGTCTTTGGTTCATTGAAATTCTCTTTGATTGATGTGACAAGCTTGTTTTACTGCTATTGAACCAGGTTTCCTCCAGCACCACTATTTCAAACATGACCAGGGGATGCAGAAGGTAATATAAAAGATCTATATGCAAAGGAATCCCCTCACGTCATGGCACCAAATGTACCACCCACAGGAATCAATGTTACATAGACAACAACGTGTCATAAGTAACAGTTTTTTTTTTTTTATATTCAATTGAGATTTTCTGTAGAATTGAGTTTGTGTAATCATGTGTAGTTATTATTATTTTGTTGTCATTCAAATACTCTTTGAAGTATATATGTGCATGTGGCAAGGGTATGAGATGTGCCACATCGTATGTGGTATCCATGTGTAAACGTTTCTAATTTAGGAGAATCTAATAAACCACCTCTCTGTTTAAAAAACCAAAAAACAGTAACTTATGAAATAATACCCAGAATCTCCAGGGAGAGATGCAGCAAAGCCACAACTGAGTCAATAGAGTACGGCAACAGGCTGTCAAAGGTGTCCTTCGACCCCAGACCTTGGTACCCCGAAAGGGTTAGTATCACCAATAACCCACCAGACCAGGGCCCAAGTAAATGTTCATGGATGTGGTTCCTGAAAAATTGGATCAGGAACCAAAAAACAGCCTGGTGTATATGGTACCCCCTGGCAATACAATCCTAACAGCTTGAACATTGTGTGGGTACCTGGGCATGGCAGTGTCTTGTGTACGCCAATCCAAAAAAAACAACACGATTGGCTTTAACAGAGCTCAAAAGCATTGCAGAGGAAAGCATTCCACGTACAGCATTTCTGAAACACTGGTCTATTGCCAGTCTTCCAACATTCAAATAACCTCCTAAAATAGGCTCCCATTAACCTTTCTCTTCGTCTTTGACATTGACAATGGATAACTTAAGCATTTAGCCAATTTGGCTGAGTATTCTTGGGCAGCCTTGCCATATCTGAAGCCTGTTCTGCACAGCTGTGTCAACGCGTCCCAGATGAATGTATTCGCATCGGATGCTCTGCCATGTTACACTCAATGGCACTTGAATGACACCCTTGTTGTCTTTGCTTGCCATTGAAGCCACGTGCTTGAGCTTTCGTGGCTGCTTTATTTAGCACTCAAGTGAGGCATACAGCTTTCACACATGCCAATCCCAAATAATAGTACACATATGTGGTGGCTGTGTGCAGTCGCGTGTGTGTGACTGTGCGTGTGTCTCAGCGTGTGTGTGTGTCTGTGTCTTTTTGACCAGAGGCGTTGCTAGCGGAGGGTGGGTGGCTGAGGGGGCTATAGCCCCGGATCTTTTGGTTGTAGGCCTGCATAGAAGCTCAGGGGTTACAACCAGAAAGGCGAACTAGCCCCTAGTCCAGACAGTCCAAAAATCAGCGTAGCCCCGGATCTTTTCCAGACCTAGCAACACCCATGTTTGTGACTGTGCGTTGTGTGGGTATGACTGTGTGTGTGTCTGCCTCCGTGTGTACATGCTTGTGTGCGCGTGCATGTGAACGTACGTGTCTCTCTCTCACTCAGGCTAGTGATGAGCCAAAACCTCTTTCACAGGAATATCAGTGCCCCCTTCGTCAGGCAGTGCCTGAGAAACTACTGCACAGACATTACGGTACACCCTACACTTCACCCTCACCCACCGTGCCGGAAGCCAGAGGTCAAGCCTGATAACCTTCTAACGTCATAGGTGATTGGCACGTGACCATGTAATCCCACTACCACCCTTGATCATGCGCGTGACCCGTAGCCAGTTTGCACACATAATAGCGCAAGAAGAAAGTATTCGGTTATTATCATTTGGAAACTCTCCACTTTGCATTCCTGTACATTGCCATTTTCCCTTCCCCCAACCCAGTGAGGAGGAAGGATAGCTCAGGGGCAAGACGGTTGTCTTGGAAACAAAAACAAATACGTTTTTAATTACATCCACTGTATGCCCCTGATTAACACCTTCTCCTTCCCAGCAAGAAGGCTGTCAAGTATGTAGGAGCTGACCTGAAAAACCCAATTTACTTGAGGACTTACCCGAGGAACACCAAATACACCTCCCTTCAGGGCAAATGGGCTCCACCCAAAGTGTATTTTTGAATCCAGGTTTTCATAGAAACAAGAATTCTCTCTTGAGATCATTTTAGGTCCGTGTGTCCTATAAATCGTAGGAATCTTTGATTCCGTCTGTGCCATTCTGCACCTAATTACTGTCATTCAAGTTTTGACAGCTACTTCATTCCTCTTTCCCTCTCATTATCTTCATGCATAAAAGTTAATTCTCTCTATCTGCTAGAAGGCAATATACATTTCATGCACTCTTAATTTCCACTAAAACACCCTTAGACTTCTGAATTGAATCTACCACAAACCCCTACTGCAATTTCTCAGTGGTGTGCATGCAGAACCGCAAATACCCTTTGTTAGCGCATACCTTCCGTTTTACCGACTCCTTTATGTATCCATACATTCATTCTCTGTTATTTCTTAAGATGCATGCTATGCAATGAACGACACACGCACATATGGTGAGGAGTTGTTAATTGCTTAGGCTTCCAGTATTCCCTCACACTTTCCTGTGTACTCATCAGCGCCAGATCAGTTGCCAAAAATAAACACATCTTTGACCTCATAGCCACTTAAAGCCCAGACATCCTATTCATCACTGAAACCTGGTTCAAATAGGACTCGATGCCATCACATACAAGGCCTTCCCAATAGTCTACTCCCTGCTCGTACATAACAGGCTCAGCTTAGCGGGGGCTCTAGAATTCCTCCACAAACAACACCTTTCAGTAATATCCACCGAGAATCTACATTGCGGCATTCAATGCAAATCTATTCTCGCTAAATTCACCTCAGCCCAGGGGTGAAGTCCTCAAAATTAAAGTGGGGGGACTCATCAACAAACTGAATGGGATGTGATATTGCAAGAAATTAGCATATCATGGTGAAATATGCACATTTCATTAAATTGTTTTTGCATAACCACCTGAATTGCACAGGACGAATGGCATTTCCCTTTCATAAAATCAACACACACACACAAAACCTTGTGTTTTAGAAAACGTTAAAAGGTGTGCATGTTGTAAACTCCAAAAACCAATACACATTTTTATCCTGGATCTTGCAGTACCAAAATGGGACATTTCACCTTTAGTTGTGTGTTATTTTTCATCAGGTTATATAGGGCAGTGCTGAAATTTCTGGCCTGAAAACCTGATAACTCCGGTTCGATCCCTGAGGTTGGCTTTAATTCAAAAATTCAAAGAGGACCTAATTTGAGCTGGGGGGGACTGAGTCCACCCTCTGAAAAAAGTTGGTGGACTCCGTCCCCCAGCGTGTACCCTCGACTTGAGCCGTGCCTCAGCCCTTCCGTCACCAAACAGTTTCCATCTTCTATATAGGCCTCCGGGCTACAACCAAAATGTTGCTGACTCTCTCTGCACCTCGCTCTCAACCACGCTGTTCCAGCACCCCAACCTCACTTTGCTAGGACATTTCAACATCTGGTTTGATGTTCCTGCCAACTCCATGACCCGCTCCCTCACCAACGATCTGGAAGCTATGAACTCCCTCAAACTGACCCGTCGCCCCTCCCAATGATCAAGCCCACACTGAAAGTGGTACTCCCCTTCCCTCAAAGCTCTATAAACCCTCAAGCATCGCCTAGAGCGAACTTGGAGGACCAATCTTACCCCACAAAACAAAACAGCCGTCGCAAGACTGAACCAGGCACATGAGTATGAAATCAAAGCCATAAAAAAAAAACTCTATGGAAACAGAATCTCCAATTCACACAATCCATGCAGGGAACTCAACAAAATCTGAGGGGAATTCAATTCCCCTATTTGCCTACCCCCACACACTAACTCAGAAGCTCTCTGTGATGAACTTTCCAACCACTTTCAAAATGCTGCGCTTGAAAGACATTGTACCATCAATACAAAACAAACTTTTCATCCCCCTCCACATCCTGCCCTCTCTCAAACCCAATCCTTTCCTCCCCCTCCCTACCAACCTTTTCTTCATTCACACCTCTTTCCCAGGCTGATTTCTGCAACCTACTAGCACTTAGCCGCAAACTCACCTGGAGATTCTTGACCACCCCCCTTCCAAAAAATATCCTATCGCCCACCTGTGCTGGCAGCATAGCCCGCTCCATCATCAATAGATGCCTCTCATCTGGCAACGTCCCAGAGGCCTTCCAAACCTCTCATGTCAAACTGCTTCTCAAAAAACCCTGATCATTATCCTCCCACTTTTCTCCTCTGCTCCTCGCTGTGTCACAAAAGAGGTCTGCCTTCCACCCCTCCTCTTCAACAACTACCACTGTCAGCTCTCATCTGTTCTCACAACCTTACCTGCTACAATTAAGCAGGCGACATCCAGATCATTTTAAAAAATCCCAAGTTTCTAGCCTTCAATCTTCCTGACCTCACCTCTTGCCTCTCAGATATCGATCTATGGATGATGACCAACCACCTAATCCTTAACCTGGGCAAATCAGAAATCCTAATATGCAGAAAAATGACTCTGATTACCCAACCTGTACCATGGCTAAAAGGCTTTGGAACCCCACCTGCCACGCCCACCTCTGTTAAAAATCGTTGATGCACCATGGACGCAGACTTATATCTCTCCAAACACATCAATATCCAGAACCTACCACTTCCACTTACGCATCCTAAAACAAATGGTTCCCTACTTCTCCAATCCTCAAAGAGCCTCTGCAATGCTGGCCATCATCATATTCCGCCTAGACAATGCCAACTCCCTCTATCTCTGCATCCGAGCACGCCAGCTCACGAAACTCCAACAAATCCAAAACTCAGCAATCAGACTGCTCCTAGCCCTCTTGCCCCGAGAACATAACGCCCCACTTCAGAGTACTACACTGGCTTTCTAACAGTCTAAGTGCAACCTTGAAAGCCATGTGCAACACACACCCGGCCCTCCATAATATAGTACCAGAGTTCCTACAGGATAAAATCATCCACTACCGACTCCTCAGAAACCTTTACTCGGGATCAGCTCTCCACCTCGCTCTTCCTCTTTAACATTTCACCAGAGTGGGAAGCTCAGCCTTCTCTATCCTAGCTCCTACCGTCTTGTAACCCTCTTCCTCTGCACATCCGTTGCACTGAGAACTACTTTTGCTTAAAAAAAAGTCCTCAAAAACTGGCTATTATCCTTAAACCCATTCCTAAACTTCCATTTCCCAATCCGAGCAAAGGAACAATCAGCAACAGGTGGCACCAGCCTTTTTCACAACAGCACCGACCTCAAAGAACATGGCAGGGTGGGCTGTTATTGTAGCGGCCTGGACCACACACACTATCAAACAACAACCATAACCCTGGTTTCCCACAAGCACCACCAGCTGAAACACAGCCCTTCATATAGTTTTTCAGGCTATGAAATGTCATAGGATTTATTAGTTTCTATACCTGAAAATTACGGAGAAAACAAGCAAATCACGCTCAAAGTGGTTGTGCTAGAATCACCATCAAAACACTCGGACAGATTGCAGGGAATTGTCATGGGAGGAATTTTGCCTTGACCATGTCTCGTGCCAGAAGGCCAGGTGGGGATTTCTTGTGCATTACTCTGGGAAGTCAATCAAGAACTACCCCCAGAATCGCACTGGAAGGTCTTGAAGGATGGACGGGTATTGCACATGGGTGAACTAGGATGGGGCGCCCATGGTAAAGGTACCAATTGAGAAGTTTCAGTAAGAGGTTGATATCTGGGTAGATTTGCCATGCTATTCACTCGGAGATCCTTTAAGTATAACCCATGCTCCTCTAGTCGCAATTAGTTGAAGCATAGACTGTTGCTAAACATTTTAAGGCAGCCACAAGAATCGACAGAAGAATCCAATACCTGATTGGGTGCACCTACAAGAAATCACCACCAAATATGCTGGGTATGTATAACATACCACTCCGGCGGACACTGGCCACAGGCATGGCTACCCGCACACATCAGAATACAGCAAGGACTATGATAAATGTGGCTGCGCTGTTCACATAATTCTCTGCCTACTTATACCAGACTACACCTCAACACATCTGACATCAGTATACAACAAAGATCTATGACAAATTCGGGCACGCTGAACAAATAGCGAGTCTCTAGCACTCCAGCCATCTCCTGACTCCTCTCAGTACCCATCCACATGCCTGACCGTATGGTTGCTCTCTAGCGGAGCATGGCCAGCCCAGCTAAGCCTTATTTTGCCAAATGCACACACACACATTCTATTCGTACCGCGTGACCTCCAACACGCTGGTTGTCAGTCCGCAAGGGCATTTCCACCACCAGCACATTCAGACTATAATAATGGTAAAAGGCGCAATACAAATGGCAATTACTTTACAACACAGTATAGCAGCTACATCCCAATGCACACCACTTGAGGCCAGCTCCAATTGTCTAATCTGACCCTTCCCTTCTCCCAGCCTATCCAGGCTCATAATTAGCCCACAGAGGGCCATCACAGGAGCGCACCTACTACAACCTACACAGGACAGAACTGGCTAAGACTCATGTGGCATTAAATCGAAACACTAGGTAAGACTGGACTAAATTGACAGTAGATCCCAGTACTCCAGCACCAACAATCAGCAAAACAATACTAACCGACTTCCCTCCCTTCCTTTCTCCCCTCACTTTCTCCCATGATAACATGACAAATAATGTGATTGCAAATGTATATAAATGTATGTTACCATGATGGCGATCCACTGTACTTATGTTTAAACCATTCACATGGATGTGTCATAACTACAATCACACACAGCTGTTTTCTATATACACAATGTTAACACATGTCACTATCTGTCACCTGTCACAAATATTACTTGTCAAGCTAACCAAGCCCACTGAAGTCAATTAAAAATTTCATACATGACATGTTAGATATCAGTACAGACATCATTCGAATATCACATGTTGCAATGTTAGCTTGCAATATAAGAGAACAGTCCTTGGAGCACACAAATAAACTTTAATTTTGAGCACAGGCACAGGGATGTTGCTCCAATGGATTTCAGTGATCACGTGTCCATCATGGAACAGAACAGCTGCCTGCCTGAACTATTAAAATAACCTCGGGCTCAGGAGTTTCCGGTTTTACATGACTTGGGATGGAGATTGTCTGTTACAGACAATAACAAAGAAAATAGTACGTTGTTTTCCTCATTAGATTTGGATTTCACGAGTGAGATTGGCAATTCGAGTGTATGCCTTGTAAGGAGGGACTCCACTAGTTCACTTGCAAAAGCGACAGCACAGTTCCAGCAGACAGGTGTTCTCTTCCCTGACGAAGGAGTGATCTCCTAGGTAAATGCACGTGGCTTCACCCTGTATCTGTTAAGAGTTTGCCAGATGTGCGTTTTTGCAAAAGCATTGTGTATGACACTCATTTTCTCACCAGCTTTTAAATTCAGCAGAGAAAGGCTTTCCTGAATGAGCGATAAAGCTGTTGAGGCCAGGCGCTTGCACTTTAAAACGGGTTCTAGTTGCTTCTAACAGCAGTCAAAAGTATGCATATATTCAACCCCTTTCAAACAATATTCCCCTTTATTTTTGTATTTATCAATACAATGTGTTTTAGTTCTGCATAACTTTTCGCATAAAAAACATCTCAACAAACACAATAAAAACAAATATTTTCAATAATTCAACAAAAGTAAAACACAACTTTTACACACAAACTTTCAAGATTATCAATATTGTAAAACTCAATAAAGATTTTTTTTAAAAACGAACCTTATTTTCCTTTTCTCAGTGGAACTTAATACAAGGGGTTAGAATGCCTTAGGTTCCCTGAATCAATAATTTAGGTTCCACATCTTTCCAAATGCCAAACAAGGCTATCAACAATGCCATGATACACAAATTGAGGCAATAAAACTAAAACTTCTCACCACAAATTGCTTCAGAATTGTGTACAACTCGGCTGATCTACTCATGTCCAACGTAGACAATTCCTTACATGATGTCAACACATGCTGAGCAGTTTCAAGTACATTAGACGTTTTGCATATTCAGCATGTTCGATGTACCCTTTTTGGTTAACGTGGAAGGTTGGGCAGTCCTCAACAGTAAATAGAATCTTCTTACATGTCTAGCTGGACAGTGACTCAAATAGCGTTAAGGTCTGAAATATAAGTATCTCAAAGATCAATGGACAGGATATTGCTTGAGCGATTTGATATGGCTAAAGTTTAAACCCCAATCCCACAGGCACATTATGCTCTCAAATTTATAGTTTAGGTGGTAAAAGTCTTTAGACCAATCTGGCATCCAGTTTATTTGCTTCTGAAGCCAAATTCCAAACACTATAGTTCTACGGGGACTGTGAAGGCATAATGAAGTAAGACACAGGCACAGATTTGAAGTTCAAAATAAAATACATATTAAATCAAATGTCAGGATGGTAGAAGGCCTAACTTGCCCTATGCTAAGCTAAGTAAGACACAGACCACTGACTTAAATTTCAAAATAAAATACATTATCAAATCACATGTCATGTTGGTAGAAGGCCTAACATGCCCTATTCTAAGGTGGGATTTCCCTAGCTGAATGAAACTGAGGAAAGTCTGAGTCAAATAGTTCAACTTAAAAGTCTGTCTGTGTCCAAAAATGATACTTACCCTCATAAACTAAAGCTAACCAATTTGTAGAGATGTCAAAAACAAAAGCGATTGTGTTCAAACCAAAGTTCTGAGATTCTTCAAGCGTGCAACTTTCTCTCAGCTCTCCTTCTCCAAGCATAAGCAGGTTCCACGAAAAAAAGGTCTCAAAATGTACTTTCTCAAGTTCAAGGTGATACAGTTTAAAATCAATCTTCATGGTTCCCTTCCCCAAGTTTCAAGTACCACATTTCAGAGAAAACAAAAAGGTCTTGAGGCTTTGTTCTGAAGGCCACACACAAAGCTCCTCAAGTCTCAAGATTCCCTTCCCCAAGACTTACCTTCAGCATCACAATGTCTTACGGTTTTCAACATTTAGGGCTCACTGGTCTAGGTGCAGTTGTCAGACAAAACGGTCCACAAATCACAGGTCGTGTAACCAGGATCCCTGATTCTCGGCCTCTGGCTTTGATGTGTTGATCACAGTTTTCTGGATTTTAATGATCAGCATCTTGGATCGGCCATTACTTGTCACACATCCTTTCCAGTCTTTGGCTTTGTTGTACTGCATTCATTTATGCCAGTTCAGTTTAAGCGTGTTTTGCTCACACCCACCTTCGAATGACACTCTCTCACACTTATGCTCATTTCTGTAATTCATTTTCACCTGGACATTTGGGTGATTCACTTTCTTTGCTTGGCCCATGACGTGTTTAATTCCATTCAACACTTAGAAGGCTTAATTTCATAGTTTCATTCAATTCTGAATTATTCCTCTCAATTATAAAGTTCCATTCAGGATGCTGCTCAGTATGCATTGGTTTCACTGAGTTTTAAAGTTTAATTTGATTCAGTATTCAATAAGCATTGGTTTTGTTTGATTTTAAAGTTCCATCTCATTAAGTATTCAATCAAAATAGTTTTTACTTAATTTTTAAAGTTGCATCTAATTCGGTAAACAATAAGCATTGATGTTGCTTAAATTGAAAGTTCTATTCAGCTCTGTATTCAATACATGTTCACAGAGGCGGTCCGGTATGCGAACGTCCTACCCGACACTCACTGGCTCATAGCGTCTCCTGCCCGTGGCTCCCTCTGCTTCTCCTTTCTCACTGAAGCTAGGAAAATCACCCGCTGGAACTCCACTCGCCTGCCGCATGTCTCTCTCTACACACCAGCCAGCAGAATACCTGACCTTCTTAGCTCCTAGTTGTCATATTCCTCGTCCCAGTACTAATGTGGGAAAAGGGTGTAGAGTTCATCACTCTTAGTTGCTTCTTCTTCATCCCAGGACTGTCAAGTTTCATATATGGGGAAATGAGGGGACCAGCTTCACAGTAACCTATAACGGTCGGGGGAGGGTTTGATTGATTTGAACCAGGACAAGGGATACCGTTCCCTCCTAAGGGTACCCCACTCCCAGATCCCAAGGACCCTCCACCCAGCTGATCCTCCCTGACTTCTCCACCCCCAGGGCATAGATCTAAGAGCGATGACCTTTCACTGGCCACCTGAGAGAGTACAACTATCCCCTAGTAGCTCAAACCTGTAGTATTACCAATACATGTTTTGATCAAGGGCATCTGTAAGGCAGCTCTGCAGCCCTTCTAAACAATAACCTCTCTGTACTTTCCATGACCAAACTCTAACCCAAGATATTTATACTTGTATACAAGCACCACAGCACCTTCTGTTAATTACAGAGGAGATTTCCTCAAACCTTTACTACCATAGAACATGTACTTGGTCTTTGTCACATTTGAGACCAAGTCATTGTCATGGACATACCTACAAAGTTCAATGTCATCCTATGCAGAAAGAAGTATGTGTGTTCCAATAGAACCATGTCGTCTGCATAGGTCAATCATTCCACATGAACGCCACCCAATTTAGGAGAGCAGTTGTTTACCATTCTTAGGCGGTTACGCAAGACTGCCATATATCGGTTAAAGAGTAGGGGGGCCAGCGCATGGCCCCGTTTTACCCGTTTGTTAGTTGGGATAGGACCAGTGCCAGCCCCCCAACCCTCACAACTGTACCTGAAGCAATGTACATTTGTGTAATTGCATAACAACTTCCAGGAACCAAGAAGGGATGCCATAGTTAGTTTGTTTCTGCTTGACAGTGTCAACCGCTACTTTCAGATCGGCATACAGTTCGTAACGGGCAGCTGCTCCTTTTGATCGTGCATTGCCAA
The DNA here is from genome assembly GCF_040938575.1 of Ambystoma mexicanum. NCBI lineage: Eukaryota > Metazoa > Chordata > Amphibia > Caudata > Ambystomatidae > Ambystoma > Ambystoma mexicanum. Next base: position 131,695,527 of record NC_090934.1, on the reverse strand, counting down.
TTAGAGTATCTAACAGTAACATATTATGCACTGTGGCAGGACAACTCCTAAAACCTGTTTGAACGTTTCCCATTAGGGAGAAAGAATCAGCCCACTTTTCGTGGTCTCTGAGCATGAGAGTTGCAAACAGTATATTCACGTCCAACATAGACAATTAACCAATAGTTGGATGGAATAGTTCTACTACCTGTTATATGGAATTGAATACATGACATAGGAATATGGCCTTCTTTACATACCTTGCTAGACAATAACAGCCCATTTCTCAGGTTTCTGTTTTAATACCACATTAGCAAGCCATCGGGCCCTGTGGATCAAGATCTTTTAAGTCTGTTTATAATCAACTCAATACCATCTTTATAAAATGGTAGATCAAAAGGGCCTTTTAAACTACCCACACTATTTGTTTATAATTCATTTTTATTAAGCAAGTGACAATTATGTGTGATTTTAAATTACGTTCAGAAATGGGAATAATAATGTGATTAATAGATTTACCCCTGTAGGACCCTCACATTTCCCATATACCTTTAATATTACCACCAGCAAGCACCTGAATCATCTTTTATACCTAATTTGAGGATTGCAACGTTCAAACAAATGGGCTTTATGAGAAACCCTGATCTCATGTCTTAACCTATGTGTGCCCATTTGAATTTCTTTATCAAAGTGTTTTTTCCCCTTCTGACCAACTTTAAGGATGCCAAAAGGACTCATAGAGACAACATTTCTAGCTAACCTAAGTATCCAGTCCTCAATTTCGTCGGCGGTCAGATCCCCAAAATCTGGGAGCTTTATTTCAAATTTTCCTGCTATGAACTGCACAATTCTATCGAGATTTCAGGCAGTCCAACCATTTCTATTACCACTAGATTTGGCCAGACGCCCCCACATGTGTGACCGCTTCTAGACATGGCAAATTGGCTGATAATCTGTAATGCCAAGGCATTGTGGTCACTGCGTCCATTATGGACTATGTCTAGTTTCATACCAAAGTTGACAAATTCGTTGGAACAATAAAGATAGTCAAAAGTAGTTTTTTCCTTCCACAATGCCAAGTGTATCCCACTGGGCGATCCCCAGTTGAACGACCATTTAGCATTGTCATTTTCAAATCATGCATAAAGTTGGACCATAATCTACCCTGGATATTTAATCTGTTTTGGGAAAAGTACACCCTTACAACCGACTAATCATTAGCCTCTGATACAACCAAAACCTTGCAATAAGCATTAAAGTCCCCTGACAACAAGATAACATCCACATCGGTGTCATATCAATTGGTCAGAATGTCAACGATATTCCTGAAAACCCCTTCAGTAAAATTCCCACCTGGAGGGTCATATACCTACAATGTTTACACAGATTGGCTAAACAGACTTTCCCAGCTAAAATAAGTTTCTCGTGTAAAGGGATGTTAACACTCTTCCCATTCATGCAATGATGGACCCCAATTATTAGCTCACCATATGAACGCCCAGCACGACCCTTAGTTGCAACATTTAGAAAAATAGTATATCCATCAATTCCAAGACCAACCAACATTCTTGTAGCATAAAGATACTATTCATCTTTAACAAATTGTAGGATCCAACAGATGACAGTGCCCACGAGTATGGATGTAGGTGATTTGACCAAATCCATGTTTTTTCGAAAGAGTGAAGTGACCGATTTCTTTTTTTTTTTTACTGTGTTGGGTTGAGGGGAGACTCCCCGGAATTCCCCACCTTCCCCCTACCTTTAATAATATCCCTTACCCCACCCCCACATATATTTTATTTAAAAAGTAATTTTTTCAGTAAAATGTTTTAAAAAAACAATTTGGTCACTTCTTCCTCGAAAACATTGGATCGGTCAATTTGTGTGCTAATTCACTGTGCTCCTTTGGAATGGTAGGTAAAAACATTTGAAGTCAGTCCACCCCTTTAAGTCATTGATTGTATGAGGAGCCGCATTAATTGAGGCTGTTACTGTATGAATGCTACGCCTCACATTTTTGGACTTTACAATATCGTTACTAGGCTCCGGTGTGTCAATTACTGGTACATAGTTAGCCAAGTCAGAACCTAATTTGAGAAAGCTGGCTACATGCAATTTTATCCATTCAGAGATTATCACAGATATACAATGAACACAAGTGGTTTTCATTCTGGTCTCCTCGATAATCTTAATGATTCCAAGTCATTAGTACACATCACCCTCAGGGGGGAATTAGCTGTAATAAACTAAACAAACAGAGCGATTCATTAATTGGTCCCCGCTGTTAAAGTACAGGCTGGTTACAACCAGAGTTTTAGGATAAGAAGAATCGTCAGGATTAGTGAGAAATGTATCTGCAGCAGCGTTCGGAACAGAGACCTTTTTAACCACTGTGAGTTCAGTTTTAGAGTGATCTGCTGATGGACATATCCACAATTATTCAACAATGGCAATCAGGTTCAGATACCGTTTAATCAAGATCACTGTCCGCTTCCTGCACAGCTGTGTTGCCCTCTTTTTGATCTTCCCGTAACCAGCTTGTAAGGATTCCAGCCTTCTTGGCTTCCCTTTCTTTTACTCCTGGTAGCTGTATTATGTGCTTGCGTGTTGGTCGTTGTGAGTGGAACTTCAACGGCTCTCTCACCATCCGAAGGCTTTGTGTTAGTGACAGTGTAGCCTTTTGGGACTTTAATGATGTTTTGTGATTTCATTGTACGCCTTTGTTGGCAGATGAAGGACGATGAAGCAAGAGCACTATCCAACTGCTCAATAGTCCGAAACACAGTTATGTCGACAACTTATAGAAATTGCAGGGTTTAAAAAAAAACACTACAAAATTGGCCATCGAATGAGGAAGTTATATTTAGATAGCCCCATTAGAGTTAGAGGGATTGTTCCACATATACAGCAGACACATTTTATATTGTCCAAGTTTTTATTATTATGTACATGTGATGTGATATGTCTGTTTTCCTGTGCCACACTGACTAATGTATTGCTATGTAATTTTACACTTGTCTTTATACATGAGGTATATGGAATAAAAGGAGTGGGTCATTCTTTATCCAGGATCGCCCAGATCATTTTGTCGACATATAGATATATTATTACCTGGCTAGATCAGGGAGTAACCAGGTGCCTCTTTGTACACTTCAGAGCCTACCAAAAGACATGGAGGTTGTCTCAATTTAAAATGGAGGGGCACGATGGAATAATGCATTGCTCCGTTTATTCATGTTTCTCACCAGTTACCACAGAAAGGGAGCACCTGCGGAAGGAAGGTATTTACTTGCTTTCATGAGAAACATCACCTGACAAATGGTGCAGAGTTTGCCACACATAAGGAAATTGTGAGGCAAGAATGCACCTTAAGCCTACACACTAAGCAGAAATGAAGATCAGATAATTCATACTATTTGCAAAAAAACATATGTGAGAAATACTGATAAGGACTGAAGAACACTTAGCTGGCACACCACACACAAAACACACAAACCATACACCCGACACAACAAACAACCACAAAAAACAACCAATCCAGCTGCTGGTCCTCACCCTTCAATCACAACAGTCCAGTGCACACAATGAAAGCACACTCAGAAAGCCGACGCACACAGATGCCCATTTCTCCCGGTTCTACAAACATCGAGAGAAGAGCACAACCTCTGTCCTATCCCTCTTCCCTCACTAAACCACCCACACTCTTTCTTACAGAGGCACATGTGCGCCTAGAAGCCATGCAAATGGTAACAGTGCGTGATTTAAGTCAACTTAACATAACATAAATCAAGGCCAAACTTCAAAGGCTTAAATACACTTGAGGTTTCACCTTTGACATCATCTAAGGCAATAAAGCTGAAGAGATGGTCAGCCTAATGAAAACTCCAACAAGGGGATAGGTACTCATCCATGTATTAGGTAATCATGAAACCATTAACATAACATAAATCAAGGCCAAACTTCAAACGCTTAGATACACTTGAGGTTTCACCTTTGACATCATCTAAGGCAATAAAGCGGACCAGATGGTCAGCCTAATGAAAACTCCAACAAGGGGATAGGTACTCATCCATGTATTAGAAAATCATGAAACCATTGTCCTACATGTGTTTGGTGAACCGATATCCAATTTGTTCTAAATTGATAGCAGTGCTTTCCTCACCCACACCTGCAGAATTAGATTAAACTCATTATAGCCGGCATTCAAACTGCATTTACATTCCATAAACCCACAATCCCACATTCACACAGAGAGGCAAGTTGATGTAAATATGTGTGTCTTAAATGTCATTCTTCTATCCAACCTTTCTGTGGTATCAATACAAGTTTTTGATATTGGTGAAAATAAAATTATATAAACGTGGTTATTGAAGATGTGATACATAAGTCTTTGAACATATTTGAACCCACTTGCCAATAAGTGGCAATGCCATCATTGAAGTATTGTGTATAGTGTTGATCGTACTGTGGAAATAAGCCACGAGACGGCGGGCCAATATCACCCCAAGTAATGCCCCCCGGGGTCCATAGTTACAGGCCCGAGCATAGCGAGGACCTTAACGAGGCCCCAGGGGCATTACGGAGGGTGGTATTGGGCCGCCATCAAAGGGCTTATTGCCATTAGTACCCCGGCCCGTTAGACCAGGGTACTAATTGCATTTTTTCTGGTCTGAAACGCTGCTGCGTTTCAGAATAGAAAAAAATTAAAATTAAAATAAAATGGTTGCCAGGAAAGGGAAAACATGGTCTGTTTTCCCTTTCCATGGTGGCCATTGGGAGCGGACGCACTAGAAACAGAAGTGTTCCCAGCGCGTTTGCTCCCGAGAAAAGAAGAAAAAAGAATGTAAGTGGAGCTGGGAGGGTGTGGAGGGGATAGTTTGCAGGGGAGGGGATGGAGGAAAGAATAAACACCCGAGTCCCCGGCGGGGGAGGAAGGCAGCTCCAGCCATGAGGAGGCTTGGAGCGAGGATTGCCTGTTTTCGAGCCTCCTCATTGGCTAAGTGGCCACCACGCTCCTGCCGGGAACAAACAAAGGCACGTACATGCGTGCAAGGGATTCCCGGCCTGGTAATTCCCCAGCCTGTTACATTCTGGTTGACCCTCGCTGGGTACTAATTTGCAATAATGAAGATTTATATTAAGAAATAATAAGTGATATAGAGCACATCAACTGAATGTGTGTATGACATTTAGTGAGACTGTCACAGGCAGGTCAACTCCAATTGTATACATATATGTTTTCAACCTTCTTGTATCAGATAATACAGGGGGGTTGGCAGGAGAGGGACAGCGAGGTTCAGCGCAATGACTGACAGAATTATTGTGGTTCGACTGGTCTGCAGGCAAATGCAAAATTGGACACCTGCCAAGTTGCCACTAAGTACTAATTGCAAGGGGGGTTTTGTTGCAAACACACTGCGCACACATCCAAAATAAAAGTTGATTAATTTGTAGTTTAATCCGAAAGATGGTGCAGCCTGACACGTGTTTCGAGCAACTGGCTCTTCTACTGAGGCTGAAAGCTGAGCTTGCCTTTGAAGAATTGGTGTGTAATTAGTTAGGTTTGTAAAAGTGGGTTCCTGTATTTTGCAGTTGCAAGGTAGGCATAATTTATGAGAAGTTTCAAAAGTACCTACAGCGTTTGTTGTGTGTGCAATGTGTTTGCAACAAAACCCCCCTTGGTTCTTGTATCAGATTATGGTGACTTCCTCTGCATAAAGTAATTGACCCCCTTTGATTTCCTTTCATTTTAATACATTCAAGGTTCAATGACACAACAGCGGATCTCATGATCTTCAGTGGCGTAACCTGAATGGAAAGGCTAGGTGAAGATACCAAGCCACGCTGACGCTCTCTGTTAGTTCCGGCATGGGATATTGAGGTTTACAAATTGTAGATTGCAAATTTAACAATGTTTTTCTTGCAATATGCAAAATTCAACTAGAATTCAGCAGTAAATCAGTCTGTACTTTGATTCTTCAAAATAAGTTTATATCCATGAAGTTTGTCTTCAAAAGAAATCACTAATAATGTCTTAGTGAGGAAGCAGTCAACATATCCATACAGTTAGACTTAATTGCATATGCATTTTGGAGTTTCCTCCTTCTTTGGGGCGAGTCCTACATAATGTAGTTTAATCATCAGAGTTACATAAACATGAACAAATGTGAAAAAACAAATGTAAAAAAACATCACCTACCATATTCAATTGTTGTCAAAAGTTGTCAAAGCACCCGTGCCAAAAATGAAAATAATAACAAAATTGCCATTAATGAAGTGTGAACGGTTCAGGATGAGTGAAATAATGTATTAAAAAAAAACTCATTACCTATTGTGATAGTTGACCATTAAAAATCAGGAAGAGATCCTGTTAAATGATATGAGGACGCCTTGAAATCAGCGTTGCTGTCTTGTTACACTGCTGCAGGCGGCGGGAATTTCCCCTCCTCAATATATTCTGGTGGATGTGGAAACACATTCAGCTCATAGTGATTAACATAGTGGTGCCCACTCATTTTTGTTTTGTTTCTGCGACCTTCCTTCCTCTCCGCCATTCCAATGCTCCGACATTTGCGTCTTCATGGATTTTCATGCCGGTACAAATGCTGGAGATACCAATGAATTCATGTCAGCTTTATGCATGAGCAGGAGGACAACATAGGGATCCATTGTGACATGGCAGGCAACGTGTACAATTACAATTAAATGCTGCCTGTCACTCTTGCATATCAGGAACAAGGGTGAGTGCTGCATGCCGTGCAACGCTCACAATTAAAAGTAATGAGGCCTGGCATGAGAGCATGTCAGGCAGTGTTTACTCGCTTTGCGTGGCAGAGGGCAAAACTGAAGGGCAAAAGGAAGCGTACAAACGTACATGCTGCCTGCTGCCCTGTACTTTTGCATTCTGCCATGCAAATTATCAAAATTTGACAGCAGGTAGCTGCCTACGTTTATGTCAACATGCAATAGCTCCCTCTGACCAAATTACTCATTTGGAGATATTGAGCTCCAGCGTTTTCCTAGTTCCAGATTTGTGGGGTGGGATTATAGTCCAGGGAGTATTATCTTGGGGATGGCCGTTTAATGAAAAAATCAACAAATATTTCAATAGATCTCCTGCCTGGCATTTCCTGACAATGGTGTCCTTATTTCAATTGTCTTTGTCAACTTCACCTACCATTCTAACGTCTATCAGTATCAGTGTGCATTCTCAATATGGAAATGACGTGTCCCTGAGTTTAGTCTCTATGGGAGTGCTCATAATTCTTATCGTTTTACTGCACCCTTATCTTTTTACCTCAAACCAGTTTAAGCAGATCTCCACCTTTCACCCCACACTCTCATTTCACTTTCCATCTTCAGGGGTCGTTTCAAAAGCAAATGGATTCATTGTCTGGTTTAAATATTAATTTCGATTCATGTAATAATATTAAAGCATATCGCATACATCTTATCGCAATATATACATTTGCACACAGGGGGGAGTCTGTGGCAAATTAAAAGTAACAGAACGCGGGCCGAATCTGACCTCCACATTAATTTCGATGCCAGTCCCTGGGCAGCAAACCTTTCCTCCCCCAGACGCCTGCAAATGTTCCCAGACGCCCAACGGTACGATACCTACCCACCTGCACCTGCCCTGCCTCACCCACACTCACCTTTCTGCATCCTCTCCCTGCCCCACCTCACTCAGCTGCTGATTTCGCATCAGTGGAAATAGTAAAGGGACTATGTTACTTTAATATTTCCCGGCCTGGTTTTTTTCGTCTTGAGGAAATTGGCCACATTCATTTTTTTGACTCAGCGATTAACCCCAATCAGCCAAAAATGCTACTGGTGCCCTGAGCAAAGGCCCCAAGGTCCTAAATATGTATGCTTTGGCCTACATTCAGCACTGGATGACTGGCCATCGCTGCCCATGTTACCCTGGAACAGAGGGGGAATAGCTATATGACACAGACATGGCACTAAATTCTAAAATTAAAGGGAAACTACTCAGGAAAGGAATACACGTCTCAACGAGCGTGCTGATCACTGTGTCAAGAAGTTGATGTTATGCGGAAGGGTGTAACACATTTTGGTGGATGCCGCTTCAGTCTGCGGTGGGACACCAGGACCAGTCCCACAGGTGGTGACATCGCTTTCAATAACTGGAACGAAATGTCATACAGAACTTTGTACCCTACGATCAGCATCGGCACAACTGTCCGATGTCATTGCAGGAACCATTGCAAACAGTGTTTGTTCGGTTCTGTGTGTATTTACGGACTATGTGTTCTAATTACATTCCGACGACGGAATTACTTCGAAAAAAAAACATCGACTTTTTAATGTTTTATTTTGTGGGGGGTTCCCCCCAAACACCACGGTCCCCCACAAACACCACTTTCTTTCTCTATTATTTGCACACTGGACCCTTCCCACCCATGTTCAGCCTTGCCCCTCCCCCCTCTATATTTCCATGAGTTTGTTAAGAAGTAATGTCGCAAATTACCTCGAAAAAACATTGGTCGTAAAATGAACGCGATACCATTTGTTTGGTACCCTCCCCAGGATTGGCCTTCCTCAACCAACAATAAACATTTTTCTGCACCCCCTGAAAGTTGCGGGTCTGATAATATCCTGATCACATTTGTTGATAATATTGTTTTTCTACGCACACCGATATGAAAGCTTTGCACTAACAGATATTATTAGGAGCCAACTCAATTATCTAATTTTATGGGCACGTGAAGAATGACACAAGTCATGCACACATACATGCTGTGTGTGTGTGTGTGTGTGTGTGTATGTGTGTGGCACAATATTACATAACATGTTTTCTTTCATGAATTTGATCATACATTAGTAAGGGTTATCCAAATGTGGAGCTCTTTCTCACTGTGCGTTGAGAGGCAGAGCTTCTCCTCCCTGATGATGCTCAACAAAGAGCAATATGTCTCTGGTGGTGATTTTGGTGCTCTTGTTTAGAGGAGAATTGCCTTCCATTTCAATTTGTGTAGGACCAGGCTGACATGCAAAATTATACTTTTCTTCGACTGTACAGTGAGCTAAAAGGTGGTTGCAGGTGTAGACATCCTTTTTAGGAACCATCCCAAAGAACAGGCAATTTAGCTGTGTGCATATGCAGTGGCGGTGGGTGGGACTCTAAGATGTTTGGATAATATGCAAAATCTGGGGTTTAACCCTAATTTACTTTAGGTAATCCAGAGCTGGACATCATTTGCGCTGTACTTAGAGACACACAGCGTCACCTCACTGATGATGCTCCACAAAGAAGAACTATGTGTGAAGCTGCAGTTGGTAATCTTGTTCAGAAGAGATGTGACTAGCCATTTGGTGCTGGACTGCCCTTGTGTGTGTGCCCAGACTGATATGCAAATAGCAAGGTCTTTCCTACGGTACAGTGAGCTAAAAGGTGCGTACAACCATCCAACAGAACAGACTATTTGGCTGTGTACGTTCTCCGAAGAGAGGCTCCCATAGTTGTGCATAGTCATAGGTTACTCCGGGGTATCCAGACGTGGACCTCTTGCTCACCTCTTGCTCACGGTGCTTTGAGAGGCACAGCTTCAACTCACTGATGATGCACACATGTTGAAATACGTGTCAGTGGTTGCTGATGCTACTCTTGTTTAGAACAGAAGTGCCTAGCATTTCAGTGCTGGACTGGGCTTTTGGGTGGAACCTGGCTGATATGCAAAAGGATATTTCTCTTCTGGGGAAAGTAGAGTGAGCTAAAGTGAAGTCACAGGTTCTCATGACAGGTTATCTGGATGTGCTTGAAGGCCGTCCATGTCTATGTATATTTAGATCCTGTATAAATGCTCATTGCATTGGATAAGAAAACTCTGCTGCAATAAGCACCTACAAATATCTTTACAAGTCCTGGTACTGGGCAGTGTAACATTGCTTGCAATGCTTAAGTATCCAAATATTGGCATGAGTGATGCCATGACGCAAATATACGGCTCCATGATTGAGAATGAGCATATTTCTTGATTCCAGGTAACAAGAACAGCACCTAATATCTGTAAAATAAAGAAGCTATGCAGGCACTTCAGGTCAGCTACAGATAAGATCCTTTATTGCTTGCATCAGGTTACATTAAGTGAACTCTGTTAGGGCGAATTCTCCAGAATGGCTCATTTCCCTTACCTACTGATTCCCTCAGCAGGGAAAGGATTAATAGTTATCCCTTTTTGTCTGTCTCTCATGGAACATTATTTTGTTTCCCTTTCAGTAAGATTTGGCTGGTGGCAGTGGTATTTACCTTATTTTTCCTACTGCGGTCTATGTAAATAGCCTTGGTACTGTTTTAGGCTAAGTTATAGCGTCAAACTTATATCCGCTGGACCCCATTTACTTTTATTTGGTTCCGCTGGGTTTATTCGCCATTTCTTTTTGCAAAGGTCTTTCCGTGTTTTACTCTGCTCGCCAAATCAGCTTTGATTCCTTTGTTCGCCGTCCTTTGGGGGGCTTATGCACAGAAGCCCTCCTTAGGTGCCTGAATGTCTGAGGGGGACAGGATGTGAGGGAGGGGTTGGAGACTCCTTGCACAGGGTCTCCTTGGAGACCCATGTCACACTCTGTATGATTGGCTGTGGTGACTGTCCCGCCAGGACAGCTACCCTGCTGTGTGACTGACAGCCAGGCTGTGTGAATGGGGAAAACTGGATAAAAAGCAGGTCTCTGGGACTTGGAAGGCACAGTCACCACTGGATCGAGAGAACTGAAGAGAAGCTGAAACAAGAGGACCGCTACCATGACTGAACCTCCTGGTAAGCCCTGCTGCGGGTCCGAATCTCAAAACTTCGACAACAGAGATGATCTTCAAGGGATCTCTTCCCTTGAGCTGGTGGGACCAACCAGTTCGCCAAACACCAAGCAAGGCCTCCCTACCCTGGTCGAATTTGCTGTGTATCGCTGCAGCGAACCGGATAGCCAGGAGGCTCGGACCCTGTTTGGGTTTTAAGGAGCATACCTTTTTTTTCATTGCTTTGCTGTGCTGCTGGTTTCTTCCCTGGGCAGTGCAGGACCCTCCAGTCTTTCTACTTTGTGTCAATCCGACAGTCGCTTCAGGAACCGTGAGCCTGCAGGATCTGCCAGGAACGTCTGCCTCAGCTACAGCCTTCTTCTCCTTTTAAGGTACTGTTCTAACCAGTTGTTTGATCTGTCTGACCGCGGTGAAAGTGTTTGAAATCTTTCACCAATCTGAGGGCTTGTCCTTCTCTACTCTTTTAAATAACTTTTCCTTTGACCAACTTCGTCTCAAACTCTTGGCACAGTTCGTAACCGCAAACTACTCGGAACTGTGTGATCCTCTGCAAAGACTCTCAACCATTAACATTAGCCCAGGCCTATTGATTTGAATTCTCATTGTAGCAAGCCTTTTCTAGATTTCCCTGCCTACTTACTTGTCGGTGCTGTTCAATTCTGTATAACCGTGTCTTTCTGTCCCTTTTTAATTGTTGGAGTGCCATTTCGCTCAGACTTCATTTTGAGCTTAACTTATCCAGAATTCATCAGGTGTTGTGTAGTACATTAAGAGTGTGATTTTTCTGCTGCTTTACTTAGTGAATTGTTTTACCACTGATGTGTAAATAAATGTATATTCTTTTACTCAGAAATTTTGGGTCAGTGTTTGTTTGAACCATAGTAATTGCTGTCTTTTGTGTAACTGTTGATACTGCACACTTTACTCTTGAAATAGGTCTGGCTTCTCAGCCATCACTACCACTTTACTGTGTAGTACAGGCTTGTACCAAAAGTGAATTTGTACTGTCACTTGTAGTCTTAATTGTGTGTGGTGTGCATATGATTCTGCCTAACACTGGTGGCAGCGGTGGGATCAAGTATAGTGATTACACTTAGAGTGCTGCTATTACCTTGAGTCAACTAACCACAAGGCTAAACACCACTAAAAAGCAATGTATATCATGTCTGATATGGAAAACTACAGTCAGGAGACCCTCCTTAGTTGCACTGTGGATTATCTGAAATATCTGTGTAGAGAAAGCAATCTCTCTGTGAAAGGCAAAAAGTCAGAATGAATTGAAAGGTTGTTAGAGAGCCAAAGTCTGGGGAGTGGGTCTGAAATACCTGCCCCTCCAGCAAATGTGGAAAATGATGAGGATGATAATGTGTCTGTTGTTATGGATGAGTTAGATGAGGCAGAGGTGTCTCACAATGTAGGCCTTACTGCTCCTCTACCTTCTCAGCAACCTCAACCTTTGTCCACTGGGACCCCATCAGGTCCTACACTCAGTCCTGAATTCATTGCTCTAGAAAGCATGAGGCTTGAATTGTAGTTCAAACATAATAATGCTCAAACTGAACAAAAGCATCAAGAACTTAAGTTCAGAGAAATGGAGTTGAATCATGCCCTAGAAATGAAAAAGTCGTCTATTGAAAATGCTTCTCTCCCAGAGTCTTCTAGGTCTTCCAGTCCTAAGAGACCCAGTATGCCTAAATAAATTGTTAGTATGTATGAAGCTAAGCTTGATATTTTGGATTGGTTGGCAATTTTTGAATATAACCATGGGATTGAAGACATTACAGGGAATCAGTTGCTTCCTTGGCTCTTCTCTAGGCTACCCACTGTTTCATCTGATGTTGTGATGGACTTGGATAGGACGGATTATGAATGTGTGAAGCTAGCTTTAATTGCTAGATTTGGGAAGACTCCTTCCCAGTACCTTAAGAGGTTTAGGACCCTCAAAAAGCATGATGGTACCCCTTGGGCTACCTGGGTATGTGAATGTTTGAAAAACTTAGATGGTTGGGTTAAGGGTTACAGAGTAAACACTTATGAAGGTATGAGAAATCTTGTTATGTTGGAGTCAATTTATGATGCCTGCTCTCCTGAGCTCAGATAGCACTTGGCTGATTCTAAGGAGATAGATCCGAAGAAGGTAGCTAAGGCTGCTGACTTGTGGGTTGCCAACAGGGCTACTCACAAGGATTCTGGGGCAACTCAGAAGAAGGATGAGGGGAAGCAGCCACAGAAAGATAACAAGGAGAATTCTAATACCTCCAATCCAAAAGAGGGCTTTAAACAGCAACATAAGGGTAAACCACAAGGGACACCAAATCAGGCGAGTGTACTATCTGGACCCAAACCAGATGGAGATCAGAATGTTATGTTTTATGGGTCAACTTACCATGTGAAAGGAGATCCCAGATGTAAGGGTAAGCCTTCAGTGGTCCACACTGTCTCCTTGGCCTTCTCTCCAGAGGAAAAAGAAGTACCCATAGCAAGTGGAAACTTTCACCTACTGGCAGATGAACCAATGAGAGCTCAGCCTGTGTTTCTTTAGTGTCCCTGGGCTTGTGGGAACAAAATAATGTAGATGTCTATAATTCCATCACAGATAATACTAAAGAGTATTATAAAGATGGTGTTCTTGTGAAAGGACAGGAGACTCCTGCCATCAGAGACACTGGAGCCAGCATAACTGTGGTTGATGAATCATTTTTCAAAGTAGAGGATGTTGCTAAGACATCCAAATGCCTAACCAAGTTAGCTGGAGGCCCTGTGCAAATGCTTCCCCAGTTACCAGCTCTCATCTAGTGTAATGATACGGCTATCAAAATACCTGTTAGTGTGCAGAGTGAAGTGCCTAGGAGAGTCCTGTTGGGTGATGACCTGAAAACTCTTGGAGTTGTGTCTAGTACCCCCTGGGTTCCCAGTAAAAGGAAACAGGAGCTCACTATGCCTGCAAGGGAGAGGACCTTGAGAGGCTCTCCAGGGGAAATGATAAAGGAAACTATCACCCCCACCCCACATGAGTTGCTCACTGCTATTTCAAGAAAGAAAGAGGCAAAGGGGAAACCAAAGACCTCCAAGAAGAAAGCAGATAGCACTCCTGTGCTACCAACAAGGACATCCCCAAGATTGTCCAAAGTCACACCTGCGACTCCTCAACCTGCTGAGGCTGAGTGTGAGGTACAACCCTGTGTGGTTGATCCAGTTTCTGAAGAGTCAGATCTGGAAGAAGACATAACTTTAGTTGGAGATCTGGATCCTGTTGACCATCCTGAGCTGCAGTCTTTACTGGCAGAAGGTGGACCCAACAGGGCAGACTTCCGCAGAGGACAAAGAGAATGTCATACTCTTGTAGGTCTTCGCCTACAGCAGCTTCTCAGCTCGATGGGCAAGAGCCTGGGAAGCATAGGTTGCACTGGGAAGATGGCCTCTTCTATGTTTATCCCTCGGGACTGTAAAAGAATTGTAGTGCCCCTAGAAAACAGATTCCAGTTCCTACAGGTGGCCCATAAGATACCTTTGGCTGGTCATTTGAGTTTCAAAAAGACCAAGGAAAGGCTCTCCCTATACTTCTACTGGCCTAAAATGGGTTCAGAAGTTGACAAATTCTGTAGGAGCTGTCACACTTGCCAAACCTCTGGCAAGAGTGGAGCCACGAATGTGGCACCACTGGTGCCTCTCCCAGTGGTGGGAGTTCCTTTTGAGAGGGTGGGCATCGGAATTGTTGGTCCCCTTGACCCTCCCACATCTTCAGGAAACAGGTTTATCCTGGTTGTAGTAGACCATGCTACTAGGTATCCTGAAGCAATAACTATGAGAACTGTTACAGCTGAGGCTGTGGCTAAGGCTCTACTTGGTATTTTTACCAGAGTAGGGTTTCCTAAGGAAGTGATATCCAACAGGAGATCCAATTTTATGTCCCACTACATGCAAGCCATGTGGAAAAACTGTGGTGTCACTTACAAATTCTCTACAGCCTACCATCCACAGACCAATGGACTGGTAGAGAGGTTTCATTGTACTATGAAGAGCATGATAGGTGCTTTAGGTGCTTTAGAGGAACCCCTTAATAGAAAGTGGGACTTTCTAATGCCATGCCTTCTCTTTGCTTATAGAGAAGTCCCTCACGAGGGAGTTTGTTACAGTCCCTTTGAACTTCTCTATGGCCATCCAGTCAGAGGTCCCTTGGCCCTGATTAAGGAGGGGGTTGGAGAATGCTTCTTCGCCCACGCCAGCCAGAATGGATAACTATGTGATAGGTCTCCAGAGCAGAATGTCACACATGATGGCAGAAGCTAGTGATAAAAGCAAGTCAGGCTCTGGTCAAACATTGGCATGACCAGAAGGCCAGCATGGTTGCGTTTACTCAAGACCAGCTTGTACTAGTTATGGCGCTGACAAGGCAGAGGGCCTTGCAGGACAAATGGATAGGGCCCTTCAAGGTTGTGGGCAAACTTGGAGAGGTGAACTATTTGGTGGACTTAGGCAGACCTAAGGAGGCTCCCAGAGTCTTTCACACCAACCGTTTGAAGGCATATGTCTTGAGACCAGAAGTGGGAACATTGCCTCTAGCTTCAGCCCAAGAGGAGGAGGAGAGTGAACGTCTACCTGATCTACTCAGAGGCCAACCTTTGGATGAGAACATAGAAGGAGTGAATCTCTCTTCTAATCTGACATCTGAACAACAGGAGGAGTGCAAGGTTCTGTTAAATCAGTTTGCCTCCCTGCTTTCACTTTCACCAGGCTTGACCCCTTGGGGCCAGCATGATATTCTCTCTGGTGACTGTTTACCTGTGAAAGGCAGAGGTTACAGAATGTCAGAACATGTGAGATCCAACATCAAAGGAGAGATCAACAAGATGCTTGATCTCAGGGTTATAGAGCCCTCTACAAGTCCATGGTCTAGTCTAGTTGTTCTAGTATCAAAGGCAGGATCCAAGGAGTTGAGATTCTGTGTGGACTATAGAGCTCTAAATGCAGAACGCTTCAATAGGAAAAATCCCTCCAGACCTACAAGGACAGTCAGCCCTAACTGCCTCCTAATGCCCAGATTTAAACTTACCACTATTGGAGGATCCAGCTTCCCAGTCAAGGCAGCTCAGTTATGGAACACCCTACCTCTTGCACTTAGATCCGACCAAACGTTCAACAACTTCAGAAAGAATACCATAAAATGGCTCACAGAGAATGCAACATAAATGGCACTCTACCTCTCGCACGTCCACTTGTACTCTACCTGACTTGCTATTTTTTCGCCATTGATTTGACTGTTTGGTGGCGCTGTATCTGCACTTGTACTTGTCTCACCTGTAGAGCCAAAAAACTGTCTACTCTGTAACTTGCTTGTTCTGTAACTTGTAACTTCTGTAACCAAGCTGTAAACGTCCTTGTCTCTTGCGCCCTGCTACCTCAGGGTCCGGTGCGCATAACAAATAAACAAACAAACAAACAAACAAGGCTGATGCCCATCCTTTGCCAAGGAAAGATGAACTGGTGGATAAACTTGGTGCAGCCAAGTATCTCAGTACATTAGATCTGACGTCAGGCTATTGGCAAATAGCCCTGACAGACAATGCCAAGGAGAAAACTGCATTCTCAACCCCAGCAGGCCTCTACCAGTTTAAGGTTATGCCTTTTGGATTAAAGGATGCACCTGCTACATTCCAAAGGATGGCCAATCAAGTTCTGAATGGGATGGAGGACTTCTGCATGGCATACTTGGAATGCATTGCAGTGTTCAGCCCTACTTTGAAGGAACATGTTGATCACTTAGGATATGTTTTGCAGGCTCTTGAGCAGGCCCATCTGAACATAAAGGCCAGCAAATGTCAAATTGGTCAGAGAAAAATGGTCTACCTTGGTCATGAGGTAGGGGGAGGTGAAATAAGGCCATTACCTAGCAAAGTACAAGCTGTACAAAACTGGGCCACCCCTACTACTCAAACCCAAGTGAGAGCCTTCCTGGGTCTCACTGGGTACTACAGGAATTTCATTGAGAACTATGGGTCCATAGCTTCTCCTTTGAAGGTAGTTTCCTCTCCAAAATTCACTAAAAGGTTTAGATGGAATGAGGAGTGCACTCAAGTCTTTGAAAACCTGAAGCAAGCCCTTTGTCAAGTCTGAGTCTGACTGCTCAGTCATCGTTACCACTTTACTCTGTAGTACAGGCTTATATCAAAGGTAAATTCCTACTGTCACTTGTAGTGTTAATTGTGTGTGGTGTTCCCAGAGGGTACTGCATATGATTCTGCCTAACAATCTCTTAGGAGCCCACTGGCACCCATCACCCAGGCAAGATCTCTTCAACTGACTGAGTATATAACCTTTCCCCATAACACTCTCACTCATACAACCACATGCTCACTACATTCTCTCCTACATAGTAGGTTCCATGCATCCATCCAAGCACAATACAACACATGTCCCTTCCTTTCTCAGCTCTCACCACATACCTTCCAAACACTATCAAACACATCTCCCTTCCTTTCCCAGCTCTCACCACATACCAGACAAACCCTATACAACACATGTCCCTTCCTTTACCAGCTCTCACCATATACCATTGTAGATGAACAGTCACATGCCTCTGCAGGACGTCCCGCCCCCATACCTCCTGTATTTTGGAAGCCAGAGATTGTGCAATGTTTGACACCAGCAGTTGTGATCATACCACAGCGAATATTTGAGAGAAGATACCCGCTGAGAAAACCCTATCAAATGTATTCCCGAAGGGTCAATAATCTGAGGTAGGAACTCCCTGAAGGAATATGAGAACGAGTGGAAGAGAAGCAGGTGATGTCACGAGAGACGAGCATGATGCTCAGAGAATACTGGCTGAAGAGAATGCATGGACCCTATAGAAACTGATAACAAAGTTAAGATTTGAGTACAATTTCATATGCAAATAGATGATTGCACGTGTGTGACACACTGCAGAAAATGTGAGCTGTTCCATAACTGTACAGATGAAGCAACGGAAGTAGACTAAGCAATCTTAGAAGCTGGCTATACGTAGTGAATAGTTTGCAGGTGAAGCCACCATTGTATAGAAACTGGATATCAGTATTATCAATTTAGTAAGGCCAGACCCATGGAGAGTAAAGGCTAAGTACTGTGTCACTGCAAGAATTAGCTGAGATTGTGGATACGAATGGCAAGACTGTTTGGCCTGGTGTCAAAGCTGAGGCAGCCAATGCCGGTTATCTATTCTCAAAGGCATTGAATGTGAGAAGCTGAATCATCCCTTGTTAAGATGCAAAGAAAGAACACCAATCATGCCAAGTTTTGTACGTTTAAGACATTTAAATGCTGCAAAATGGACCAAATTGTGGTCTCCCTTCACGCAAGCCAAGGATAACAATAGAGATGAGCTTGGAGTCCTAGAATGGCAATAGAGCATGATCGCACTCTCTTATATTCCCAGAGACAAGAAAACTTTGCAAGGCCAAGTTCAAAGACAATCTTCATGCAGAAAGCACAGGCGATGAGAGATGAATGGCTAATTGGATGGGGAAGTGAGGTCAAGTCCACCTCCTGGCACCTTGGACTGAGCTCACGTGTGGCTAATGGAATGGAATGTTCCAGACATGGCATGAGCATGGCAACCAATTGTAGAAGGCTGTACAACAGAGACCTTATAGGTTGAGAGGCAATGATATACCATGTACTTAATAGTGTTTAAGATTACATGTTTTAGAGGTAGGCATATGTTGTCCACCTGACATACAGAAAGTATACTTATATGCTTCCCTTGGGCCTATCACAACTCAGACAGTTAGCATTCCATGATGTGTGTTTTTTATTAATACAGCACTTTATGATGATTTGCGCAATGAGATTTTTTTGAAACTATTCATTGATTTACATTATAAATTTGACATTTCCTGCAATTTATGCAGGTTATTTTGTACGATGCACATGGTACCTTATGATGTATGGTGCCTAAAACTAGCCTTGGGCATGACCCACTTTGAATAGTATATTTTGAGAGGAACATTGTTATTAATTCTGACTGCAGCAGGATATATGCATCTGGGGTAAGTTTGAAATTCACACTACCCAGCATTGTATTCCCTCTCTTAATAGATTTCCCCCTTCAGTTTTAGACAACATTAAAGCTGGATGATTTAAATATGTATTTCTAGTAGTTTTATGAATCATTATGGGTTATTGTGATTTTTTACTATGATGTATAATTTATTAATAAAATTTGAATATGTAATTTTTGCCTGACCGAGCCTATCCCCTTTGTTTTTGCACACCGGGGTCAAACTCTCTAGTTTATTCTATGTATACTAATATTGGCCCTTGTGACCACATTCTTTGATTTTCTTGATTTCATATGCTCCCCAGGTCCAAGATGAAGGGAATACCCATCCTTTGGCTTTCATACGTTGTCCAACTGAGAGTAGTTATCCAATAACAATCCCACCCCGTATAGAAAGTATACTTAGATGTTTCCCTTGAGCCTATCACAACTCCTCAAAGGTTTTTCTCATTTGCCACGTAGTATGACGTAACCTATGATGAATCTTTAGTACATGAATGTGGTTTTATGTGAAATGTATGGAGAGCTCAAACAAAGGTCCGATGTCTGTTGTAACTCCCTGTGTTAGACAATTGACATTAAAACAATAAACTTTGCCATCTTCCTGAGTTGGAATGATTATTTGGTGTCAGAGTTATTCTGCATCCATATATATTGCATGCACAATACCCAAATTGCCCTACGCTCACGTGGTGGTGGTGCAAATGGTTAAGAGATGTAAACTAGTTTGTCCCCAGTCTTTTGGGTGATCGAGTATCCTCTGCACTTAGCTGGCCAGTCGCAAGGTTTCCTGTGGAGAGCGGCCCACAGAAATAAACTTGCAAGAAGAAAGGAGATGGTGGGCAGGTCCCCCTTTGACGAAATCCCTGCCCAGTAGACATGGGCACTCTGTGGAAGGATAGCAATGTGGTCAGATTGAAGGGGCAGTCGATTCCGAATGCCTCGAGTCGATTAACAAACAAATGATGAGTAGACTAAAGGGAATGGCAAATGAAAGGATAGGGTTGTGATTTATTTTATTTATTTTTTGGATTTGTAAGGGACACTAACAGCCCATGGGCATCAAGGTACTGTTGCAGGAAAGTGTCTTAGTTACAGGAAGATTACTTTGCTCATAGTTACAGTCAGCGTGTAGCCTAACAGTGCAAATTTACTAGGATACATACAAAGGTGGTTACAGGTTAGGAATATCATACAGTAACAATGAAGGTGATCATTTTTAAGTAAGAGGAAATATTGTGTGAAGAAAATATAGCACCTAGAGTCCTGGCTCAAGGGACCTCAGAGGAGACGTTTCAAATCCCAACAGGGGAAGAACAGAAATATATAATGCATGAACAGGTTCACGTAAGGTGACGTCTCAAACCCTGTACATGGTATAAGTAAAGGCAAGAGAGAAAAAAGGTGATCACAGTGTTTATTGATGTGTAAAGTCGAATAGTTTGTATATTGTTTGTTGAGTAAAAATATCGAAGAGCAATAGAAGTTGTGAAGCAATTGAAAAAAGTCGAGTTGCTATAGTGACTACCATGGCAAAGTGGGTTGGTACCAATCCAAAGATAGAGATAGCTAATTAAGAAATATGAGTCTTGAGCTGCGATTGATGGTGCAAGCTCAAATTCCTTGCCTTTAAGGCTTTGGAAAAGTGGTGATTCAAGCAAAGTGTAAAGAGTATTATATAAGTCTGGTAAGTATTGACAGTCATAATACTTGTCATTATGGAGGATACTCCTCTGATGCACTTGTGCAAGACACTGCCAAAGCACATGCCCATTCTCAAACAGTATAGTTTGTAATGGGTGAAAAGCACAGCAGATAAAATGTTCATGACATGGTCACAAGGAGGATCGCTGTCAAAAGTGGTATTGAAACACATGACCGCATATTTGCATGCTGCGTACACAGGGAAGAAATTAGAAAAAAGATTAGCAATTTTGCAGCTATGGAAAATGTATCAGGAAGAGAGAGAAGATCCCCCACCTGAGGAGTGGATACTCAGTCACAGAAAGGGGGAAGGTGGTGGTGCAAATGGTTAAGAGATGTAAACTAGTTTGTCCCCAGTCTTTTGGGTGATCGAGTATCCTCTGCACTTAGCTGGCCAGTCGCAGGGTTTCCTGTGGAGAGCGGCCCACAGAAATAAACTTGCAAGAAGAAAGGAGATGGTGGGCAGGTCCCCCTTTGACGAAATACCTGCCCGGTAGACATGGGCACTCTGTGGAAGGATAGCAATGTGGTCGGATTGAAGGGGCAGTCGATTCTGAATGCCTCGAGTCGATTAACAAACAAATGATGAGTAGACTAAAGGGAATGGCAAATGAAAGGATAGGGTTGTGATTTATTTTATTTATTTTTTGGATTTGTAAGGGACACTAACAGCCCATGGGCATCAAGGTACTGTTGCAGGAAAGTGTCTTAGTTACAGGAAGATTACTTTGCTCATAGTTACAGTCAGCGTGTAGCCTAACAGTGCAAATTTACTAGGATACATACAAAGGTGGTTACAGGTTAGGAATATCATACAGTAACAATGAAGGTGATCATTTTTAAGTAAGAGGAAATATTGTGTGAAGAAAATATAGCACCTAGAGTCCTGGCTCAAGGGACCTCAGAGGAGACGTTTCAAATCCCAACAGGGGAAGAACAGAAATATATAATGCATGAACAGGTTCACGTAAGGTGACGTCTCAAACCCTGTACATGGTATAAGTAAAGGCAAGAGAGAAAAAAGGTGATCACAGTGTTTATTGATGTGTAAAGTCGAATAGTTTGTATATTGTTTGTTGAGTAAAAATATCGAAGAGCAATAGAAGTTGTGAAGCAATTGAAAAAAGTCGAGTTGCTATAGTGACTACCATGGCAAAGTGGGTTGGTACCAATCCAAAGGTAGAGATAGCTAATTAAGAAATATGAGTCTTGAGCTGCGATTGATGGTGCAAGCTCATATTCCTTGCCTTTAAGGCTTTGGAAAAGTGGTGATTCAAGCAAAGTGTAAAGAGTATTATATAAGTCTGGTAAGTATTGACAGTCATAATACTTGTCATTATGGAG
Source organism: Ambystoma mexicanum (assembly GCF_040938575.1). NCBI lineage: Eukaryota > Metazoa > Chordata > Amphibia > Caudata > Ambystomatidae > Ambystoma > Ambystoma mexicanum. The sequence continues at coordinate 131,673,685 of NC_090934.1, read as the reverse complement.
GATACTGCTCTGATGCACTTGTGCAAGACACTGCCAAAGCACATGCCCATTCTCAAACAGTATAGTTTGTAATGGGTGAAAAGCACAGCAGATAAAATGTTCATGCCATGGTCACAAGGAGGATCGCTGTCAAAAGTGGTATTGAAACACATGACCGCATATTTGCATGCTGCGTACACAGGGAAGAAATTAGAAAAAAGATTAGCAATTTTGCAGCTATTGAAAATGTATCAGGAAGAGAGAGAAGATCCCCCACCTGAGGAGTGGATACTCAGTCACAGAAAGGGGGAAGGTGTTGAGCCCTCTGCTCCCCTTACCTCATCCGAAGAAAAAGGCGGTTGTGTGGAAGACATGGGTTTATATCCTTTAAATGAGTTGAAAGCGGCAGCTTTATTATTGTAAACCAATATCGGACCCCACAGCGTATAATAGTGATGATAGTCCAGAGAAGAGTATCAGAAAAGAAGAGATCCATTCTATCACACAAGAGAAAGGAGAAAAGAGTGAGCTATCGAATATTTCGACAGAAATAGGGAGGTCAAGAGATGCAAAGGAGAGAAGGATAAAGCTGATGAGGTAACGCTTGTGCAGAACAAATGGGTGGGAGGACACATATTACTCAAGTTAGATGGGGAAAGCATCAAGGAAGTTAGGCAAAGAAAAGATAAGGATGAACAAGAAAGAAAGGACAAAGAACGAGAGAAGAGATTGAAAAAAGACAAGCAGAAAAGGAAGAGCAGGGAGCGACGAGAACAGCTGTATCAGGAGGAGCAAGAGAAAAAAGACGAACTGGCAGAAGAACTAGGAAAGTATGACAATAGACAGAGAGCAATAGAAGATAGGGATAGAAGAGAAAGAAAGAGAGAAGAGGAGGAAGTGCAAAGACTAAGGGACAAAAGAATACAGAGACAAAGAGAAGAAGAGGAAAGAAGGGAAGGCATAAGGAGAAAAGAAAAAAAGGCAAGAGGAAGAAAGTATTAGAAGGGAGACGAGAAATTGAAGAGAGCTAGATGAAGAAATAGAACAGAGAAGAAGACAGCGGGTCTTTATACCAGTTTCATTCATAAAGAACCAGTAGTGCCAAGCCCGGCAATACAATGCGACAGAACAGAAAAGTTATTTCCGATAAAGGAAGCAATATCAGGGGCGTCCAGAGTAGTATTGGAAGAAGAAAACTTTGATGCCGGAAACATTGAAGACAGGATTGATAAGACCTATCAAGAATTAAAGGAGGGTAGCAAGTATGAAAGTCGAGGGAAGGTGGATCAATCCCTAGCATTTCAATCATAAAGTGGAAAAGAAATTCTGTTCAGTCACAAACGTAGAGCATTGTCCTTAAGCAGACTGAACCTAGACAAAGGATTAGGGGAGGATAGTCACACTTGTTGGGGACAAGACATATCAGATGAGGAAAGAGAATCCATCCTCAAGGGTGAGGAGGGAGCGCTGCATCCCTGAGGGAAGTCTGCAAATGGATAAAGAACTAATATGGTCCGATCTGGAACAACCTTTGGATAGGATGCCAGATGCCATACCATATTTAGAGCGTCTCTGAGGACGATGGTAAGGTGAGAAGGGAGAATCTCCACCATATATGGTCGCTACCAGCAAGGAGACAGACAGTGACTATCGTCCCTGACATAGATAAGACTAACAATGGGAACCGACTGTGGGTTGGGGTTTAACCAGTTTGCCTTATTGGAATAAGGGGAGCAAGAACACAGTATATTCCATGGCCATAGATGGATAAGGATAATTTAAGGTGTAAGCTTCTGAGTTTGAATTTGGGTGCTGGGAAATGGAGGAAACATGCTGGCCATAGAGGACATAAAAGGTCTCCTGGCAGGTATTCTTGGTGAGAGAGCTGATGACATATGGAGAAGAACAGGGTACTCAATTGTGACCGCACAGAATACAGCGCATGATGGAGCACTGTTTAATAATTGTAGAGCAGATGTGTGGAGGGCTCTCAGGGTACAGTATTCTGACACATCAGATATTGGTGCAATTATGACACATAAGATGAAGGAAGATGAAGACCCTATTTCTTACATTCTGGATATTCAATATAAATGCAACTTGAAATTCTCAAGTCAGGGGAAACATTGTGGCATTATTTTACCACATTTTATGTCAGGGGTTGCCTGAGTCAGTACAGAGACAGATGAAGAAAAGAGTGGGAATGTAAGCAAAACCATGGGCTGAGATACAGCTGACGATAGTGCATCACTGTTGGTTGTTGCAAGAGAAAAAAAGGAAGAAAGATGAGACTAGGAAAATCGAGGAAGCCAAGTTAGCAGGGAACAATGGGTATATCACAGGCGATTAATCAGCGCCCAATGGAAAAAGGTGGATATGGGTTTGTGACACAAGGCAGAGGTATGGGCTGTAGAGGAAGAGGAGGATTTCAAAATAATCAAGGTGAGATTTAGAATACGCAGAATGAGAATCAGAGTACCCAGAGAGGATTTAACCAAGCGTAAGTGACTTCAATCCAGCACTCCAACTAAGTCAATGCCTAGTATGGGATGCCAAAAGGAAGCCCTTATTTATATATTTTTATGTCAAAGTTCTTTAAATCTGGACCATGAGACCTTATATAAAGCCCCTGTCTTTGGATCTCCCCGATCTAACTGAGCCAAGAAGTAGGTTTGTTTTGCAAATTAAAAGGTTTATTTGAAGAATTGAACAATATATATATATCACACTTTTATGAATAGAATAATATCTGAATAGCACACTTATGAATATAAACGGTGATCAGCAATGGGTAATATTACAAGATCAACAATCTCTTCAATCACTTAGGAGTAGGAATAGGATAATAAGGTAGCAGAGAATAGTTTGTATGAGTTCAAGGAAATGCAATGATGGGAAAGAATGCAACCCAGAAATAAACTTGATATGGTTTCAATCAAAAGACAATATGATCACTCTTTCCCCTGTGAATACTCACTACCCCTACTATGCAGTATGAAGAGATGGAAATGAGGGCACACAGGTTTCAGGAATACAATCAATAATGCAGTTCAATCCCAGTTCCCCCAGCAAGCTTAGAGAAAACAGGTATGATTTTAAACACAGGACAAAAATGCTTTTGAATATGATTGCAATGAAGGGGAACATATACTAAAATGATTTTAATTCACTAAAGGAGATTCAGGATAAGTGAGTTACTTTGGATTAGTTCAGGTCAACACTATCAATGATTCATGAATGATTATCAGACTGAAAACGAATTTCAGCAGTTTAAAACAAGAAACAGCTATTTTGACATGTGGTAAATTGGAGCTAAATGGCATTTCACGGCAATTTGGAAAGCTAGGATATTAGTTTCAAAATGACAGTTGAATTTCGGTTCTAGGGGGTGTAGTTCAAAAGTTACGGAGGTTTTTGTGAAGGTAGCTTTTTCAGACGCAGAATCAAGATTTCAAAATGAAAGATTGCGCTTTAAAGATGTACCAACAAGGATAGGCTTATACTAAGGGGCTATGAAGAAGCAAGACACTCAACGGGCAGCCACCAGAACAGCGGTGCTTCCGCCCTGATCTCTGTCCATCAAAACACTTGTCCCTCTTTAGAAAAATATCAGCACAAAGATGATTATTGCTACAATTATCACAGACAATATAATGAGAAGAATTTAGGATGGACACACGGTTCTATAATGCAGTTCTAGATAGGTTGGAATGGTTGGAATAGGATTACTTTAAACTTTAAGGGATTGGTTATGTACAGTTCTAGACTGGATACTCACTCCTATGGCTTTGGAATGGAGTGGGCCCCGTCAAAGATCTGGTCAAGGGTTTGGCTGGGATTCTGTCGCCACCAAATAGGTCTCAGTTCTGCTCTCAGCACTGCACTGCGGTCTGCGCGGTTTCTTGGACTGGATCTGACGGGTTCTGGATACAGCTCTGCTTTCTGGGTCTGGATCTTGGTTCTAGCACAGGGTTCTTGGCTAGAATAGCAAAACAGCACAGCCTGGCTGTTAATTGTGAGAGCCCCTTGGAAGTTTAGGGGTTGGAATCAGGTTGCTAGATTCTGCAGGCTTGCTGAGAAGGGTTCAGCTTTTGGGTTAGGCCTCTCTGCTTCAAAGTTCTAGAGTTGGTTCTAGAGTTTGGTTCTGGATCTATGTCTGGAGCATTGTCTGGATCTTCTTGCAGGGTGCTTCGCCAAGAAATCAGTTGAGTAGTGGAAAAGTGTGTGTTCTGCCTGTCCTCAGCAGTCCCTATTTATGTATTTCCAAAGTGGGTGGGGAGGCTGATTCTACAATGCCCAAACCTCTAAGGATCTGATAGGTTAGAGGATTCTCTGTCCCCTGATTTGAGAAGGAATCAGTGTGTCATCCTGTGTCATGTTTATAGCTTAGGGAAAAACCCTCCCCTTTGTCTCTGTACAGTATATCTTATTTTTCATAAACACATATTTACAATATACACAACTTGTTAATACTACATAAATGACATGGCAGATTACGTAAGGTGCATTTCTGTTCAACTCTCATCGTTTTTGGTGGGTTTCTCAGTATTAGTTCCACACCAATTTTTATCCATGCATGCACACCCCATCTGGGCACATTTCTGTAATTTTTCCGGTTTCCGGTTCCTGGCATAAACACAGTAGCTATAATATGAATAATTCTGGAGTTTGGTCTCAGAACATTGCACGGAGTCCAGCTTAGTCTTCAACTGTGAGTGACTTTTTCATTTTAACAATCTCAAAGTTTCACATTTTTGTCAGTTTGTTACAATATTTTAGAAGCATTTTCCTTAAACATATATTGAGTCCAATGTTAAATCCACATCCCAGTCTGGTCCGCACCCAGAGCTGGGCTGACTCAGAGGGTCACATGTCCTTCCTGCCAGCAGTTTGTTGTCAGCCACACCTGAATTTGCATTTCTATTCAGCTCAAGGACTCCTTTGTCTGCACTCAGAGCAACAGGCCAGGGTGCCCCTCCTAGTTCCTATTCACAACAGCCTGTCAATCTCTTAGCCAAGGGCAGGGGGAAGTTTCCTTTGTCCAGGGAGAAGGTGGAATTCGTTTGAACACAGTGTGGGAAACTTTAACTCTTAACCCAATGTCTAAAAAATGTCTTTTCTTATATTATAACTCACATTTTGAACACATATAACAAACAATTTCTTACTTCATGCCTTTTCAGAATATGGTTTTAAATTGTATCCACCTCTTAGGCTTCTGATAGCAAGTCTTTCTTTGGCATAGTTTGAGTTCCATGTTCAACTTTACCCAAAATGGTTTTAATACGCCGGCTTCTGATAGAGGTGAGTAACGGTATTACACCCATTTTTGACAGATTTCTTCCAGCAAGCAATCCTCTAAAGTATACTTTGTTCAGATATAGATACATGTCTGTGGACCTTATATTTATATAGATTCTAGAAGAAGAATGATGTTGACCACCCAACAAGGAGGTTGGATCTTTTTGGGTGGTTTGTAAGCCATGATTTCTACAAATTTGACACCAAATAAAAATGGATTTTTGAAAACAGCTTTGTTTCTTTTGCAATGATTTTCCTCTGTGGACAGTCAAATGATGGGTTTTGGCAGTGGTCTCCTGTGTTACCACTGACATAGGCACAAAGTAGATGGAGGCCTATTTTTCAGGTTTTCACTGCGCACTTTCGGGTGATTTCTAGCGAGCAGCATGCTTCCCAATGGCCATTATGATGTTTCTGCTGCCAGCAATGCACAGTGATGTTGCAGGGCTTGGATTAGCGGCTTAAGACATCCCACACAAGGGGGGCTTGTTAGACCGGAACCCCGAGTATGTTGGACTTGTGGGATAACAGGGCACATTGCACGCATATGTGGAGACAAGGGAAGAACAAAATGGCCAATTTTCAAGAGGGGGGCAGCTTAACCTCCACCATATAGCACACAAACTAGAGAGGGATTCACACAAGATCACACAGTGTATCAGATACAAGCGCTGCGAGTACAGCAGGTAAAGCAGCAAGAGCGAGTGCATATGAATCCACCACAAAGGCAGTCACAACAAGCCCAGATGCAGACACAGCAGTATGCAAACATGGGACAAGTACTGACACCCAGAATAGGAGGTGTCAATGTGATAGGAGGAAATCCTTTCACAGGGACGGGGATGAGCACTGTACCGCTCACAGGGTGACTTGATGTGTTCAGTAGTATATGTGACACCCGACCCCCAAGAGGAACCAAGGGTTGATGTGACAATAGGAGGCACATATTTTTCTTTTCTAGTAGACACTGGAGCTACTCATTCATGTATACTAGAGGGAAAATATCCAATGTCGGGAATTGCCATGAATACTCAAGGGTTCCCTTGGGCTACGAGTCGAGTGCCTTTTACTAATGAACTACCAGTCTCTATAGGAGAGTGTGACATGTCTGTTCCTTTGTTGTATTCACGGCAGACGCTGGTTAATATTTTGGGAAGAGATTTGATGACAAATCTTAACATGACAATTTCATTTACTGGTCAAGGAATAGTGTGCTCTACTCCAAGAATACACTATTTAAACATGGGGCACATGTATACTGGCGTTCACAGGGCAAATGGTTCCAGTAGATCCATAGGTTTTTCTATATGGAGTGAGCATCCTATTGACATGGCTACCTTGCTCAGTGGGAACAATTGTGAGGATACCTGATGAGTTCTTGTTTAGACCATGAATACCTATTGACAAAGTTGGGGGACAGACAATCCATATAGAATTTTAAGCAACCATAGTACGAAGTGAAATGGCAATGCTCGAAGGAGTAGATGATGAGGGTAGACCATGGAGGACAGTAATAGCTCTCGAGGAAGGCTACAGGTTGACTGACATAAATGATGATGACATGTTTAGGAAGGACCAAACAGATGATGGAGTGGTGTTCTATATGCACATCACATAATGGATAAGGATAGGAAAGAGGGAAGTCCCACAGCAAATGGCGATAATATGGCAGCGTCCAGCATTTTTTCAGGAAGACTTGGAGAAGGTGCCAAGCGTCTTTTGGACCACAGTCCCTTATGACATAGGGGAAGTTAAAATAAAGCTTAAGCCAGGAGCAATTTTACCTCAAGCAAGACAGTACCCCATGTCTCAAGAGGCTGATAAGGGTACATTTCAAACAATGTCAGCACTGATGAAACATGGGATTCTGGTGCCATTAGAATCATTGTGTAATACCGCAGTGTATCCGTTACTAAAATCTAAAGGAGGCTAATGGAGATTTATACAAGATATGAGACCGATTAACTGGATTGTAGAGGAAGAGTTTCCTTTAGTTCCTAATTGGGCAACAATACTGTGCAGTAACCGGGTGGAAGCTTGATATTGCATGGATATCGATTTGAAAAATGCGTTTCCTCAATCCCGTTGCATAAGGACTCACAAGACTTGACTTCCTTTAGGCACTGCCGAAATCGACAGTAAAACATTTGTTTGCCCCAGGGGTACTGTGAGTCCCCATCGATCTTTAACAGAGTCCTACAGATGGATTTAGGCAATATTGATCTTACGATTACAGTGATACAATATGCAGACGACATTTTAATTTGTAGCCCCACAGATGATGAGTGCAGACAGGATTCTATTCAGTTGATGACTATTTTGGCAGACAAGGGATATAAGGTGGACAAGGAGAAGTCACAATACTGCCAAGAAGAGGTGTTATACATAGGGCAGCTGATTTCACATGAGGGTAAGAAGTAACACCTGGAAGAGCTAAGGCGATTATGAAAAACACAAAGCCAAATACAGTAAAACAGATGCAACAGTTTCTGGGGTTATGAACTATGTTAGATGTTGGGTGTTTGATTATAGTTCATACACAAGGCCCCTTTTGCAAGCTTTAAAGAAAGCACAAGTGAACAATGTAAAAATAGAATGGACTGAGGAAATGGAGGAATGGTTTGGGGAGCTATAAAAAGCAATTTGTACAGCCACTGTTGTAGGAATTACCAATTATGCTGAGGAATTTTATCTTCTGCTTTCACACACAAATGGGACAGTAATGATAGCAGTGCTTACACACAGAACCACATTGGGGTACACACATTTAGCATATTATGGTGGGATTTTATACCCAGTTATGGGAGGACACTTCTCTTGTGAACAGTCATTGGCAGCTGCCGCATGAGCAATTCAGAAGTCATGATCTGCTCTATGACCCTTTGCATGGAGCATGCTCTATTTGCTATTTTAGAGAAACCCAAATCCACATTGACATCCCAAAGAGCTTCATTTTATGAGGTAATGATTTCTAATCCCACGATTAAGATTGTAAGATGTAAAATAGTGAATCCTGCCACGTTTATAGGTGAGCCAGTAAAAGAAGGCGATCATGTGCATGACTGTGCTAATTATGTTGAATTTTATGATGATGTACCCTGAGTAAAGGAAAATGCTTTGGTATGAGGGGAAATTCTCTTAATTGATTGTTCTTAAAAAATTGATCAAAATAGTGGGGAAAGGCATTCAGGGGCAGCAGTAGTTAGACACAAATTAAATGAAGAATTTGAAGTTGTAGAAAGTGCAAGACTACTGTCTCACTTTTCAGCACAAGCAGCAGAATTAGTGGCGCTTATTGTCACACTCGAGAAACACAAAGGGCAGGAAGTGACGGAGTACAGAGACTCTGCCTACATGACGTCAACGGTACATGCAGGATTAGCACGTTGGAAAAGGAGGGACTACCTCATTGCGGACGGCACTCAGTGAAGCACATATCCTTATTGGACAGACTTATTAAGGTATTACAACTGCCAGTGGCCGCAGAGGTCGTTACATTTATAGCTCACAATAAGTGAACAGATTTTATCTCTTGCGGTAATGAAGCCACAGATAAAGCATCCAAATGGGTAGCATATTCTCCAGATATTTAGAGTTTTGAAACTGAGAATGTTAAAGAAAAAGTAGTTACAACTATGTGAGTGCAAGAAGGGTTAAATAAATTGTCAATGACCCAACTAATAGAGATTCAAGGGAGTGCACCACAGTAAGAGCATGAATTGTGGAAACGAAGGGGGGGGGGGTTCTTTATCCCCCACAGAAGCATTATGATGACAAAATAGCAGTGGAAAGCCGATGATGCCAGTAGCATTATTAAAGGTTGTGCTTTAACATCTGCATTACCCCGTACATTTAACTAGGGAGAGTCTTGCTGCTATGTTTACAGAAGACTGGTTTATTCCAATTTGTTGGAGCACGTTGCGCTATTTATAATAAACTGTATCATGTGTCAAATATTTAATGGTAGGCATACACTGAGAACAATTAGAGGGGTAATACCTCGACTGACTGGTCCGTTTCAGCATTTACATATCGATTATGTCAATACGCTGCAAGTATGCAATGGATACTGGTACCTATTAGCGGTTGTGTGTCCCTTTTCTAGGTGGATCGAGGCATGTCCATGTACAAACCCTGATGCCACTTGCGCAGCAAAGTTTTTAGTATGCAAAGTCTTTCTGAGATGGCGTGTGTGTGAAGTGCTGAGATCTGGCAATGGGCCACATTTTGTTAAAAAGTCATTTGAACAAATAGGGGTTCTATCGAATATAAAGCACAAGTTTTCTTCTGCAAGAGAACGGGATATGTGAGAAAATCAAATGCCTCCTTAAAGAAAGGATTGCCAAGATTAAAATGACATTGAAAAAGGGATGGCTATATTGCCTACCCTTAGCTTTATATGGCCATCGGAATTAGCCAGGATCAGACCATCACCTCACCCCTCATAAAATAGTGACAGGGCAGCGCATGAAAATGCCTCTTACAGCTATATCAAGGAGGAGAATTGATATCTAGAGTGTAGCTAAAACTTTAGGTGATGAATTGCATGATTATTTGACATGTATGACCTCTAGCATCTCTCTCATTTCAGATCAACTCAAGCGCCAGGGCGGGACAGTCTCAGAACACAGATGAAGACAATTCAACAACCAACCTAACTGAATTTCTATCAGCACCTAAGTTATATGTTGGTGACCTTATCCTGATCAAAAACTTTACTAGATAATGGCATGAGCCACGTGTTAATGGCCCCTTTTGCATTGGAAATATATCCCCTTCAGCTGTGAAGGTACAAGGAAGACAAGATTGGCTTCACTTGGATAATGTAAAAGTCTACAAAGGTGAGACCCTCCCTCCTACTGTTGCCGATCCAAAAGCAAGACAAGAAGAAGAATTTCAGCATGTGCAGACTCGATCGATAACGAAGAAGTAGGACGACAAAGCAATGACTTGTGAATGATACAGATTTAGCTTGGACTCGAATTCAGAGGACACTCCCTATAGATATTTTAGGAGGAGTGCAAGGACTTGTTGAGAATTTTAGTAGGCCAAAAACAAACTTTAGAAACACATTGAAGCATCAAAGTTATGCCTAATTGTCAGTTCTTGATCACAAATTGGAAATGAGATCTGTATCCAGATTCATTCTGTGGTACATGCCTGTTCTAAGCAGTTAAACATATGGTCCTCACTGATAGGTATGTGCATCAGCTTGTGCTTGCAGTTTTTGGACTAATACTTCAAGATTATCCTGCTCTTGTCAGAAGAGATGTTGATATTCAAACTTTTTTACAGGATCCTATGAATGGCCTTGTGATTAAAGGCTCCTCATTGCAATAATCCAGCTGATTTTACAATTGCAAGTGTAAAGAAAATTGATAATTGTATTAAACATGAGAGAATGAACCAGTGCAACAAGATGGTGCAAAAGGTGGATGCCAACATTCTGGTGCATACTATATGCCTGCACAATTACACTCTTTTGGCCTCATTACACGGAATGCAGTAAGGGTTTACCGTTACCAGTAAAGGTACCGGTACCGGTAAACCCTTACCGCCTTACTAAGAGGTCCCTTTGCGGGACCCGACCTCAACGGCTGGTTTTACCAGCCGTTAAGGAACGGGCCTGCAAAGGGACCTTGGAGGCAATTACGGTACCGCAATTTGTGGTACCGTAATTGCCGCCTTCCCCATTCCCATTGAGCCCTATAGGGAATGGGGAAGTGCCATGGTGAATGGGGAATTACCACCCCCACACACCTTGGAATGTGGCCGTAATTCCACCATTCACCATGGCAGACTCGGTACGGTACCGCCTAGCGTGTAATGAGGCCCTTTGTCTTTCATTCCTTCTTTTTCACAGTGTCTACCATAGCAATAGTCCCACTGAGGTAGAGGCCTCTATGATTTCCCCTTCTACAGGAACTGCTTTTGATTTGCTTACTTCCACTGAGGTAGAGGTTCCTATAGTTCACCCCACTGTAAGAACTGTTTTTGATTTGTTTCATAAATATTATTCAAAAACTGACTTTGTGAGACATAAGAGAAGGGCAAAGAAAGATACTAAGGGGAGAAATACCTATCTAGACAATGCAGCACACTTTGGTAATAACATATGGTATTAGCATTTGAAAAAGGTGGGAGAGAGAACATCTAAGGCGAGTTGCTATGTCTGTGCTCTCATACCCTATGACATGAATACAGTGCAAACTTTTATTTCCAGAGAAGTTTCAGAACACAATGCCAGGTGTCTCATTCATCTTGCAACATGCACGACCAGAGGACAATTCCAGGGAAGTTGGGCCACTTTGCAATGGAGATCGAAATGGTGGTTTCCATACCAGGATGATTATATCAAGACTACACAGATGAAAAAGGAACCTGAATGGAAGAGCAAGATGCTTATGTATACTGTCACAGGACAAGAATAGGTAGTCATTAAAGAGATGAAGAGAATGAACAGCCCTGATAGAACAGAAGTAGCTGGATGGCTTGGATGTTGGGAACAAACTGAAGTCTTAGTCTATGGTCGAGTGAAATCCAAAAAAGGATGGGAAGAAGTATTGATGTCTAGAACAGCTCATCTACTAAAGTCAGAATATGTACAAGAGGTGCAGAGAGTGAGCGACGGACGTTTGAAGTCATGGGCTCAGCATGCCAAACTGCTGACATGGGTAGAAGATGAGCCTGGTCCAATGGTTGTGCTCCAGAATGCAACATTGTACTTCCAAAGACATGGAAAGAATCATGTAGGGGATAGCATAGGTTGCAAAACTACAGTTGATGTTTCCATGATCGGAGCAGGGACAGCCGTTCTAAGCAATCGATGTTGGTCTTGTGGGACCAGGGCCTACATGAAGCTGGCCAAATATTGCTGGAGGAAAGTGTTCCTTGGTGCTCATCAATGTTCCACCATTAGTGATTCCTCAGAGTAACCTGAACATTGGAGAATATCCAAAGGTGGATACCCTTTTGAGAAGGAGGAGATCGCTTGAATTTCTCAATCGAACCAGAAGATAGAATTACTTTTGAGCCAAGTCAATAGCATGTGAGTCCATTACTTATGAGCATAGGTTGTTCAGGAAGACTGCTTCAATATTTATGACTAAATTCATGCCTGGGATCCAGACGATGACCAATGCTAAATGGTTGCAAATTACCAGATAAGAGCTTGCAGACAATCAACATCACCATAAAGGGATTCAATGATATCAGAGAAGAACTGAGGTCCATATGACTATTGATCCTGCAGAACAGATATGTCCTTGACATGATCACAGTGATGGAAGGAGGAGTTTGTGCCAAAATCGGGCCATCATGTTGCATGTTCATACCTTCTCTCGATGACGAAAATGGGACCTTGACAGAAGCTATGATGTTGCTAACGAACATGCATAACCAGATGGAAGACAAGACAGAGGACATTACGGATGACAGTTGGTTTGCATCCACGTTCTCATGGATTCCGCAATGTATGGCCAACATTTTCAAGTTTCTTGAAGCTCTATTGATCATGGTGATGGATTCTGTGCGATCAAGATAACAATCGCCCATTGCAAGAAAACAGCAAAGAAAGCAGTACGAATGACGATCATGATCAATGTCGAATCAGGGTTTGGACCCCAGGAATTGACAGATGAAGATGTCAGAAAATACATAGAGGCCAGCATTTTAGCACCTGAAGGAACACATTTCCGGTATCCGAAGAATCATAAGAAGTACGTGGACCATGGGTTTATTAGACAGTGCAACTACATGACCTGGATTGTGTAAGAACATGTCAAATCAGCCGGCCCCCTGAGGGGGGTGATGAAGATCTGGACTCGAAAGAAGCACTTCTTCATGAGAAAATATCAAGATGTGGAGATAATTCAGAGGTGGTCTGAGGACTTGACCAGAGGGGGGAATGTGGAGGAGAATTTACATGCCTCTGCAGGAAGTCCCACCCCCCTACCTCCTGTATGTTGGATGCCTGAGATTGTGCCATGTTTGACACCAGCAATTGTGACCATACAACAGCTAATATTTGAGAGAATATACCCGCTGAGAAAACCTGATCAAATGTATTCACGAAGAGATGATAATCTGGTGATGTCACGAGAGACGAGCGTGACACCATCTTCCTGAGCTGGTTTGATTATTTGGTGTTAGAGTTATTCTGCATCCCATCCATTGCATACATGATACCCAAAGGGCCATAGGCTCACCATTCAAACACTATAGAATGCATCCCCTTTCCTTTCCTCGATCTCACTGCATGCCAACCAAGGACTACACAACACATCTTCCTTCCATTCCTTGCTCTCACCACATACTATCCAAGCATAATACAACACATCTCCTTTCCTTTGCCATCTCTCACAACATACCATCTGAACACTATAAAACACATCTCCTTTCCTTTCCCAGCTCTCACCACATACCATCCAGATGCTATACAACACATCTCCCTTCCTTTCCAAGCTCTTACCACATACCAAACAAACACTATACAATGCATCACGCTTCCTTTCCCAGCTCTCACCATATACCAACCAAACACTATATAATGCATCTCCTTTCCTTTCCCAGCTCTCACCACATACCATCCAAAAACTATACACTGCATCTCCTTTCCCAGCTCACACCACATGAAAGACCACAAAATGAGGCTTACTACAAAGAAATGGAAATAGCCAGTCACAAGGTTTTACAATATCATTTATTTCAGCCTGAACTGGGGTCTCGGTGCCCCACAATGCATGCGTCCAGACACTGTGACAGGAGAGAGCCCTGAACAACCAAAGTTACATACATATATACTAAACAGAATCACATTTGGAACACTTGACTAGCCCAGCCCCCTCATGTGATAGGGTCCATAGGTTCATGACCTTTCCACGTAGGTAATGTTACTAAAGCAACGAGTCTGTATTTTCCCCCGTCCTCCTATTAACAATTTACTGTCTGAAAGCAGGGCAAAACAGTTCATGGGGGCATATTGTGTTCCCTGGTACAAGGTAACATTTGCTGTACAGTTTATCTGTATTGCTCCTGGAGCCTAAGGTCAGTCTGCTCTAAAGCCTGGGAATAGGGTTTTCCTCTAGAGGAGCACATAGCAGCTGCACATTATTACAATTTATAGTCCAGTGGAGAAAACATGGTTGAGACAGGCGGGCACGTAATTTATAGATTAGCAATGCTTCCACAGCGACTTCAAGGTTCTAGAGTCTAAGACAAACAAAGCGCTCAGCAGAATGTGCATTCCTCCTTAGTAATTAGCAGAGAGTTCATGCCACAGCCTTCCACTGCATTCAGAGTGAGAAAGGCAAGATGAGCAGGAAACTGAACTGAACATTGCACCCAAGATGGCGAATAAAACAAAATGGCAGCATAGTGACTATTATTGTGACAGTAAGTCTGTAACATAATGCGAATGTGCTTGGGCCAATATGCATACTACCTGTAAAACACTTACAGGGTAATTCATAGAAATTTGCACAAAAGTGGCGTATGCGACTGGCGCACAGAGTGCCCGTGCGAATGTCTGCGCCCACCGCGTGCGCTAAAATCGATTTGCGCGCACAGCGTATTCATGGATTTTCGCATCCAAAACCAGCCGTGGTGCAGCGTGGCGCAGCGACCCTGCAGCAGCGCCAGTTACGCCCCCAAGAACGCCCTCGCGCAAGGAAAAGCCTTCAAAATCCCCAAATAATCGCAAAGGGCTGCGCTAACCCTGGACCAGTTCACAGGGCTGGCAAACAGCAAATGCCAAGCGGGGAACGTGTATTTCAGTGGTTTGCGGGAAGTTCCACACGCGAATGTCCTGTGTATGTGTGCATCAGGGGTGCGCGGGAAATATCACATGCAAAATCAGCAGGGTACATGTATTTCAGGGGTGCGCTTGAAGTATCACACGCGATTCCAGCTGGGTACGTGTATTACAGGGGTGCGCGGGAAGTCCCACACGCGATTTCAGCAGGGTACGTGTATTTCAGGGGTTGCGCAGGAAGTTCCACATGCGATTGGCCCCGTGCTAGCAGGGTACGTGTATTTCAGGGTTGCGCAGGAAGTTCCACACGTGATTGGCCCCATGCAAGCAGGGTACGTGTATTCCAGGGGTGCGCGGGAAGTTCCACAGGCGATTTCAGCAGTGTACATGTATTTAAGGGGTGCACGGGAAGTTCCACACACAATTGGCCCCGTGCGAGCAGGGTACGTGTATTTCAGGGGTGCGCGGGAAGTTCCACACGTGATTTCAGCAGGGTACGTGTATTTCAGGGGTGCGCGGGAAGTTCCACACGCGATTTCAGCAGGGTACGTGTATTTCAGGGGTGTGTGGGAAGTTCCACACGCGATTCCATCAGGGTACGTGTATTTCAGGAGTGCACAGGAAGTTCCACACGCGATTGGCCCCGTGCGAGCAGGGTACGTGTATTTCAGGGGTGCGTGGGAAGTTCCACATGCGATTGGCCCCGTGCGAGCAGGGTACGTGTATTCCAGGGGTGCACGGGTAGTTCCACACGCGATTTCAGAAGTGTACTTGTATTTCAGGGGTGCGCAGGAAGTTCCACACACGATTGGCCCCGTGCGAGAAGGGTACGTGTATTTCAGGGGTGTGCGGGAAGTTCCACACACGATTTCAGCAGGGTACGTGTATTTCAGGGGTGCGCGGGAAGTTCCACACGCGATTTCAGCAGGGTACATGTATTTCAGGGGTGCGCGGGAAGTTCCACACGCGATTCCATCAGGGTACGTGTATTTCAGGGGTGCGTGGGAAGTTCCACACGCGATTGGCCCCGTGCGAGCAGGGTACGTGTATTTCAGGGGTGCGCGGGAAGTTCCACACGTGATTGGCCCCGTGCGAGCAGGGTACGTGTATTCCAGGGGTGCGCGGGAAGTACCACAGGCGATTTCAGCAGGGTACATGTATTTAAGGGGTGCGCGGGAAGTTCCACACGCGATTGGCCACGTGCGAGCAGGGTATGTGTATTTCAGGGGTGCGCGGGAAGTTCCACACGCGATTTCAGCAGGGTATGTGTATTTCAGGGGTGCGTGGGAAGTTCCACATGTGATTCCATCAGGGTACGTGTATTTCAGGAGTGCACGAGAAGTTCCACATGCGATTGGCCCCGTGTGAGCAGGGTACGTGTATTTTAGGGGTGCGCGGGAAGTTCCATATGCGATCGGCCCCGTGCGAGCAGGGTATGTGTATTCCAGGGGTGCACGGGTAGTTCCACACGCGATTTCAGCAGGGTACTTGTATTTCAGGGGTGTGCAGGAAGTTCCACACACGATTGGCCCCGTGTGAGCAGGGTACGTGTATTTCAGGGGTGCACGGGAAGTTCCACACACAATTTCAGCAGGGTACGTGTATTTCAGGGGTGCGCGGGAAGTTAAACACGCAATTTCAGCAGGGTACATGTATTTCAGGGGTGCGCGGGAAGTTCCACACACGATTCCATCAGGGTACGTGTATTTCAGGGGTGCGTGGGAAGTTCCACACGCGATTGGCCCCGTGCGAGCAGGGTACGTGTATTTCAGGGGTGCGTGGGAAGTTCCACACGCGATTGGCCCCGTGCGAGCAGGGTACGTGTATTCCAGGGGTGCACGGGAAGTTCCACACGCGATTTCAGCAGGGTATGTGTATTTCAGGGGTGCGCGGGAAGTTCCACACGCGATTGGCCCCGTGCGAGCAGGGTACGTGTATTTCAGGGGTGCGCGGGAAGTTCCACATGCAATTCCATCAGGGTACGTGTATTTCAGGGGTGCCCGGGAAGTTCCACACGCGATTGGCCCCGTGCAAGCAGGGTACGTGTATTTCAGGGGTGCACGGGAAGTTCCACACGTGATTGGCCCCGTGCGAGCAGGGTATGTGTATTCCAGGGGTGCGTGGGAAGTTCCACACGCGATTTCAGCAGGGTACGTGTATTTCAGGGGTGCGCGGGAAGTTCCACACGCGATTTCAGCAGGGTACGTGTATTTCAGGGGTGCGCGGGAAGTTCCACACGCGATTTCAGCAGGGTACGTGTATTTCAGGGGTGCCCGGGAAGTTCCACACACGATTGGCCCCGTGCGAGCAGGGTACGTGTATTTCAGGGGTGCGCAGGAAGTTCCACACGAGATTGGCCCCATGCGAGCAGGGTACGTGTATTCCAGGGGTGCGCGGGAAGTTCCACACGCGCTTTCAGCAGGATACGTGTATTTCAGGGGTGCGCGGGAAGTTCCACATGCGATTTCAGCAGGGTACGTGTATTTCAGGGGTGCGCGGGAAGTTCCACACGTGATTTCAGCAGGGTACATGTATTTCAGGGGTTTTGGGGAGTACTACACGTGAATTGGCTGTGTGGGTCCTCCCAGGTGTTCGCTCTACAACCTCCACAGCCCCTGCAGGCAGCATACACCACGAGGGACTACCCTGCACCCCTGCTCATTTCCCGCAGGCAGCCCATCCACCATGGGCATGCCCCCCAGCCAACCCACATGTCTCCTTGCACTACTGATCAACAATGCATGTCTCCCAGCACTCCCACCCCCCAGCAGTCAGGGGCACCCTCCACCAGGCCCCCACTCCTGTCTCCCTGCACCCCCACCCCCCAGCAGTCAGGGGCACCCTCCACCAGGCCCCCACTCCTGTCTCCCTGCACCCCCTACCCCCCAGCAGTGCAGGGGCAGCCTCCACCAGGCCCCCACTCATGTCTCCCACCACCCCCACCCCCCAGCAGTGCAGGGGCAGCCTCCACCAGGCCCCCACTCATGTCTCCCACCACCCCCACACCCCAGCAGTGCAGGAGCAGCCTCCACCAGGCCTCCACTCATGTCCAACTCATGTCTCCCACCACCCCCACCCCCCAGCCACCAAGGGCAGCCTCCACCAGGCCCCCACTCATGTCGCCCACCACCCCCACCCTCCAGCAGTGCAGGGGCAGCCTCCACCAGGCCCCCACCCATGTCTCCCATCACCCCCACCCCCCAGCCACCAGGGGCAGCCTCCACCAGGCCCCCACTCATGTCCCCACCACCCCCACCCCCCAGCAGTGCAGGGGCAGCCTCCACAAGGCCCCCACCCATGTCTCCCATCACCCCCACCCCCCAACCACCAGCGGCAGCCTCCACCAGGCCCCCACTCATGTCTCCCACCACCCCCACCCCCCAGCCACCAGGGGCAGCATCCACCAGGCCCCGACTCATGTCTCCCAACACCCCCACCCCCCAGCAGTGCAGGGGCAGCCTCCACCAGGCCCCCACTCATGTCCCCTATTACCCCCACCCCCCAGCAGTGCAGGGGCAGCCTCCACCAGGCCCCCACCCATGTCTCCCATCACCCCCACCCCCCAGCCACCAGGGGCAGCCTCCACCAGGCCCCCACTCATGTCTCCCACCACCCCCACCCCCCAGCCACCAGGGGCAGCCTCCACCAGGCCCCCACCCTTGTCTCCCATCACCCCCACCCCCCCAGCAGTGCAGGGGCAGCCTCCACCAGGCCCCCACTCATGTCCCCTATTACCCCCACTCCCCAGCAGTGCAGGGGCAGCCTCCACCAGGCCCCCACCCATGTCTCCCATCACCCCCACCCCCCAGCCTCCAGGGGCAGTCTCAACCAGGCCCCCACTCATGTCTCCCACCACCCCCAGCCACCAGGGGAAGCCTCCACCAGGCCCCCACCCATGTCTCCAATCACCCACACCCCCCAGCCAGCAGGGGCAGCCTCCACCAGGCTCCCACTCATGTCTCCCATCACCCCCCCCCCAGCAGTGCAGGGGCAGCCCCCACCAGGCCCCCACTCATGTCCCCTATTACCCCCAACCCCAAGCAGTGCAGGGGCAGCCTCCACCAGGCCCCCACTCATGTCTCCCACCACCCCCACCCCCCAGCAGTGCGGGGGCAGCCTCCACCAGGCCCCCACTCATGTCTCCCACCACCCCCACCCCCCAGCAGTGCAGGGGCAGCCTCCACCAGGCCCCCACCCATGTCTCCCATCACCCCCAGCAGTGCAGGGGCAGCCTCCACCAGGCCCCCACTCATGTCTCTCACCACCCCCACCCCCCTGCAGTGCAGGGGCAGCCTCCACCAGGCCCCAACTCATGTCTCCCACCACCCCCACCCCCCAGCAGTGCGGGGGCAGCCTCCACCAGGCCCCCACTCATGTCTCCCACCACCCCCACCCCCCAGCAGTGCAGGGGCAGCCTCCACCAGGCCCCCACCCATGTCTCCCATCACCCCCACCCCCCAGCAGTGCAGGGGCAGCCTCCACCAGGCCCCCATTCATGTCCCCTATTACCCCCACCCCCCAGCAGTGCAGAGCAGCCTGCACCAGGCCCCCACACATGTCTCCCACCACCCCACCCCCAGCAGTGCAGGGGTAGGCCACACCAGGCCCCCACTCATGTCCCCTATTACCCCCACCCCCCAGCAGTGCAGGGGCAGCCCCCACCAGGCCCCTACTCATGTCCCCTAGTACCCCCACCCCCCAGCAGTGCAGGGGCAGCCTCCACCAGGCCCCCACTCATATCCCCTATTACCCCCACCACCCAGCAGTGCAGGGGCAGCCTCCACCAGGTCCCCACCCATGTCTCCCATCACCCCCACCCCCCAGCCACCAGGGGCAGCCTCCACCAGGCCCCCACTCATGTCTCCCACCACCCCCACCCCCCAGCCACCAGGGGCAGCCTCCACCAGGCCCCCACCCATGTCTCCCATCACCCCCACCCCCCAGCAGTGCAGGGGCAGCCTCCACCAGGCCCCCACTCATGTCCCCTATTACCCTCTGTTAGGCGGAAACCTGTGCAGTTCCCTCTGGGACCACTGCAAAAGATTTAGGACTACAGGTGTTGGCGATGAACCCACTTGGTAGCAGTCTGTACCACACAGATTCAATTGGTAGCTGTGGCTGAGCAGTCAGACTTCTCTCAAGAAAAGTTGGTCAGTATAGGGAGTATACAAAATAGGGCAATTCTTCACAGCAAGGCAAGCAAACACGCAACGAGGCTTAGTGTAAAGGTAGTACGTTATTTATTTATAACAGAACGTCTATGAAAAACACTAAAGCAAGATCACGGCAAACAAATCAAAACATGCCCTATCTGTCGCCTCACTCCTGAATGACTACGCCCTAACTCAAAAAGTCTCCTCTCCTACTCATGCCAAAGGTAGAACCCTAGACTGGGTTGCTGATCGGAACTGTAACATCAGTATTACCAACATAATACCACAATCCTGGACTGACCACCACTTAATTGTATTCAATGCTTCATTAGACCTTATCCGACCCAAACCTATACTCATGACCCCGCCACTCCCCACCAGAAGTAAAAAAGACATCACATCAGAACAACTCCTACCCCACCTTCTCCCTACTCTTAATAACTTAGACAACATCACAGACCCCACGTCGCTTGTAGAAGCTTACAACAGCTCAATGATCAAGGCACTTGACTCAATTGCCCCTACCAAGCTGCGCAAAAGCAAACAACTCTGTCACCTTAACAACTGGTTCACGCCACACCTGAAAGACCTTAGAATCCAAAAAAGAAAGTTGCAGTCAATCTGGCAACACTCACCCACTGAGGAGAACAAAACTAAATTAGCCACCCTCGCCAAACAGTATAAAAAGGAAATCATAAGTACTAAAAGAAATACCTTCAATGACAGAATCTCTAAAGCCAAATCAGACACTAAGGAGCTATTTTCCATCCTCCGTGAAATGGAAACACCCATAACCCCACCTGACAACACTCCTGAAAACAAGCCCTGGTGCACTAATATACAAAATGCCCTGGCGGGTAAAATTAGCTTACTCCAATCTAAAATTGCTAACAAAAAAGCTTCCTTGCTCCTGCCAACAGAACCCATATTGCAACCTCAGCTCCTCCCAAACCAATCTAACACACCTCACCCATTTAGCTTCAGAAAAATATCCATATTGGAGACAGAAAAAATCATACTATCTCTAAAACCCTCCAACTGTAAAGGTGACAACTGTCCGGCCCAAATTATAAAAGATGCAGCTCGAGACCTAGCACCCTTCATTTCGAAACTCATTAATGCATCCTTTAAGTCTAATCTAGTACCTAACAATCTCAAACAATCCTGGGTGCTTCCCTTGCTAAAAAAACAAACACTTGACCCTGCCATACCAACTAACTACAGACCCATCACTACCGTCCCTTTCTTACTTAAAATCATAGACAGAGTAGCATACCTGCAAATCCAGGACTACTTAGAAACTAACAATTTACTAGGATCACGGCAATCCGGCTTCCGTCCCCTTCATGGCACTGAAACAGCCTTGATTGACCTCAAGACCCAAATTTACGAGTTGAAGGACAATGGTAAAACAGCTATGCTACTCCTCCTTGACCTATCTGCGGCCTTCGACTTAGTAGATCATGCAGTCTTATGCAATCACCTAAGCTCGGCCGCTCATTTCTCAAGCGATGCCATAACCTGGGTACAATCCTTCCTTGCAAACCGGACAATGATAGTCTTCTCCCCCTCAGCAGCCGCTGATCCCATACAAGTTTCATGCAGTGTTCCCCAAGGATCATGTGTTTCTCCGACGATGTATAACATCTTTACTAAGCCCCTGTTTGATAAGTTGGACAGACTGGGTGTTGTCTACACTAACTACGCAGATGACACTCAGATTCTAATCCCCCGTTTGGGTAACTTCTTGGAAGACACGGACTTAGTAAATAAGATATATCTCCTCATTCAGGCTTGGATGGCATCCCATGGCCTCTGCCTGAACGACGACAAGACTGAGCTACTGATCCTTGGCTCAGCGTTGGCCATCAAAAAACTTGACCCTAACTATGCCTCATTTAACATCGACAATAACGTCATCAAAGTGATGCCTGCAGTCAAAACCCTCGGGGTTTATCTTGACTCAGCGCTCACCTTCAAAAAACAAACGAACTCTCTAGCATCATCCACGGCAAATACTTGCAAATTGATCCGAGCATGCAGACCTTTTCTAACTGAGACTAGCTGCATCACATTAGCCAATGCTCTTATCATATCCAAGCTGGATTACTGCAATGCCCTCTATGCAGGTTCTAACAAGTATATCCTTGACAAACTACAAACTCTCCAAAATAACGCTATCAGAGTAGCTTTAAATATTCCTAACAGAGCCCACATCTCCACCTTTAGGAAAAATATCCATTGGCTAAAAATCAAAGACAGGATCACCCTCAAAATACTCTCCCTCACATCCAAATGTCTCAACAACATTGCCCCCCCTTATCTGGCCAACAGAATCCATAAGAGAACCTCAAACCGTCCCACTAGACTGACCAACGCCTTCACCTTAGTGACGCCTAGATACAAAAAGAGTACAGCCGGCGGCTCTAGTTTCCCAATCATAGCTGCGCAAACCTGGAACAAACTCCCTTTGGATCTCAGAATGGACCAACCTTACTCTAGTTTCAGGCGAAAAGTCCTCACTTGGATCCGTGCCAATGACACTTAGCTTGACCTCCCCCTCCCACATAGACACTAGACGTCTGCAACCAGCTGAATGACATCCGATCAACTAGACTGAACCGTAGTTCTGTATTTTTTTTTCCTTCTGCTTTCTTTCTATACTTACCTTTGATCCAATGTGAAATGTATAAACTGCACTTTTCTTGATTTAATTGCGAACTGCATAAATTGTATTCCTCCTGTAACTAAGTTCTTAAGTAATCTTGCACTGCTTGCGCCCAGCTACCCTTTCGGGTTTGGTTCTGCACTATACCAAATAAACAAACAAACAAACAAACAATTACTCTGCGTAATGGAAAAGCGATCAATCCCCCTGGACACAATATCGACAACTCTAGGTTCTACCGGTACCACTTATTTTCAGACAGAGGTGTATACCTCAACCCAGATGACACTCAAATATTTAGTTAGGATGGGAGAGAAAAAGAAAGGCAGGTAATGAAATCAACACGGTTCACTCTGAGGCGGATAAAAAAATGCAAGACGGGAAGGCAATAATCACGATAGGTCATAAAGTTCAGAGGCCAGGCCCACTCGGAGAGAGGCAAGGCACGACGTCCCAAAAAGTCTCTATGGATGATGCCGGCAAGTCTTTGTAGCAAATGTAAACGACAGATAGAAACAGTTCAGAACAAAAGACTGAGTAAAGCTTGGAGGCAACCCCACGGAACGGAGAGGATTAAGACACCTCACTCGGACCGATCGAAAAGGGAAGCCAGGCGGACACGGTACCTTGTTGTGGAGGGCAGCTCCGGCGGGGGCAGTTGTTCCTGGTGGTGGATGCACGATGGGTCTTGGCTAAGAGAAGAGATGATCTCGTCGTCGAAGAAAAGGAAGTCCGGTGCACCACCAGGGAAGAGACCAGCCGCGGAGTGCTCCGACACAAGGCACCACTTTCCGGTCACGGTACAGGGGTAGTGGCTATCCGGTTGCCGGGTGCTCTGCACGGGCAATTCGACCACTGCGTCCTGCAGCAAATAAAAAGCAAAAGGGAGACTGGTTGTTCCCACCAGCCAGGGGAAGAGACTCTCCGGCAGGGAGATCTCCTCTGTCGTCGGGAGACTGTGAGATGGTTCTGCAGGGCTCCACCGGAGGTGTCGTCGTGCAGGTCGGCTCAGCGTTACCCTCGTCGGATTCTTTAGGTCCTGTGGCGACATCTGAAGATCCAGTCCCAAAAGCCCTGCTTTTATGCAGACGACCCCCATTCATTCAGCCTAGCTGTCAATCAACACATGCTAAGTGGTGAGCGGGAAGGCTCACCACCTGGGCCAATCACTCCAGAGTGCGACCTGAGTTGGCAAGGCAACTCGGTCCAGGGTGTCTAAACCCCCTCCCACACCCCTGAGGTATCCCAGACAGAATGGCACCACTTTGGAGGGTCTCTGTCCAGAGGCCCGCCAAAAGTGGAACAAAGGGCTCAACCTTTGGTTTAGGAGTCACAGAGACGAACACAGACGCCATTTTACAAACCGAGTTCTGGCAGAAAATACCACTCGATAAACCTATTTAAGATAAGTAGATCGGTGGTACTTTAGAGATAAATGAGAAAAAGTATCAATCTCCAACAATGGGACGAATCCCATAGGGTTATGTCCGGGGTCGAACATAACAAGTAGTTTCCACTGCCAACAGCCAAAACTCGTCGAGGGGGGACGGGACAGTGCCCCCTCGAGTAACAGATCCAGGAGTAATCGAATTACCCCTACTAGTACGTCCATAATAAGATGGTTGGTACTAGTCCCGTTAGTAAATTTGGGTCTAGTAAAGCCAATGGTGACTTTACATGCCCGGGGAGACAGTAGTCGGTCCCCGGGTATGGAGTCTATGGTGGGGGGACCCGCTAGGGCGCCCCCATGTCACGACACGTAGGGTGCAGTGTGACACACATAGAAAAACATATGAGACCCTGTGGAGTAAAAGACCCCATAGCCCATCGAACACATTGGCGTATCAAAGGAATTACACACATACATGTCCAAGAGTGGGAGAAAAGAGTCTCACTCTTGGCAGGATGGAAAAAAACAAACTCCAGAAATCCAGCAAAGCTGCTGGGGGACTCACTAGGTTAGGAAATTCAGCCTAAACAGAGAATTCTCCCTAACACCCTCACCCCCCAGCAGTGCTGGGGCAGCCTCCACCAGGCCCCCACCCATGTCTCCCATTACCCCCACCCCCCAGCCACCAGGGGCAGCCTCCAACAGGCCCCCACTCATGTCTCCCACCACCCCCACCCCCCAGCCACACCCCAGCCACCAGGGGCAGCCTCCACCAGGCCCCCACCCATGTCTCCCATCACCCCCACCCACCAGCCACCAGGGGCAGCCTCCACCAGGCCCCCACTCATGTCTCCCATCACCCCCACCGCCCAGCAGTGCAGGGGCAGCCCCCACCAGGCCCCCACTCATGTCCCCTATTACCCCCACCCCCCAGCAGTGCAGGGGAAGCCTCCACCAGGCCCCCACTCATGTCTCCCACCACCCCCACCCCCCAGCAGTGCAGGGGCAGCCTCCACCAGGCCCCCACTCATGTCTCCCACCCCCCCCCCCCACCCCCCAGCCGTGCAGGGGCAGCCTCCACCAGGCACCCACCCATGTCTCCCATCACCCCCACCCCCCAGCAGAGCAGGGGCAGCCTCCACCAGGCCCCCACTCATGCATCCCACCACCCCACCCCCAGCAGTGCAGGGGCAGCCTCCACCAGGCCCCGACTCATGTCTCCCACCACCCCCATCCCCCAGCAGTGCAGGGGCAGCCTCCACCAGGCCTCCACTCATGTCCAACTCATGGCTCCCACCACCCCAACCCCCTAGCCACCAGGGGCAGCCTCCACCAGGCCCCCACTCATGTCGCCCATCACCCCCACCCCCCAGCAGTGCAGGGGCAGCCTCCACCAGGCCCCCACCCATGTCTCCCATCACCCCCACCCCCCAGCCACCAGGGGCAGCCTCCACCATGCCCCCACTCATGTCTCCCACCACCCCCACCCCCCAGCCACCAGGGGCAGCCTCCACCAGGCCCCCACTCATGTCTCCCACCACACCCACGCCCCAGCCACCAGGGGCAGCCTCCACTAGGCCCCCACTCATGTCTCCCACCACCCCCACCCCCCAGCAGTGCAGGGGCAGCCTCCACCAGGCCCCCACTCATGTCCCCTATTACCCCCACCCCCCAGCAGTGCAGGGGCAGCCTCCACCAGGACCCCACTCATGTCTCCCACCACCCCCACCCCCCAGCAGTGCAGGGGCAGCCTCCACCAGGCCCCCACTCATGTCCCCTATTACCCCCACCCCCCAGCAGTGCAGGGGCAGCCCCCACCAGGCCCCCACTCATGTCCCCTATTACCCCCACCCCCAGCAGTGCAGGGGCAGCCCCACCAGGCCCCCCCTCATGTCCCCTATTACCCCCACCCCCCAGCAGTGCAGGGGCAGCCCCCACCAGGCCCCCACTCATGTCCCCTATTACCCCCACACCCCAGCAGTGCAGGGGCAGCCTCCACCGGGCCCCCACCCATGTCTCCCACCACCCCCACCCCCCAGCAGTGCAGGGGCAGCCTCCACCAGGCCCCCACCCATGTCTCCCATCACCCCCACCCCCCAGCCACCAGGGGCAGCCTCCACCAGGCCCCCACTCATGTCTCCCACCACCCCCACCCGCCAGCCACCAGGGGCAACCTCCACCAGGCTCCCACCCATGTCTCCCATCACCCTGTTAGGGAGATTTCTCTGTTTAGGCTGAATTTCCTAACCTAGTGAGTCCCCCAGCAGCTTTGCTGGATTTCTGGAGTTTGTTTTTCCATCCTGCCAAGAGTGAGACTCTTTTTCTCCCACTCTTGGACATGTATGTGAGTGTAATTCCTTTGAAAGGCCAATGTGTTCGATGGGCTATGGGGTCTTTTACTCCATAGGGTCTCATATGTTTTTCTATTTGTGTTACACCGCACCCTATGTGTCGTAACACGGGGGCGCCCTCGTGGGTCTCCCACCATAGACTCCATACCCGGGGACTGACTACTGTCTCCCCGGGCATGTAAAGTCACCATTGGCTTTACTAGACCTAAATTTACTAACAGAACTAGTACCAACCATCTTATTGTGGACGTACTAGTAGGGGTAGTTCGATTACCCCTGGATCTGTTATTCGAGGGGGCACTGTCCCGTCCCCCCTCGTCGAGTTTTGGCTGGTGGCAGTGGAAACTACTTGTTATGTCCGATCCCGAACATAACCCTATGGGACTCGTCCCATTGTTGGAGAGTGATACTTTTTCTCATTAATCTCTGACGTACCACCGATCTACTTATCTTAAATAAGTTTATCGAGTGGTATTTTCTGCCAGAACTCGGTTTTAAAATGGCGTCTGTGTTCGTCTCTGTGACTCCTAAACCAAAGGTTGAGCCCTTTGTTCCACTTTTGGCGGGCCTCTGTACAGAGACCCTCCAAAGTGGTGCCATTCTGTCTGGGTTACCTCATGGGTGTGGGAGGGGGTTTAGGCACCCTGGACCGAGATGCCTTGCCAACTCTGGTCGCACTCTGGAGTGATTGGCCCAGGTGGTGAGCCTTCCCGCTCACCACTTAGCATGTGTTGATTGACAGCTAGGCTGAATGAATGGGGGTTTTCTGCATAAAAGCAGGCCTTTTGGGACTGGGTCTTCAGAAGTCGCCACAGGACCTAAGAATCCGACGAGGGTAACGCTGAGCCGACCTGTACGACCACATCTCCGGTGGAGCCCTGCAGAACCGACTCACCACTTCCCGACGACAGAGGAGATCTCCCTGCCGGAGAGTCTCTTCCCCTGACTGGTGGGAACAGCCAGTCCCCTTTGCTTTTTATTTGCCTCAGGACGCGGTGGTCGAATTGCCCGTGTAGAGCAACCCGGCAACCGGATAGCCACTTCCCCTGTACCGTGACCAAAAGGTGGTGCCTTGTGACAGAGCACTCCGTGGCTGGTCTCTTCCCTGGTGGTGCACCGGACTTCATTTTCCTTCGACGACGAGATCATCTCTATTCTTGGCAAAGACCCAACGTGCATCCACCACCAGGAACAACTGCCCCCGCCGGAGCTGCCCTCCACAACAAGGTACCGTGTCCTCCTGGCTTCCCTTTCGATCGGTTCGAGTGAGGTGTCTTAATCCTCGCCGTTCCGTCAGGTCGCCTCCAAGCTTTACTCATTCTTTGTTCTGAACTGGTTCAATCTGCCGATAACAATTTGCTTTAAAGACTTGAATGCATCTCCATTAGAGACTTTTTGGGACATTGAGCCTTGCCTCTCTCCGAGTGGGCCTGGCCTCTCAACTTTATGATCTATTGTGATTCTTGCCTTCCTGCCTTGCATTTTATCCGCATAGGATTGAACTGTGTTGATTTCTCTCCCATCCTATCTAATATTCGATTTTGCTAGGGGGATTGATCGTTTTCTACCTCGTAGAGTAATTGTGTTTGATTTGTTTGCCGTGACCCGCTTTAGTGTTTTTCACAGACATTTTGTTATAAATAAATACCTTAATATCTTTACGCTAAGCCTCGTTGCGTGTTTACTATCTTGCTGTGAAGAATTGCCCTATGTTGTATACTCCACATACTGACCAACTTTTCTTGAGAGAAGTCTGACTGCTCAGCCACAGCTACCAAGTGAATCTGTGTGGTGCAGACTGCTACCAAGTGGGTTCACCGCCAACACCTGTAGTCCTAAATCTTTTGCAGTGGTCCCAGAGGGAACTGCACAGGTTTCCGCCTAACACACCCCACCCCCCAGCCACCAGGGGCAGCCTCCACCAGGCCCCCACTCATGTCTCCCATCACCCCCACCCCCCAGCAGTGCAGGGGCAGCCCCCACCAGGCCCCCACTCATGTCCCCTATTACCCCCACCCCCCAGCAGTGCAGGGGCAGCCCCCACCAGGCCCCCACTCATGTCCCTATTACCCCCAACCCCCAGCAGTGCAGGGGAAGCCTCCACCAGGCCCCCACCCATGTCTCCCAAAACCCCCCAGCAGTGCAGGGGCAGCCTCCACCAGGCCCCCACTCATGTCTCCCACCACCCCCCAGCAGTGCAGGGGCAGCCTCCACCAGGCCCCCACTCATGTCTACCACCACCCCCACCCCCAGCAGTGCAGGGGCAGCCTCCACCAGGCCCCCACTCATGTCTCCCACCACCCCCACCCCCCAGCAGTGCAGGGACAGCCTCCACCAGGCCCCCACTCATGTCTACCACCACTCCCACCCCCCAGCAGTTCAGGGGCAGCCTCCACCAGGCCCCCACTCATGTCCCCTATTACCCCCACCCCCCAGCAGTGCAGGGACAGCCTCCACCAGGCCCCCACCCATGTCTCCCATCACCCACACCCCCCAGCCACCAGGGGAAGCCTCCACCAGGCCCCCACTCATGTCTCCCACCACCCCCACCCCCCAGCCACCAGGGGCAGCCTCCACCAGGCCCCCACCCATGTCTCCCATCACCCCCACCCCCCAGCAGTGCAGGGGCAGCCTCAACCAGGCCCCCACTCATGTCCCCTATTACCCCCACCCCCCAGCAGTGCAGGGGCAGCCTCCACCAGGCCCCCACCCATGTCTCCCATCACCCTCACCCCCCAGCCACCAGGGGCAGCCTCCACCAGGCCCCCACTCATGTCTCCCACCACCCCCACCCCCCAGCCACCAGGGGTAGCCTCCACCAGGCCCCCACCAATGTCTCCCATCACCCCCACCCCCCAGCCACCAGGGGCAGCCTCCACCAGGCCCCCACTCATGTCTCCCATCACCCCCACCCCCCAGCAGTGCAGGGGCAGCCCCCACCAGGCACCCACTCATGTCCCCTATTACCCCCACCCCCCAGCAGTGCAGGGGCAGCCCCCACCAGGCCCCAACTCATGTCCCCTATCACCCCCACCCCCCAGCAGTGCAGGGGCAGCCTCCACCAGGCCCCCACTCATGTCTCCCACCACCGCCACCCCCCAGAAGTGCAGGGGCAGCCTCCACCAGGCCCCCATTCATGTCTCCCATCACCCCACCCCCCAGCAGTGCAGGGGCAGCCTCCACCAGGCCCCCACTCATGTCTCCCACCACCCCCACCCCCCAGCAGTACAGGTGCAGCCTCCACCAGGCCCCCACTCATGTCTCCCACCACCCCCACCCCCCAGCAGTGCAGGGGCAGCCTCCACCAGGCCCCCACTCATGTCCAACTCATGTCTCCCACCACCCCCACTCCCCAGCCACCAGGGGGAGCCTCCACCAGGCCCCCACTCATGTCGCCCACCCCCCTATACCCCCCAGCAGTGCAGGGGCAGCCTCCACCAGGCCCCCACCCATGTCTCCCATCACCCCCACCCCCCAGCCACCAGGGACAGCCTCCACCAGGCCCCCACTCATGTCTCCCACCACCCCACCCCCCAGCAGTGCAGGGGAAGCCTCCACCAGGCCCCCACCCATGTCTCTCATCACCCCACCCCCCAGCCACCAGGGGCAGCCTCCACCAGGCCCCCACTTATGTCTCCCACCACCCCCACCCCCCAGCCGCCAGGGGCAGCCTCCACCAGGCCCCCACTCATGTCTCTCACCACTCCCACCCCCCAGGCACCAGGGGCAGCCTCCACCAGGCCCCCACTCATGTCTCCCACCACCCCCACCCCCCAGCAGTGCAGGGGCAGCCTCCACCAGGCCCCCACTCATGTCCCCTATTACCCCCACCCCCCAGCAGTGAAGGGGCAGCCCCCACCAGGCCCCCACTCATGTCCCCTATTGCCCCCACCCCACAGCAGTGCAGGGGCAGCCCCCACCAGGCCCCCACTCATGTCCCCTATTACCCCCACCCCCCAGCAGTGCAGGGGTAGCCTCCACCAGGCCCCCACTCATGTCTCCCACCACCCCCACCCCCCAGCAGTGCAGGGGCAGGCCCCACCAGGCCCCACCAGGCCCCCACTCATGTCCCCTATTACCCCCACCCCCCAGCAGTGCAGGGGCAGCCCCCACCAGGCCCCCACTCATGTCCCCATTTACCCCCACCCCCCAGCAGTGCAGGGGCAGCTCCCACCAGGCCCCCACTCATGTCCCCTATTGTCCCCCACCCCCCAGCAGTGCAGGGGCAGCCCCCAAAAGGCCCCCACTCATGTCCCCTATTACCCCCACCCCCCAGCAGTGCAGGGACAGCCTCCACCAGGCCCCCACCCATGTCTCCCATCACCCACACCCCCCAGCCACTAGGGGAAGCCTCCACCAGGCCCCCACTCATGTCTCCCACCACCCCCACCCCCCAGCCACCAGGGGCAGCCTCCACCAGGCCCCCACCCATGTCTCCCATCACCCCCACCCCCCAGCAGTGCAGGGGCAGCCTCAACCAGGCCCCCACTCATGTCCCCTATTACCCCCACCCCCCAGCAGTGCAGGGGCAGCCTCCACCAGGCCCCCACCCATGTCTCCCATCACCCCCAGCCACCAGGGACAGCCTCCACCAGGCCCCCACTCATGTCTCCCACCACCCCCACCCCCCAGCAGTGCAGGGGAAGCCTCCACCAGGCCCCCACCCATGTCTCTCATCACCCCACCCCCCAGCCACCAGGGGCAGCCTCCACCAGGCCCCCACTTATGTCTCCCACCACCCCCACCCCCCAGCCGCCAGGGGCAGCCTCCACCAGGCCCCCACTCATGTCTCTCACCACTCCCACCCCCCAGGCACCAGGGGCAGCCTCCACCAGGCCCCCACTCATGTCTCCCACCACCCCCACCCCCCAGCAGTGCAGGGGCAGCCTCCACCAGGCCCCCACTCATGTCCCCTATTACCCCCACCCCCCAGCAGTGAAGGGGCAGCCCCCACCAGGCCCCCACTCATGTCCCCTATTGCCCCCACCCCACAGCAGTGCAGGGGCAGCCCCCAAAAGGCCCCCACTCATGTCCCCTATTACCCCCACCCCCCAGCAGTGCTGGGGCAGCCTCCACCAGGCCCCCACCCATGTCTACCACCACCCCCACCCCCAGCAGTGCAGGGGCAGCCTCCACCAGGCCCCCACCCATGTCTCCCATCACCCCCACCCCCAGCCACCAGGGGCAGCCTCTACCAGGCCCCCACTCATGTCTCCCACCACCCCACCCCCCAGCCACCAGAGGCAGCCTCCACCAGGCCCCCACCCATGTCTCCCATCACCCCCACCCCCCAGCCACCAGGGGCAGCCTCCACCAGGCCCCCACTCATGTCTCCCATCACCCCCACCCCCCAGCAGTGCAGGGGCAGCCCCCACCAGGCCCCCACTCATGTCCCCTATTACCCCCACCCCCAGCAGTGCAGGGGCAGCCCCCACCAGGCCCCCACTCATGTCCCCTATTACCCCCACCCCCCAGCAGAGCAGGGGCAGCCTCCACCAGGCCCCCACCCATGTCTCCCATCACCCCCACCCCCCAGCCACCAGGGGCAGCCTCCACCAGGCCCCCACTCATGTCTCCCACCACCCCCACCCCCCAGCCACCAGGGGCAGCCTCCATCAGGCCCCCACTCATGTCTCCCACCACCCCCCCACCCATGTCTCCCATCACCCCCACCCCCCAGCCACCAGGGGCAGCCTCCACCAGGCCCACACTCATGTCTCCCACCACCCCCACCCCCCAGCAGTGCAGGGGCAGCCTCCACCAGGCCCCCACCCATGTCTCCCATCACCCCCACCCCCCAGCCACCAGGTGCAGCCTCCACCAGGCCCCCACTCATGTCTCCCACCACCCCCACCCCCCAGCCGCCAGGGGCAGCCTCCACCAGGCCCCCACTCATGTCTCTCACCACTCCCACCCCCAGCCACCAGGGGCAACCTCCACCAGGCCCCCACTCATGTCTCTCACCACCCCCACCCCCCAGCAGTGCAGGGGCAGCCTCCACCAGGCCCCCACTCATGTCCCCTATTACCCCCACCCCCCAGCAGTGCAGGGGCAGCCCCCACCAGGCCCCCACTCATGTCCTCTATTGCCCCCACCCCCCAGCAGTGCAGGGGCATGCCCACCAGGCCCCCACTCATGTCCCCTATTACCACCACCCCCCAGCAGTGCAGGGGCAGCCTCCACCAGGCCCCCACTCATGTCTCCCACCACCCCCACCCCCCAGCAGTGCAGGGCAGGCCCCACCAGGCCCCACCAGGCCCCCACACATGTCCCCTATTACCCCCACCCCCCAGCAGTGCAGGGGCAGCCCCCACCAGGCCCCCACTCATGTCCCCTATTACCCCCACCCCCCAGCAGTGCAGGGGCAGCCCCCACCAGGCCCCCACTCATGTCCCCTATTACCCCCACCCCCCAGCAGTGCAGGGCAGCCCCCACCAGGCCCCCACTCATGTCCCCTATTACCCCCACCCCCCAGCAGAGCAGGGGCAGCCGCCACCAGGCCCCCACCCATGTCTACCACCACCCCCACCCCTCAGCAGAGCAGGGGCAGCCGCCACCAGGCCCCCACCCATGTCTCCCATCACCCCCACCCCCCAGCCACCAGGGGCAGCCTCCACCAGGCCCCCACTCATGTCTCCCATCACCCCCACCCCCCAGCAGTGCAGGGGCAGCCCCCACCAGGCCCCCACTCATGTCCCCTATTACCCCCACCCCCCAGCAGAGCAGGGGCAGCCTCCACCAGGCCCCCACCCATGTCTCCCATCACCCCCACCCCCCAGCCACCAGGGGCAGCCTCCACCAGGCCCCCACTCATGTCTCCCACCACCCCCACCCCCCAGCCACCAGGGGCAGCCTCCATCAGGCCCCCACTCATGTCTCCCACCACCCCCCCCACCCATGTCTCCCATCACCCCCACCCCCCCCCCCCAGCCACCAGGGGCAGCCTCCACCAGGCCCCCACTCATGTCTCCCACCACCCCCACCCCCCAGCAGTGCAGGGGCAGCCTCCACCAGGCCCCCACCCATGTCTCCCATCACCCCCACCCCCCAGCCACCAGGTGCAGCCTCCACCAGGCCCCCACTCATGTCTCCCACCACCCCCACCCCCCAGCCGCCAGGGGCAGCCTCCACCAGGCCCCCACTCATGTCTCTCACCACTCCCACCCCCAGCCACCAGGGGCAGCCTCCACCAGGCCCCCACTCATGTCTCTCACCACCCCCACCCCCCAGCAGTGCAGGGGCAGCCTCCACCAGGCCCCCACTCATGTCCCCTATTACCCCCACCCCCCAGCAGTGCAGGGGCAGCCCCCACCAGGCCCCCACTCATGTCCTCTATTGCCCCCACCCCCAGCAGTGCAGGGGCATGCCCACCAGGCCCCCACTCATGTCCCCTATTACCACCACCCCCCAGCAGTGCAGGGGCAGCCTCCACCAGGCCCCCACTCATGTCTCCCACCACCCCCACCCCCCAGCAGTGCAGGGCAGGCCCCACCAGGCCCCACCAGGCCCCCACACATGTCCCCTATTACCCCCACCCCCCAGCAGTGCAGGGGCAGCCCCCACCAGGCCCCCACTCATGTCCCCTATTACCCCCACCCCCCAGCAGTGCAGGGGCAGCCCCCACCAGGCCCCCACTCATGTCCCCTATTACCCCCACCCCCCAGCAGTGCAGGGCAGCCCCCACCAGGCCCCCACTCATGTCCCCTATTACCCCCACCCCCCAGCAGAGCAGGGGCAGCCGCCACCAGGCCCCCACCCATGTCTACCACCACCCCACCCCTCAGCAGAGCAGGGGCAGCCGCCACCAGGCCCCCACCCATGTCTCCCATCACCCCCACCCCCCAGCCACCAGGGGCAGCCTCCACCAGGCCCCCACTCATGTCTCCCATCACCCCCACCCCCCAGCAGTGCAGGGGCAGCCCCCACCAGGCCCCCACTCATGTCCCCTATTACCCCCACCCCCCAGCAGAGCAGGGGCAGCCTCCACCAGGCCCCCACCCATGTCTCCCATCACCCCCACCCCCCAGCCACCAGGGGCAGCCTCCACCAGGCCCCCACTCATGTCTCCCACCACCCCCACCCCCCAGCCACCAGGAGCAGCCTCCATCAGGCCCCCACTCATGTCTCCCACCACCCCCCCACCCATGTCTCCCATCACCCCCACCCCCCCCCAGCCACCAGGGGCAGCCTCCACCAGGCCCCCACTCATGTCTCCCACCACCCCCACCCCCCAGCAGTGCAGGGGCAGCCTCCACCAGGCCCCCACCCATGTCTCCCATCACCCCCACCCCCCAGCCACCAGGTGCAGCCTCTACCAGGCCCCCACTCATGTCTCCCACCACCCCCACCCCCCAGCCACCAGGGGCAGCCTCCACCAGGCCCCCACTCATGTCTCTCACCACTCCCACCCCCAGCCACCAGGGGCAGCCTCCACCAGGCCCCCACTCATGTCTCTCACCACCCCCACCCCCCAGCAGTGCAGGGGCAGCCTCCACCAGGCCCCCACTCATGTCCCCTATTACCCCCACCCCCCAGCAGTGCAGGGGCAGCCCCCACCAGGCCCCCACTCATGTCCTCTATTGCCCCCACCCCCCAGCAGTGCAGGGGCATGCCCACCAGGCCCCCACTCATGTCCCCTATTACCCCCACCCCCCAGCAGTGCAGGGGCAGCCTCCACCAGGCCCCCACTCATGTCTCCCACCACCCCCACCCCCCAGCAGTGCAGGGCAGGCCCCACCAGGCCCCACCAGGCCCCCACTCATGTCCCCTATTACCCCCACCACCCAGCAGTGCAGGGGCAGCCCCCACCAGGCCCCCACTCATGTCCCCTATTACCCCCACCCCCCAGCAGTGCAGGGGCAGCCCACACCAGGCCCCCACTCATGTCCCCTATTACCCCCACCCCCCAGCAGTGCAGGGCAGCCCCCACCAGGCCCCCACTCATGTCCCCTATTACCCCCACCCCCCAGCAGAGCAGGGGCAGCCGCCACCAGGCCCCCACCCATGTCTACCACCACCCCCACCCCTCAGCAGAGCAGGGGCAGCCGCCACCAGGCCCCCACCCATGTCTCCCATCACCCCCACCCCCAGCCACCAGGGGCAGCCTCCACCAGGACCCCACTCATGTCCCCTATTACCCCCACCCCCCAGCAGTGCAGGGGCAGCCTCCACCAGGCCCCCACTCATGTCCAACTCATGTTCCCCTGCACCCCCACCCCCCAGCACTGTGGGGCACCTGCCAGCAGGCCCCACTCATGTCCAACTCATGTTCCCCTGCACCCCCACCCCCCAGCACTGTGGGGTACCTGCCAGCATACCCCCACTCATGTCCAACTCATGTTCCCCAGCCAACATGTCATCACAATCTAGAGCCCTGGTCCCTATGGTCAGCCTCCAAATGCAAAACACCCACCCGAGTATTGCATCCACCCACTCAGAAATGGCAATAACATGATAGAACAGCAATTGCAAATTTGGAAACGAACACATGTCCCTCACATACACCCAATGGGTGTCAGTGAATCTCAAAACCCATATCATGATATGCATGAAACCAATGAGATGATACTACACATTGAAGTTTGATCAAAAAATATGTATTAAAGGAAACATGAATTGAATAAAAAATAAACTAACAGAAATGGGAATGCAAAAAAAGTAAAAAGAAGCATGTCTGTGAAAAAATGCAAAACCAAAAATCAGAATCCAAAGGAATGGTGTCCAAAGTCACAGTCCACAAAACAAAATCCAAAGGGAAATTATAATTGAAAGCCATTGCTCCATGGGTACATTGTAAAAAGAAAAGAAAATCCAACAGTGAACTATGTACAGGTGAACAAGCCAGGGTCCATGAGCCCAACAAAAGAAATGAAACCTATCTAACAACACTACCTAATAAAAAATAACTACATACAAAAATGTGGCCCATTGTCCAAAAAGTCCAAAGAAAATGCAAAAACAAAGGACACTTAACACTAACTACATAACTATTTACATGGGCAGCGGGCTAGTCCACCGGCTCACTGGATGTTGTCATGGGCCAAGGCATCATCGAACTCCTGTTCAATGGCTTGGAGGCGGGCATGTTCCCTGGCCCCGAGGTCTCGCATGGATAAAGCAGTGTCCAGCTCCAACTCCCTGCGAAGACCCTCGAGGCACTCAGCCCGCCTCAGCGCCCTCCGCATGGAGTTCTCCGCCCTGACCATTGTGAGCCGTTCCTCCTCTGCCCGCTGCCGCTCGGCACCTATCTGCTGGCCCAAACGCTCCCACACGGAAGCCACTCCCATTCCAGGGTTCTCCTGCCCTCTGGCCGATGCCTGCACCCCTGATGTTGATGGCCCCGAGCCATGATGCCTCCCATGTCGAGCCTGCTGCTGCCTCCGACGCAACTGCCTGTGCCAGCACGACGGCATCCAGGCTGATGGAATCCACCGACGCCGTCGTGCACATGCCCTGCCCGATGATGCCGTCACATCCTCCATCTGCTGGGGTCCAGTTGCTGGTGTGTCCACCAATGCTGGACCTCCGACTCCCGACTGTGGCAGGGATGGGATCCCCACCGAGCCGGCTGCATTGGTCGGGGCAGGTCCACAGGGGGCCCTGGTGGCATCTGGGCCTGAAGACGGCATGGAGAACGACTGGTGCATAGTCTCCACAGAGGAGGAGAGGGTCGCCAGATTGGCCGACACATGTAGGAAACCCCCGACCATGGCCGATCCCAACTGGGCCACGTCGGCACGGTGCTCTCCGTGATGACGTGCATGCTCCTCCCGGGAAGCACGCACCTCATCACGAATTGCACCTGTGCGCAACGCGACACCAATCAGGACCTTCTCCATACGGCCAGGGGTCCCCTCGTTTGCAGGTGGAGGGGAGTCAGATGACAGGGATATCCCCCCTACCTGCGGACGGGCCTGGGATGGGGCATACCTGGTGGTGCAGTCACAGTGTCAGGGACAGTGACATGCACAGGCCCCTCCATGGCAACCTGTGCTGCCTCCTGCCCCTGCCCCTGGACGGCAACACTTGCACCAGCAGGGATGCCCCCACCAGGCCCCATGTGCACCTCAGTAGCGGCCTCCTCCTCCTCTGTGGAAACCACCAACCTGGATGGCTCCACCCCGTCTTCTGCCGTTGCAAGCCCCTGTGGGGGCTCACCCACCCCTTCCGCTGCATCCGTGGGGGCATCCCCGCCGCTTTGCTCCACAGAGCCGTCTCCGCCCTCTTCTTCACGTGGCGCTGTGTAGAGGGAGACATAGAACACAAGCATCAGGGTACTGTACAATGGTCCCCTAGACAGGAAGCAATAGCAGATGAGTGGCACTGTCAAAGATCACTTCCATTATGTCCCTCCACAACACATGGCTCAGTGCAGGTAAAACACATGCGGT
Organism: Ambystoma mexicanum; assembly: GCF_040938575.1. Classification (NCBI taxonomy): domain Eukaryota; kingdom Metazoa; phylum Chordata; class Amphibia; order Caudata; family Ambystomatidae; genus Ambystoma; species Ambystoma mexicanum. Next base: position 131,635,702 of record NC_090934.1, on the reverse strand, counting down.
AACAGGCATGGCGCATGCTATGGACATTAGCATACATGTCCAAGTGATTCTTGAAACATACACTGTTATTTTGGAACTCACATGCATCATGAGCCATGCCTATCACATGCACACACTTCACCCTAGTTTCATCCATCTGGCCTCATACACCACAGACACAGTGGATACAAGGATGACTAGGCTGCATCAGTGAACCTGAACATTGCGACAGACATGTGTCATGCATCCCTGCCATTCACAAGTCACAGACACGCAGGTCAGACACACAGACATGGACAGCATACATGTACATGGCATCAGCACCCATCCCTCACCCCCACCCATGTCCAGGAACAGAGACTGGCATGCTTTCATGTGGCCATACCGCATAGGACAACCCATGTTGCATTTGAACACATGCACCAACCGTGTGGTTCACACATTTCTGGTCTCACATGCATGACGTCCCTGTACACACAAATGCATACATGGCCTATGTCACACATACAGGCAAGTATCAGACAACCAGCACACTGCAACATGCCCTGTCTCACACAGCAATGCTTGGCCACTTACCGCTCAACTCCAGACTGGTCTGTCTCTCAAGGATCTGGGTGTGGATGCTGGGCCTACGCGTTCCAGGACCCTCATCTGGATGGTACTCATGCGTCCCCGGCCCCCCTCCATGAGGCGCCGTGCCTTCAAGAGGGTCCTGGACCTGCAGTCATCCCAGCGCTTCTTGACATGTTGGTAGTCGCGGACTGCCACCCCCTCCGTATTGATGGCAGTCACGATGTCCGTCCAGATCCGAGTCCGTCCTTCCTTGTTGGTGCGCTTACTTCCGAAGAGGGCATCATACTGCCCCAGGACTTGCTCCACCAGGACACCAACTCCGGTGGCAGTGAAGCTGGTGCCCCTCTGCCTCTCTGGCCGGGGGTTGCCAGTGGTGCCAGATGTTGCAGTGCCCGACATGGCAACCCCAGAGGCAGGAGTGGGTGGGCTTCTGGGTCCTGGGGCTGGGCTGTGGAGCGATGGTATCCCAGTCGGGAGTCTTCTGTTCCAGCAGGGGTGGACACAGCAAATGGACCCCTGCAGATGGCTGATGTGCAGGCACCAAATGGCAGGGCACGGTGGCAGCAGGCAGGCAGGCAGCAGCAGATGGCTCGTGGGAGGCTGCTCGGGGCTCTGGGGGGCAGTAATTCGGCCTTTTGGGCAGGAGCGTGGTCTTCCATGTGCTTACGCGTGGCCAGCTTGATACGGAGTGATTTGGCACATGAAAATCCTGCACGTCTGCGTGTAAATCGAGGAAAGGCCCTTAGCGCATATGCAAGTCAGCACGCATATGCAATTTCATTGGACCAAAGGCCCTTAGCGCGTGAGCGCGTCTGTGACATGACGCGCACGGGTGTTTCCCTATCACCACCCATGTCTACAACCACCCCCACCCCCCAGCCACCAGGGGCAGCCTCCACCAGGTCCCCACTCATGTCCCCTATCACCCCCAGCCACCAGGGCAGCATCCACCAGGCCCCCACTCATGTCCCCTATCACCCCCACCCCCCAGCAGTGCAGGGGCAGCCTCCACCAGGCCCCCACCCATGTCCAACCCATGTCTACCAACACCCCCACCCCCCAGCCACCAGGGGCAGCCTCCACCAGGCCCCCACTCATGTCCCCTATCACCCCCACCCCCCAGCCACCAGGGGCAGCCTTCACCAGGTCCCCACTCATATCCCCTATCACCCCCACCCCCCAGCCACCAGGGGCAGCCTCCACCAGGCCCCCACTCATGTACCCTATCACCCCCAACCCCCAGCCATCAGGGGCAGCCTCCACCAGGCCCCCACTCATGTCCCCTATCACACCCACCCCCCAGCAGTGCAGGGGCTGCCTCCACCAGGCCCCCACCCATGTCCAACTCATGTCTCCCACCACCCCCACCCCCCAGCCACCAGGGGCAGCCTCCACCAGGCCCCCACCCATGTCTACCACCACCCCCACCCCCCAGCCACCAGGGGCAGCCTCCACCAGGCCCCCACTCATGTCCCCTATCACCCCCACCCCCCAGCCACCAGGGGCAGCCTCCACCAGGCCCCCACCCATGTCCCCTATCACCCCCACCCCCCAGCAGTGCAGGGGCAGCCTCCACCGGGCCCCCACCCATATCCAACTCATGTCTCCCACCACCCCCACCCCCGCAGCCACCAGGGGCAGCCTCCACCAGGCCCCCACCCATGTCTACCACCACCCCCACCCCCCAGCCACCAGGGGCAGCCTCCACCAGGCCCCCACTCATGTCCCCTATCACCCCCACCCCCCAGCCACCAGGGGCAGCCTTCACCAAGCCACCACCCATGTCCCCTATCACCCCCACCCCCCAGCAGTGCAGGGGCAGCCTCCACCGGGCCCCCACCCATGTCCAACCACCACCCCCACCCCCCAGCCACCAGGGGCAGCCTCCACCACCCCCCACTCATGTCTACCACCACCCCCACCCCCCAGCAGTGCAGGGGCAGCCTCCACCAGGCCCCCACTCATGTCCCCTATCACCCCCACCCCCCAGCAGTGCAGGGGCAGCCTCCACCAGTCCCCCACCCATGTCCAACTCATGTCCCCACCACCACCACCCCCCAGTCGAGCGGTAAGTGTACATGCATCATGATTTTAAGCTGTGCGTGTGGTGATGTGCCAGTAGTGTGCCGGTTGCACATCTGTTTGTATGGGGCCGAGTATGGGTGGGGGTGTACAGGATCATGAGGCTAACATATGCGAGGGCTGTCATGTGTGAGACATGGATGGTGCTTGTGTGTGTCGGCTTGCATGCCAAATGCAGTTGCGTGGGCACACATGTTTGGATGAATGTGTATGTAAGTGGGCATGTTCGTGATGTCACGCATGTATGTTGTTCTCAGCTGCATGTATCAGCACTGTGTACATGTGCATGTGTGTATATTTGACAAGGGTGCAACAGTGATGCAACATGGATGCATGTGACAGCGGGGTGTGGAAGCCTGATTGGCAGATGTGACATGGATGCCCAATCGGAACACTGCGACAGTTGGCTGAGGTGTACACATGCATGTAAGTGTGGTGGTGTGCGGGCATGTGTAGTGCATTCCCTGTGTTGCATGTGATGTCTGGCTCACCTTTGCCTGCTCATGCTGTTGTATGTGTATGGACGGTGCTGGCAGTTGCAATGTGGCTGTGGTATGGCTCATGTGTGCAAGTTGAAATGACATGTGTGTTGCCCATTGTGATGCCATGTCTGAGGTTTGCCAATGCCACTCATGTGCAACTGTCATGTGTGTATGTGTCCATTGTACAGTGCCCTGATGCCTGTGTTTTATTTCTCCCTGTCTGCAGTGTCAACTGATGAAGAGGGCGGAGAAGGTGCTGCCGGAGACGCAAGGCCCAGCTCCCCTCCCAGGTTATGATCTCGTCGGGGAGTGAGGAGTCCGGTGCCGAGTACCAGGCTGCAGCTGCCGGGGGGAGGTCCAAGAGGCAGAGGTCAGAGTTGGACTCCTCGGCAGCAGAAGGGGCAGCTGGGACCCCACAGGGCCCAACGGGGGAAGATGGCACGGAGTCATCCAGGTTGGTGGGGGGTTTGGTGGAGGAGGAGGCTGTGCAAGCAAAAGAGACGGGGTCTGGAGGTGGGGATTCCACTGGTGCTAGTGGTGCAGTGCAGGACCAGGGACAGGAGGCAGCACAGGTCGCCGCGGTGGTGCCTGTGTGCAATCCTGTCCCTGATCCTGTCACTGAATCATCTTGCACCAGCAGGGATGCCTACGTCCAGACCCGTTTTCAGGCAGGGGATGAGCTCACGACAACTGGCCTTCCTCTGCTTGCGGACGTGGCTATCCGGGTCAGGGTTGAGCCTGTCCTGACTGGTGTGGCGTTGCGTCAACGGGCCATGTGAGGTGACCTGCAGTCTGTTCATGAGGAGACTGCACGTCATCTCGAATGGCTCGTTGACCGCGTCGGCCTACTGGGACAGGTCACCCAGGCCGGATTCCTCCGTTTGATGGGGCTTGCTACGACCCCCTCCTCAACTGAACCCCCTATGCGCCAGTCGTCCTCTGTGCCATCTTCCCACCCATCAGTCACCTGGGTGCCCTGTGGAGCTGCCTCTGATGGTGCGGCCAGGCTGGTGGAGGAGGCATCCCTGCCACAGTCGGGAGTCGGACGTCCAGCAGGGGTGGCCACATCAACGACTGCACCCCAGCCAGCAGAGGATGTGCAGGCAGCAGGAGGCAGTGCACGGGCAGAGGCGCAGCAGCAGCAGCAACGTGGTGGGAGCCATGATGGCTCGGGGCCTTCCACATCGGAGGGGCAGGCATCGGCCGGAGGTCAGGAGGACCCAGGACGGGAAGTGTCTTCCGTGTGGCAGCGGTTGGGCCATGCCATAGATGCGGAGTGGCAGCGGGCGGAAGAGGCACGGCTCACGATGGTCAGGGCGGAGAACTCCATGCAGAAGACCCTGAGGCGTGCCGAGTGCCTCGAGGCAATCCGCAGGGAGTTTGGGGGGTGCATGCGGACGGCCCTGCGGACCCTCGGGGCCATGGAGGAGGAGCGCCTCCGGGACATTGAGCAGGAGTTCGATGATGCCCTGGCCCGGAACATCCCGAAGTGAGCCGTCGGACTAGCCCGCTGCCCTTGTAAATAGTTATATAGTTAGTGTTAGGTTTCCTTTGGTTTAACTTTTTTTTTGGACCTTTTGGACAATGGGCCACATTTTTGTGTATAGTTATTTTTTTTAGGTAGTGTTATTGGATAGGTTTCATTTATTCGGTTGGGATCATGGACCCTGGATTGTTTATCTGTACATAGTTGACTTTTGGATTTTCAATTTTTATTATGATTTCGCCATAGAGCAATGGATTTACTTTTGTGGACTGTGACTTTGGACACCTTTCCTTTGCATTATGATTTGTGGTTTAGCATTATTTCACGGACCTGCTGTTTCTTTTTTAAAAATAAATTCTATTATTGTTTGTTTATTTTTGATTCAATTTATGTTGTTTTTAATACATATTTTTCTTCAAAGTTCAATGTGTAGTATCATCTCATTGGTTTCATGCATATCATGATATGGGTTTTGACATTCACTGACACCCATTGGGTGTATGTGAGGGTCATGCGTTCATTTCCAAACTTGCAATTGGGCTTCTATCATGTTTTTGCCATTTCTAAGTGGGTGGATGCAATACTCGGGTGGGTGTTTGCCATTTGGAGGCTGACCATAAGGGCCAGGGATCTACATTGTGGTGACATGTTGGCTGGGAAACATGGTGGGGGCCTGGTGGAGGCTGCCACTGCACTGCTGGGGGGTGGGGGTGGTGGTAGACATGGGTGGGGGCCTGGTGGAGGGTGCCCCTGGTGGCTGGGGGGTGGGGGTGGGGGTGGTGGGAGACATGAGTTGGACATGAGTGGGGGCCTGGTGGAGGCTGCCCCTGCACTGCTGGGGGGTGGGGGTGATAGGGGACATGGGTGGGGGCCTGGTGGAGGCTTCCCCTGGTGGCTGGGGGGTGGGGGTGATAGGGGACATGAGTGGGGGCCTGGTGGAGGCTGCCCCTGGTGGCTGGGGGGTGGGGGTGGTGGTAGATATGGGTGAGGGCCTGGTGGTGGCTGCCCCTGGTGGCTGGGGGGTGGGGGTGGTGGGAGACATGAGTTCGACATGGGTGGGGGCCTGGCGGAGGCTGCCCCTGCACTGCTGGGGGGTGGGGGTGATAGGGGACATGAGTGGGGGCCTGGTGGAGGCTGCCCCTGGTGGCTGGGGGGTGGGGGTGATAGGGGACATGAGTGGGGGCCTGGTGGAGGCTGCCCCTGGTGGCTGGGGGGTGGGGGTGATAGGGGATATGAGTGGGGGCCTGGTGGAGGCTGCCCCTGGTGGCTGGGGGGTGGGGATGGTGGTAGACATGGGTGGGGGCCTGGTGGAGGCTGCCCCTGGTGGCTGGGGGGTGGGGTGGTGGTAGACATGGGTGGGGGCCTGGTGGAGGCTGCCCCTGGTGGCTGGGGGGTTGGGGTGGTGGGAGACATGAGTGGGGGCCTGGTGGAGGCTTCCCCTGCACTGCTGGGGGGTGGGGGTGGTGGTAGACATGGGTGGGGCCCTGGTGGAGGCTGCCCCTGGTGGCTGGGGGGTGGGGGTGGTGGTAGACATGGGTGGGGGCCTGGTTTAGGCTGCCCCTGGTGGCTGGGGGGTAGGGGTGATAGGGGACATGGGTGGGGGCCTGGTGGAGGCTGCCCCTGCACCGCTGGGGGGTGGGGGTGATAGGGGACATGAGTGGGGGCCTGGTTTGAGGCTGCCCCTGGTGGCTGGGGGGTGGGGGTGATAGGGGACATGAGTGGGGGCCTGGTGGAGGCTGCCCCTGGTGGCTGGGGGATGGTGGTGGTGGGAGACATGAGTTGGACATGGGTGGAGGCCTGGTGGAGGCTGCCCCTGGTGGCTGGGGGGTGGGGGTGAAAGGAGACATGAGTGGGGGCCTTGTGGAGGCTGCCCCTGGTGGCTGGGGGGTGGGGGTGGTGGTAGACATGGGTGGGGACCTGGTGGAGGCTGCCCCTGGTTGCTGGGGGGTGGGGGTGTTGGTAGACATGGGTGGTGGCCTGGTGGAGGCTGCCCCTGGTGGCTGGGGGGTGGGGGTGGTGGGAGACATGAGTTGGACATGGGTGGGGGCCTGGTGGAGGCTGCCCCTGCACTGCTGGGGGTGGGGGTGATAGGGGACATGAGTGGGGGCCTGGTGGAGGCTGCCCCTGGTGGCTGGGGGGTGGGGTGATAGGGGACATGAGTGGGGGCCTGGTGGAGGCTGCCCATGGTGGCTGGGGGGTGGTGGTGGTGGGAGACATGAGTTGGACATGGGTGGGGGCCTGGTGGAGGCTGCCCCTGCACTGCTAGGGTGGGGGTGATAGGGGACATGGGTGGGGGCCTGGTGGAGGCTGCCCCTGCACTGCTGGGGGTGGGGTGATAGGGGACATGAGTGGGGGCCTGGTGGAGGCTGCCCCTGGTGGCTGGGGGGTGGGGGTGATAGGGGACATGAGTGGGGGCCTGGTGGAGGCTGCCCCTGGTGGCTGGGGGGTGGGGGTGATAGGGGATATGAGTGGGGGCCTGGTGGAGGCTGCCCCTGGTGGCTGGGGGGTGGGGGTGGTGGTAGACATGGGTGGGGGCCTGGTGGAGGCTGCCCCTGGTGGCTGGGGAGTGGGGTGGTGGTAGACATGGGTGGGGGCCTGGTGGCGGCTGCCCCTGGTGGCTGGGGGGTGGTGGTGGTGGGAGACATGAGTTGGACATGGGTGGGGGCCTGGTGGAGGCTGCCCCTGCACTGCTAGGGTGGGGGTGATAGGGGACATGGGTGGGGGCCTGGTGGAGGCTGCCCCTGCACTGCTGGGGGTGGGGTGATAGGGGACATGAGTGGGGGCCTGGTGGAGGCTGCCCCTGGTGGCTGGGGGGTGGGGGTGATAGGGGACATGAGTGGGGGCCTGGTGGAGGCTGCCCCTGGTGGCTGGGGGGTGGGGGTGATAGGGGATATGAGTGGGGGCCTGGTGGAGGCTGCCCCTGGTGGCTGGGGGGTGGGGGTGGTGGTAGACATGGGTGGGGGCCTGGTGGAGGCTGCCCCTGGTGGCTGGGGAGTGGGGTGGTGGTAGACATGGGTGGGGGCCTGGTGGAGGCTGCCCCTGGTGGCTGGGGGGTTGGGGTGGTGGGAGACATGAGTGGGGGCCTGGTGGAGGCTTCCCCTGCACTGCTGGGGGGTGTGGGTGGTGGTAGACATGGGTGGGGCCCTGGTGGAGGCTGCCCCTGGTGGCTGGGGGGTGGGGGTGGTGGTAGACATGGGTGGGGGCCTGGTTTAGGCTGCCCCTGGTGGCTGGGGGGTGGGGGTGATAGGGGACATGGGTGGGGGCCTGGTGGAGGCTGCCCCTGCACTGCTGGGGGGTGGGGGTGATAGGGGACATGAGTGGGGGCCTGGTTCGAGGCTGCCCCTGGTGGCTGGGGGGTGGGGGTGATAGGGGACATGAGTGGGGGCCTGGTGGAGGCTGCCCCTGGTGGCTGGGGGATGGTGGTGGTGGGAGACATGAGTTGGACATGGGTGGAGGCCTGGTGGAGGCTGCCCCTGGTGGCTGGGGGGTGGGGGTGAAAGGGGACATGAGTGGGGGCCTTGTGGAGGCTGCCCCTGGTGGCTGGGGGGTGGGGGTGGTGGTAGACATGGGTGGGGGCCTGGTGGAGGCTGCCCCTGGTTGCTGGGGGCTGGGGGTGGTGGTAGACATGGGTGGTGGCCTGGTGGAGGCTGCCCCTGGTGGCTGGGGGGTGGGGGTGGTGGTAGACATGGGTGGGGGCCTGGTCTAGGCTGCCCCTGGTGGCTGGGGGGTGGGGGTGATAGGGGACATGGGTGGGGGCCTGGTGGAGGCTGCCCCTGCACTGCTGGGGGGTGGGGGTGATAGGGGACATGAGTGGGGGCCTGGTTCGAGGCTGCCCCTGGTGGCTGGGGGGTGGGGGTGATAGGGGACATGAGTGGGGGCCTGGTGGAGGCTGCCCCTGGTGGCTGGGGGATGGTGGTGGTGGGAGACATGAGTTGGACATGGGTGGAGGCCTGGTGGAGGCTGCCCCTGGTGGCTGGGGGGTGGGGGTGAAAGGGGACATGAGTGGGGGCCTTGTGGAGGCTGCCCCTGATGGCTGGGGGGTGGGGGTGGTGGTAGACATGGGTGGGGGCCTGGTGGAGGCTGCCCCTGGTTGCTGGGGGCTGGGGGTGGTGGTAGACATGGGTGGTGGCCTGGTGGAGGCTGCCCCTGGTGGCTGGGGGGTGGGGGTGGTGGGAGACATGAGTTGGACATGGGTGGGGGCCTGGTGGAGGCTGCCCCTGCACTGCTGGGGGTGGGGGTGATAGGGGACATGAGTGGGGGCCTGGTGGAGGCTGCCCCTGGTGGCTGGGGGGTGGGGTGATAGGGGACATGAGTGGGGGCCTGGTGGAGGCTGCCCATGGTGGCTGGGGGGTGGTGGTGGTGGGAGACATGAGTTGGACATGGGTGGGGGCCTGGTGGATGCTGCCCCTGCACTGCTAGGGTGGGGGTGATAGGGGACATGGGTGGGGGCCTGGTGGAGGCTGCCCCTGCACTGCTGGGGGTGGGGTGATAGGGGACATGGGTGGGGGCCTGGTGGAGGCTGCCCCTGGTGGCTGGGGAGTGGGGGTGATAGGGGACATGAGTGGGGGCCTGGTGGAGGCTGCCCCTGGTGGCTGGGGGGTGGGTGTGGTGGTAGACATGAGTGAGGGCCTGGTGGAGGCTGCCCCTGCACTGCTGGGGGGGTGGGGGTGATAGGGGACATGAGTGGGGGACTGGTGGAGGCTGCCCCTGGTGTCTGGGGGTGGGGGTGATAGGGGACATGAGTGGGGGCCTGGTGGAGGCTGCCCCTGGTGGCTGGGGGGTGGGGGTGATAGGGGACATGAGTGGGGGCCTGGTGGAGGCTGCCCCTGCACTGCTGGTGGGGGGGTGGTGTTAGACATGAGTGGGGGCCTGGTGGAGGCTGCCACTGGTGGCTGGGGGGTGGGGGTGGTGGTAGACATGAGTGGGGGCCTGGTGGAGGCTGCCCCTTGTGGCTGGGGGCTGGGGGTGGTGGTAGAGATGAGTGGGGGCCTGGTGGAGGCTGCCCCTGCACTGCTGGGGGGTGGGGGTGATAGGGGACATGAGTGGGGGCCTGGTGGAGGCTGCCCCTGGTGGCTGGGGGGTGGGTGTGGTGGTAGACATGAGTGAGGGCCTGGTGGAGGCTGCCCCTGCACTGCTTGGGGGTGGGGGTGATAGGGGACATGAGTGGGGGACTGGTGGAGGCTGCCCCTGGTGTCTGGGGGGTGGGGGTGATAGGGGACATGAGTGGGGGCCTGGCGGAGGCTGCCCCTGGTGGCTGGGGGGTGGGGGTGATAGGAGACATGAGTGGGGGCCTGGTGGAGGCTGCCCCTGCACTGCTGGTGGGGGGGTGGTGTTAGACATGAGTGGGGGCCTGGTGGAGGCTGCCACTGGTGGCTGGGGGGTGGGGGTGGTGGTAGACATGAGTGGGGGCCTGGTGGAGGCTGCCCCTGCACTGCTGGGGGGTGGGGGTGATAGGGGACATGAGTGGGGGCCGGGTGGAGGCTGCCCCTGGTGGCTGGGGGGTGGGGGTGATAGCGGACATGAGTGGGGGCCTGGTGAAGGCTGCCCCTGCACTGCTGGGGGTTGGGGGTGGTGGTAGACATGAGTGGGGGCCTGGTGGAGGCTGCCCCTGGTGGCTGGGGGGTGGGGGTGAAAGGGGACATGAGTGGGGGCCTTGTGGAGGCTGCCCCTGGTGGCTGGGGGGTGGGGGTGGTGGTAGACATGGGTGGGGACCTGGTGGAGGCTGCCCCTGGTTGCTGGGGGGTGGGGGTGTTGGTAGACATGGGTGGTGGCCTGGTGGAGGCTGCCCCTGGTGGCTGGGGGGTGGGGGTGGTGGGAGACATGAGTTGGACATGGGTGGGGGCCTGGTGGAGGCTGCCCCTGCACTGCTGGGGGTGGGGGTGATAGGGGACATGAGTGGGGGCCTGGTGGAGGCTGCCCCTGGTGGCTGGGGGGTGGGGTGATAGGGGACATGAGTGGGGGCCTGGTGGAGGCTGCCCCTGGTGGCTGGGGGGTGGTGGTGGTGGGAGACATGAGTTGGACATGGGTGGGGGCCTGGTGGAGGCTGCCCCTGCACTGCTAGGGTGGGGGTGATAGGGGACATGGGTGGGGGCCTGGTGGAGGCTGCCCCTGCACTGCTGGGGGTGGGGTGATAGGGGACATGAGTGGGGGCCTGGTGGAGGCTGCCCCTGGTGGCTGGGGGGTGGGGGTGATAGGGGACATGAGTGGGGGCCTGGTGGAGGCTGCCCCTGGTGGCTGGGGGGTGGGGGTGATAGGGGATATGAGTGGGGGCCTGGTGGAGGCTGCCCCTGGTGGCTGGGGGGTGGGGGTGGTGGTAGACATGGGTGGGGGCCTGGTGGAGGCTGCCCCTGGTGGCTGGGGAGTGGGGTGGTGGTAGACATGGGTGGGGGCCTGGTGGAGGCTGCCCCTGGTGGCTGGGGGGTGGTGGTGGTGGGAGACATGAGTTGGACATGGGTGGGGGCCTGGTGGAGGCTGCCCCTGCACTGCTAGGGTGGGGGTGATAGGGGACATGGGTGGGGGCCTGGTGGAGGCTGCCCCTGCACTGCTGGGGGTGGGGTGATAGGGGACATGAGTGGGGGCCTGGTGGAGGCTGCCCCTGGTGGCTGGGGGGTGGGGGTGATAGGGGACATGAGTGGGGGCCTGGTGGAGGCTGCCCCTGGTGGCTGGGGGGTGGGGGTGATAGGGGATATGAGTGGGGGCCTGGTGGAGGCTGCCCCTGGTGGCTGGGGGGGGGGGGGTGGTGGTAGACATGGGTGGGGGCCTGGTGGAGGCTGCCCCTGGTGGCTGGGGAGTGGGGTGGTGGTAGACATGGGTGGGGGCCTGGTGGAGGCTGCCCCTGGTGGCTGGGGGGTTGGGGTGGTGGGAGACATGAGTGGGGGCCTGGTGGAGGCTTCCCCTGCACTGCTGGGGGGTGTGGGTGGTGGTAGACATGGGTGGGGCCCTATTGGAGGCTGCCCCTGGTGGCTGGGGGGTGGGGGTGGTGGTAGACATGGGTGGGGGCCTGGTTTAGGCTGCCCCTGGTGGCTGGGGGGTGGGGGTGATAGGGGACATGGGTGGGGGCCTGGTGGAGGCTGCCCCTGCACTGCTGGGGGGTGGGGGTGATAGGGGACATGAGTGGGGGCCTGGTTCGAGGCTGCCCCTGGTGGCTGGGGGGTGGGGGTGATAGGGGACATGAGTGGGGGCCTGGTGGAGGCTGCCCCTGGTGGCTGGGGGATGGTGGTGGTGGGAGACATGAGTTGGACATGGGTGGAGGCCTGGTGGAGGCTGCCCCTGGTGGCTGGGGGGTGGGGGTGAAAGGGGACATGAGTGGGGGCCTTGTGGAGGCTGCCCCTGGTGGCTGGGGGGTGGGGGTGGTGGTAGACATGGGTGGGGGCCTGGTGGAGGCTGCCCCTGGTTGCTGGGGGCTGGGGGTGGTGGTAGACATGGGTGGTGGCCTGGTGGAGGCTGCCCCTGGTGGCTGGGGGGTGGGGGTGGTGGTAGACATGGGTGGGGGCCTGGTTTAGGCTGCCCCTGGTGGCTGGGGGGTGGGGGTGATAGGGGACATGGGTGGGGGCCTGGTGGAGGCTGCCCCTGCACTGCTGGGGGGTGGGGGTGATAGGGGACATGAGTGGGGGCCTGGTTCGAGGCTGCCCCTGGTGGCTGGGGGGTGGGGGTGATAGGGGACATGAGTGGGGGCCTGGTGGAGGCTGCCCCTGGTGGCTGGGGGATGGTGGTGGTGGGAGACATGAGTTGGACATGGCTGGAGGCCTGGTGGAGGCTGCCCCTGGTGGCTGGGGGGTGGGGGTGAAAGGGGACATGAGTGGGGGCCTTGTGGAGGCTGCCCCTGATGGCTGGGGGGTGGGGGTGGTGGTAGACATGGGTGGGGGCCTGGTGGAGGCTGCCCCTGGTTGCTGGGGGCTGGGGGTGGTGGTAGACATGGGTGGTGGCCTGGTGGAGGCTGCCCCTGGTGGCTGGGGGGTGGGGGTGGTGGGAGACATGAGTTGGACATGGGTGGGGGCCTGGTGGAGGCTGCCCCTGCACTGCTGGGGGTGGGGGTGATAGGGGACATGAGTGGGGGCCTGGTGGAGGCTGCCCCTGGTGGCTGGGGGGTGGGGTGATAGGGGACATGAGTGGGGGCCTGGTGGAGGCTGCCCATGGTGGCTGGGGGGTGGTGGTGGTGGGAGACATGAGTTGGACATGGGTGGGGGCCTGGTGGATGCTGCCCCTGCACTGCTAGGGTGGGGGTGATAGGGGACATGGGTGGGGGTCTGGTGGAGGCTGCCCCTGCACTGCTGGGGGTGGGGTGATAGGGGACATGGGTGGGGGCCTGGTGGAGGCTGCCCCTGGTGGCTGGGGAGTGGGGGTGATAGGGGACATGAGTGGGGGCCTGGTGGAGGCTGCCCCTGGTGGCTGGGGGGTGGGTGTGGTGGTAGACATGAGTGAGGGCCTGGTGGAGGCTGCCCCTGCACTGCTGGGGGGGTGGGGGTGATAGGGGACATGAGTGGGGGACTGGTGGAGGCTGCCCCTGGTGTCTGGGGGTGGGGGTGATAGGGGACATGAGTGGGGGCCTGGTGGAGGCTGCCCCTGGTGGCTGGGGGGTGGGGGTGATAGGGGACATGAGTGGGGGCCTGGTGGAGGCTGCCCCTGCACTGCTGGTGGGGGGGTGGTGTTAGACATGAGTGGGGGCCTGGTGGAGGCTGCCACTGGTGGCTGGGGGGTGGGGGTGGTGGTAGACATGAGTGGGGGCCTGGTGGAGGCTGCCCCTTGTGGCTGGGGGCTGGGGGTGGTGGTAGACATGAGTGGGGGCCTGGTGGAGGCTGCCCCTGCACTGCTGGGGGGTGGGGGTGATAGGGGACATGAGTGGGGGCCTGGTGGAGGCTGCCCCTGGTGGCTGGGGGGTGGGTGTGGTGGTAGACATGAGTGAGGGCCTGGTGGAGGCTGCCCCTGCACTGCTTGGGGGTGGGGGTGATAGGGGACATGAGTGGGGGACTGGTGGAGGCTGCCCCTGGTGTCTGGGGGGTGGGGGTGATAGGGGACATGAGTGGGGGCCTGGCGGAGGCTGCCCCTGGTGGCTGGGGGGTGGGGGTGATAGGGGACATGAGTGGGGGCCTGGTGGAGGCTGCCCCTGCACTGCTGGTGGGGGGGTGGTGTTAGACATGAGTGGGGGCCTGGTGGAGGCTGCCACTGGTGGCTGGGGGGTGGGGGTGGTGGTAGACATGAGTGGGGGCCTGGTGGAGGCTGCCCCTGCACTGCTGGGGGGTGGGGGTGATAGGGGACATGAGTGGGGGCCGGGTGGAGGCTGCCCCTGGTGGCTGGGGGGTGGGGGTGATAGCGGACATGAGTGGGGGCCTGGTGAAGGCTGCCCCTGCACTGCTGGGGGTTGGGGGTGGTGGTAGACATGAGTGGGGGCCTGGTGGAGGCTGCCCCTGGTGGCTGGGGGGTGGGGGTGATAGGGGACATGAGTGGGGGCCTGGTGGAGGCTGCTCCTGGTGGCTGGGCGGTGGGGGTGGTGGTAGACATGGGTGGGGGCCTGGTGGAGGCTGCCCCTGGTGGCTGGGGGGTGGGGGTGGTGGGAGACATGAGTTGGACATGGGTGGGGGCCTGGTGGAGGCTGCCCCTGCACTGCTTGGGGGTGGGGGTGATAGGGGACATGAGTGGGGGCCTGGTGAAGGCTGCCCCTGGTGGCTGGGGGGTGGGGGTGATAGGGGACATGAGTGGGGGCCTGGTGGAGGCTGCCCCTGGTGGCTGGGGGATGGGGGTGATGGGGGACATGAGTGGGGGCCTGGTGGAGGCTGCCCCTGGTGGCTGTGGGGTGGGGGTGATAGGGGACATGGGTGGGGGCCTGGTGGAGGCTGCCCCTGCACTGCTGGGGGGTGGGGGTGATAGGGGAAATGAGTGGGGGCCTGATGGAGGCTGCCCCTGGTGGCTGGGGGGTGCGGGTGGTGGTAGACATGGGTGGGGGCCTGGTGGAGGCTGCCCCTGGTGGCTGGGGGGTGGGGGTGCAGGGGGACATGAGTGGGGGCCTGGTGGAGGCTGCCCCTGCACTGCTGGGGTTTGGGGGGGTGGGAGACATGAGTGGGGGCCTGGTGGAGGCTGCCCCTGCACTGCTGGGGGGGTGGGGGTGCAGGGGGACATGAGTGGGGGCCTGGTGGAGGCTGCCCCTGCACTGCCGGGGGGTGGGGGTGGTGGTAGACATGGGTGGGGGCCTGGTGGAGGGTGCCCCTGGTGGCTGGGGGGTGGGGTGGTGGGAGACATGAGTTGGACATGAGAGGGGGCCTGGTGGAGGCTGCCCCTGTACTGCTGGGGGGTGGGGGATGTGGTAGACATGAGTGGGGGGCCTGGTGGAGGCTGCCCCTGCACTGCTGGGGTGTGGGGGTGCAGGGGGACATGAGTGGGGCCTGGTGGAGGCTGCCCCTGCACTGCTGGGGGGTGGGGGTGGTGGTAGACATGGGTGGGGGCCTGGTGGAGGGTGCCCCTGGTGGCTGGGGGGTGGGGGTGCAGGGAGACATGTGTTGGTGATCAGTAGTGCAAGGTGACATGTGGGTTGGCTGGGGGGCATGGCCATGGTGGATGGGTTGCCTGTGGGACATGAGCAGGGGAGCAGGGTAGTCCCCTGTGGTGTGGGCTGCCTGCAGGGGCCGTGGAGGGTGTAGAGGGAACACCTGGGAGGACCCACATGGCCAAGTCACGTGTAGCATTCCGCACCCCGAAGTACACGTACCCAGGCCAATCGCGTGTGGAACTTCCTGCGCACCCCGAAACACACGTACCCAGGCTAATCGCGTGTGGAACTTCCTGCGCACCCCGTAGTAAACGTACCCAGGCTAATCGCGTGAGGGACTTTCCGCACACCCCGAAGTACACGTACCCAGGCCAATCGCGTGTGGAACTGCCCGCGCACCCCGCAGTACACGTACCCAGGCTAATCGCGTGTGGAACTTCCCGCGCACCCCGAAACACACGTACCCAGGCTAATCGCGTGTGGGACTTCCCGCGCACCCCGAAGTACCCGTACCCAGGCCAATGGCGTGTGGAACTTCCCGCGCATCCCGAAGTACACGTACCCAGGCCAATCGCGTGTGGAACTTCCCGCGCACCCCGTAGTACACATACTCAGGCTAATCGCGTGTGGGACTTCCCGCGCACCCTGAAGTACACGTACCCAGGCCAATCGCGTGTGGAACTTCCCGCGCACCCCGAAGTACATGTACCCAGGCCAATCGCGTGTGGGACTTCCCGTGCACCCAGGTACACACGCACATGCTATTTTTCGCACAGCGGGTGACCGTGTTTGTCGGTACCCCTTTGCACCTCATTTGTCCTAGAGGGCCACTGTATGGACCATTCATCATGTCTGTATATGGGTGATTTTTGTTATCGCACATTTTGGCGCACATTTTTTTCAGGCGCAGGGACGCTACCACCTGCTTTCTTGTGGCGTATTTGTTTGGCCCTGTGCGCGTCTTTGACCGTGCGCTGGTTTGACCTATTCGATTCCATGAATACGGGTTGTTGTGAGCGTGTAGGCATTCCGCACACTTGCCCCCTGTACTTCCCCCGTGACGCCCATATTTTCACACGTTGTTCCCCATTCCGAGTGTTACGCCCCGTGTTCCGCCTACTTTTGTGATGTGCGCCGCACTATTTGCGATTTCGCAGTGGCTGTGGCGCACGCTGTTGGATGACCTGTGCGCCGGCGTGCGCGGCGCACATTTTCAGCGCACATCCAATGTTTTTCTCGCGCACAGACTTCCATGAATCGATGTGCGCTGGTTTCCCTGCGATTTTCGCACTTGCACTGCGATTTTTGCACTTTTCCTGCGATTCGCACGTTTTTGCACCTCTGCGCGGGAATTTTCGGCGCACATTCCATGAATCGACCCCTTAAACTAAATCTATTTTCACAAACCCTCCTTTTGGCCTAAGCCAAGCGCATCATCCAAACATGGCATCCTCGGACGACCAAGTCTCAGAGTCATCATCAGAACACCCTGAGTCATCACTATCATAAGCATTGATGGCTATAAACTCTTTTATAGCAACATCCTGCATGACCAGTCCATTAGTGATGTATACCAGTGAGTGGATTTTGTTTTAATTTGACTAATGAACGTGCACAGCAATCCCCTATCATGGAACCTAGGACAGGCAGACATTGGCTGCAGCAGCAACAAAATAGGACTATACCAAGGTTTATAGCCAGGACAGAGAACATCTTCCAAACCCAAGTTTGTAGTAGACTCCCAAACCATGTACTAAGGTCCCAATCCCCTCTGGAAATGTGTACCTCTGAACCCAAAATGTGCAGTGTCTTTATTGCGTGGAAAATGGTGGGGCGGAGTCAGGCCCGTAAACGCAAACACGCGGACCCAACAATTTTGCATACACCACCACGCTCACCCAGGATGACATCTATCACCATCCTGTTCTGAAGGGCCACTAGTTTAATGGCCTTTTGTTCCTGTGTCATATTGAACATGATATTGGTAGTCTCATTGATAGTTTTCTTCAAAATCCTAGCCAGTTTTGGGAGTTAATTATTTTTTCCCAGAATGGGACCATAGATTTAGCAATGTCCTCCAGTACTTGTAGGGGGTGTCACCTTCAATTTCCATTCTAGCACGAATTTTCAGGATATCATTGGTGGAAGTGATATATACCCCAGGTAAGAGTATCCCCAGATAACATGTACTCTGCCAATCATTCGGTAACCAAGGATAAACTTCACTCCTACAGACAAAATAGATTGAACCCCCTATATACAGAGGCCTATACTCCTTCACAAGAACAGCTGTGTTCATGCATTTATCATACAAGCCCATAGGTCGGGAACCTTCTTTTTGTGTACAGAATGGGACAGAATCAGGATTGTGATTAATGGTATATGATGCTGGAGCAACCTCCTTATTGCCTACTGGAGTCATTTTAAAAGAAATCGTAGATTGGTAAGGTCTGGAGTATTTGTCAGAATGCCTGACAGCAGCAGTATTGAGTGTACCTCGTTTGAAAATACTGAACATCCCAGAGGCAATAATATTAATCGATCAAAATCATTTATATTTGTTCCATCAAAATTACCAGTGGCACTGTCGTTCCATCGTCCACAGAACAGCGCCCTAAATGCAGCATAACATGCATTAGACAGAGGGAGAGGATTAATATACCAACCTATCCCTTCTCACCATCCAAACACTATACAACAAATCTTCTTTCCTTTCCCAGCTCTCACCACATCCCATCCAAACACTATACAACACATGTCCCTTCCTTTCCCAGCTCTCACCACATACCATCCAAACACTAAACAACACAGCTCCCTTCCTTTCCCAGCACTCACCAAATTCCAACCAAACACTATACAACACATCTCCGTTCCTTTCTCAGCTCTCACCACATACCATCCAAACACTATACAGCACATCTCCCTTCCTTTCCCAGCTCTGACCACATACCAATCAAACACTATACAGCACATGTCCCTTCCTTTCCCAGCTCTGACCACATACCAATCAAACACTATACAACACATCTCCCTTTCTTTCCCAGCTCTCACCACATACCATCCAAACACTATACAACACACCTCCTTTCCTTTCCTTGATCTCACCACATGCCAACCAAGGACTACACAACACATCTCCTTTCCATTCCCAGCTCTCACCACATACCAATCAAACACTATACAACATATCTCCTTTCATTTCCTAGCTCACACCACATACCATCCAAACATTAGACAACACATTTCCCTTCCTTTCCAACATCGTACCACATGCCATTCATGCATAATACAACAATCTGGTAGTAAATGATACAATTAAGATCATTCTCTTGCAAGCATCAGTTTATCTGCCTCTTAGTGAATTTGCTTTCTGGTACAAACAAAATACACCTTTTCTGCTATGAGGGAAGACACCATGCAAGTAGAAACGCAAACCGAGGGATCACATTGCGAAGCCATCATGCGAGGAACATACTATTTCAGTAGTACCAAAGGATGCGTAGAGGTGGGAATTAACTTAAAGTCAAGGATAGGTTGAATAGGAAAAGATTGCAGTTTCACATGTGGGAAAAATATTTTGTTGCCAGGAAAAGTGTGCCCATATATACACCAGAACTCCTTAATCGTTTAGCTTTCTACAGAAACACAAGGGAGCTCATTTTCATTGTGGCATATTTATTTTATTTTATTCAGATTTGTAAAGCGCGCAACAGCCCTAGGGCATCGTGGCACTTGTTACATAGATATCTTAGTTACATATACATGATCATACATAAGATTACAGGCAATGTGATATTGTACATATTTACCGAGATGGTTTGAAGATGGCTACATTTTACTGCACAAGGAGTGAGATCTTGAGTTTCCTACGAAATGCAGAGAGTGAGTTTTCTGCTCTGATGTCTGTAGGTAGTGTGTTCCAGGATTTGGCAGAAATATATGGGAAGCCTAAGCCCCCAGGATGTGGAGTTGGTTAGTGTATTGTGACCTGGTGGGACGTGTAGAGGAGGATTTGGAGATAGTCTCAGATAGGTATGAGGGTGCAGAGAGAGTGAGGCATTTATGTGTGAGGGTGAGGATTTTGAATGTGATGTGTTCTTTGACCGGGACCCAATGAGCTAACTGTCTAGCCTGGGTGATGTATTCCATTCTTGGGATGCTTAGGGCGGCACGGAGAGCATTGTTCGGTGTGACTTGAAGCCTGTTAAGGTATTTTGCGGATGCGCCTGCCAGAAGGGAATTGCAATAGTCTAGTTTTGCTCCAATGGTTGCTCTACCTATTTATAGGCAGTTGGGTTTGGATAGGTATGTTTTTATGGCATTTATTAGTTTGTTGGTATTCGCAGAGGAGGACATGATAACGCTGACCTGTCTGGTCATGGTTAGTGAGGAGTCTAGGTATACTCCCAGCGTCTTGAATGCTGTAGATACAAGGATGATGGAGTTGTCAATGGTAAAGTTGGTTCACAATTTGTCAAGCTTGGCTAGGGTGTTCTTTTGGCCTAGTATCATGATTTCTGTCTTGTCCCCATTGAGGCAGAGGCCATTTACCACCATCCAAAGATGGTGGAGTAGATCGTATGGAGTGCATTGGCGTCTTTGCAGTATGATCCTGAGAGGGGTAGAAGTACTTGTTTATCATCAGCGTAATTCGTATATGTGATACCAAGTGAGTCAAGCTTGTCAAAGAGGGGCTTTGTGAACAGGTTGTATAATGTGGGTGCTGTGCCGGAACCCTGAGGGACTGCGGAGTGGATTGTGGTAGGTGTAGCATTTTCTATATCCGAGAAGACTTTCATGGCTCTTCCTTTGAGTAAGGAGGTGACCCGGAGAGCTGCTTCTTTGGAGAAGTTAGTTGAATGTGTGAGGTGTGATGCAAGTGTCTTGTGGTCAACCAGACCGAAGGTGGCTGAGAGATCTAAGAGAAGCAGCAAGGCTGGCTTCCCTTTGTCCATGATTTGGGTGATCTGATTCTTTAGATCCACCAGAGCTGTTTCAGTGCCGTGTCCTTCCTGGAATCCATCCAGATAGCCTGGTCCCTAGGATGGAGTGGGTTTCCAGAAAGTGTTGGATTTGGCAATGGGCGGCTTTGTCCAGTATTTTCAGGAGGAATTAACACAGTTGAAAGGCGTAAAAACCTTGATTAAGGCTTGTACTCCTTTCAATCATGCCACGCCACATTTCCATTAATTTGTATGGCAGAGAGGAGTGGCGGAATGCAATCAGCATTTCTGCCACCTCCCTTCCTCTTTGCCTTATAAATGCTCCAGCATTTGTGCCGGCATGGATTTTCACACATCCCATGTCCTGCTGAGATGAAAATTGCATTATTTGATTTTCCTGGGTGAGAGCAATCTGATGAACTGTCACCTTCTGGACTGCAGAAAGAAGGTTGGGCTCCACAGGGGCCTTGGAAGCAATGCACCTCCTACCCTCGAGGAAACAACCCACAGGTGGAAATGGACAATGCTGTTGGGAAGTTCCCCTAAGGTGGGAGTGCTACTGGATGCACAAACTGTTGTCTTGAGACTGGACAGGCAGGAGCTGTAGCAAGGGGCAAGAGAGGAGCAATATAAAGCATGGGATACTGAGTATTGTAATCAATAGAAAAGTTGAAGGAAAAAATACATGAGAGAGAGCTGTTGCCCACTGTGAACCTAGAAATACAAAAGGAACTGGATACAATGGATACAATGGATAGAGGCTTTGAAGTAACCCTACTGGCACAACCTAATTATATGAATAGCGAACACAAACATGATTCCAGAAGTCTGCACCAAAGACCGTTGCAAGAATAGGGTGCCCCTGTTCTTACTTTCTTTATAAATTAACTTCTCTTACTATGCCGGCAATGCAGGAACGTGACCATGCAGTCACATGAACGCACCAAACAGCGTGGACAATCATAGTACACCGGTAGCATCAATGTGAGACTATGCAATGCAGCCTGGAAGACCTCAGCTTCCAGGGCATTTTATACACCCAGAAAGATGGATTTGCCACCTTCTGCGTTTGGTGCGATCCTAACATGATCCAATTTGTAACATGATCACATGTTAATAATATGATATTTTAGAAAGTTAGAATGGTTCAATGTCAAAATCTCTAAGATGACATCCCATCTGGGAGGAATCCTGGGTTTAGAAGTCACTCCTATGAAATTCATTATTTAAATAATCTTTTATAATGCTTCGAATATCAGAGACCAGTCTCTACGCATGGGCCGGGATTCAAACCTGTGTTGCTCTGTGTTGTCTTGCTTCCAAAACAAACGTGTTTCCCTTGAGCTATCCTCCAGGCCCCTATTAGACTTCCCTCCTTATTAATATGCCCAATGAGCACAAATTAGATTGTTTGGCATAAAGTCACTTTTGGAAAACTGTCCAATCACATACCAATTAGATTAGAGCAATTATACCCACCTCTAAAGGGAGTGTTACCTGCTCTATAAAAGTCAAAATCCATAGATAATGGGGACACACAAACTCACTCGCTCACTCATTGACTGGCTGACTGACAAAATACTTTATCATAACAGAAAGGAGAAGGGGATAGATTGCTTTCCATTGGACCAAGTGTTGGATTACAATAGCACACTGTAAGAGAGGATACTTGTAGTAAAAGTCCAAGGCCTTCTTCAGTAGGAAAAAAGCAGACTGTTCTGAATACAAAAAGGGGGAGACCAGGGTATGGAAGAAAACTGACCCTATCTTGCCAACTGATGCCCACCTGTTCCAGAGGGGGAGAATATAAAAAGTCCTTAGGAGGGTTCTCACCTGTCTGTGAGACTGACAAAAGAAATTGCTTTGTAAGTATAATATGTAGGGGAAATAATTGCAAGGGGAGCGTGTGATCTGTTTACTGGGAGATCCTCTGCCTCCTTGTCTGAGTAGTGATCAAACACAGAAGAAATAGTCTGGGAGTCAAATGGATATCTCAATGTGTTCACACATAGAAATATAATGTAAATTGAAGTAATTTCCTGGTTACATCATAAAGCAGATTTCTATAAAGCAGCTTTCTGTTACTGGCGCTGAAAATAAGACCAAGTGAAAAGTGTAATAATGCGCTACCCATTTTCCCGCCTTTAAGTTGTTCATTAAAAATGAGAAAGGTACACTTTTACACAGTAATGTAATGGAAGCAGCATTGGAGTGAATCTAGTGGACAGGCATATTAAACAGGCATGTTTCTTACTGAAAGTGATTTACATTCTGGAATGTCAAGTAGCAGGGATTTCAATTGAATTTTCCAAAACACTGTTTGAAATTCTGACATGTCCATTGAGTAATGGGGAGGCATCTATTTTAAATAAAGGGCAAGTACAGAGTCTTAGATAGCTAGGCAGGAATATTCTGATTCAATTAGGTTTAATCAAATTGAAGCTTTATCCAGAGTCCTCATTCATTTTTCAGTGAATGGTGGATGGGCACTCAGGGTAAACCAAATGTATAGGTGGCAATGTGTGTTTTACGCAAGTCAATTTAAGCAATGTAGCATAGTAAAGTGATGTGGTCAGTGCCTTGATCATTCTTCATTTAAGTTGGAATTTCATAGATGCATAATTGATTTATATTTCAATTTAATTATTTATTTCTCTTTTTATTCATAAATAAACCTTCTGTGCAACCCTATGTGTTCCTTTTGCTAGTTGTCGCCCGATTAACGCATCCTAGAGACATTCATCTGATTAGGGTTTAGTCTGACCCTTAGCTAACTTCATCAAGCACACCCTTATTGGATGCGACTCTTTTCATAACACTACCTCCGGTCCCTCCTTCCTTTCCCAACTGCATATGTGAAATAAAAAGTCTGACAGAGAGGTCTATATACTCTGTACATCCAGTCTCTGATCAGTGGTCTTTGGGCTGTTGTAAGGTACTTTTCAATTTAGAAAAGACACCCCTAATTACTCTTGCTTGGAAGGTGGGGAAAGGGTAAAGGCATGCCGTGGGAGAGTAGACTTAGGAGGGTTAAGTGGAAAGGAGTGGAATATTCAGATTGCCCAATAATCCGAGTGGGGTGTTTTGCAACATCAAAGTTTCTAATGCTAAGTACTGCTGGTTTAGGGCTGCCGTGATGCATGGGATTAATCCATTTACATCATTTGATCAATGGCTGTGGAAGCTTACTTTTTCTTGGGAAAGCTCTTCTCAGTGGACGGGGATTGACAGTGGTTTGTTTATTCACTTTGTTTATTGATTGAATTATTTATTTGTACGTCAGCATACTGTCGGGGGGAAATTCTCCCGGGGCCGGCAGAGCCGTCCGCGGACCTCCGGGCAGGGAGGTCCCAACTCCTCCCGTGTATCCCAAAATGAGTATGAGGCACACACAAGAAGCAAGGTGGTTCTGCTGTTTATTGAACAAACGGCAGGGATGGGTCAAGGAACGTACGCGTCCGTCCTGACACTCTAATACCCGGTCCCACCCATGTTGGTTGTGTACGGTGGGAGTGGCGGTTGCTGTTGTGCTATAGTCAGTGATTGTTGAATTTGAGTGGGGTCCTGTGCAGCCACTACTTGTGTGGGGCTTTGAGTCATTGTTGGGGGTGTGGTTATTAATGCACCTTCCATTGTATATTTATTCAGTTTTTTCTGAACTAATTTAGCCTCTTCCGCTTTTCTATCCTCTTCCTTTTGTCTTACCTTCTCTTGGCCATGTTCTGCAATGATGCACTATCGTCAGCTGTATTTCTGGCCATGCTTTAGCTTCCATCCCCACTACTTTCTTCAGTTGTTTCTGTACTATGTCTGGGAGCCCTTGTACTAGTATGTGGTAAAATATTGCTGGTGTCTTGTCCCATGGCTCTCTAGTTTCCATGCGCCACTTCTCTTGAATTTCCTGGATATAATCAACAGGATCTTCATTGTCCCTCATCTTGCGCGAGGTAATTGCCCCTATGTCTGATGTGTCTGGATACTGTACCCTTAAAGCCTGCCATAATGCATGTCTGCAGTTCGCGAATGGTGCCCCATCGTGTGACGTGTTTGTTATTGTTACCCCGGGAAAGCACGCCCTCTTCCAGATATCATCTGCTGCATCCCCTAATATTGATATTAATAGGCCCTTTACATCCCCCACTGCCAACTTCTGTCCTGCAGTGTGTTTTTCCATTTCGTATATCCATTTACCAGCACCTCCACTTAGTGATGGGAGTCTGCACTTTATATTTTCTTTGTCTGCGTTTTTCCAGGGGACGTATTGTGGTCTGACCCCTCCCCTCTCCAGAAGTGGCATCAAGTTGTGTCCTTGTTTGTCCTTGGAGTCCCACACGATCGCATCTGTGCACCCCTCCTCCTCTTCTCTCTCGTTTACATCGTCAGTTTGCCTCATATCGTATTTATCTTGTTCACCTCCCTCCCGTCCGTTTCTTATATTTTTTACTTTATCTAATATGGGCGTGTGTGGGTGTTCTCTCAACCTGCGTCCAGGAAGGTCCCTAAGCTTCCCTGCATAGGGGGTCAGGTCACGCGGGAAGGGCCCTAAGTTAGACCGTGCTGTTGTACGTAAGGAGCGTAGGGTGGTGGAGCATGTTGGGCGGGAGGGTGACTGTGTAACTGCACGTGTCTCTTTAACTACTGACCCTTGCTCATTCTCCTCACTTCCCTCCTCCTCTTCCTTTCTCCTACATATCCATGGTGATTCTCTGTTTGTCCTAGTGATATATAGTTTATCTAAACTCTCCCTTCTACTATCTCCCCCTTCCCTCTCAACCCCTTCTTCATCCTCACTACAAAATCCTTCCATTACTGGCCACCCCCACTCCGTCTTTTTCCCTTTTATTGTTACTGTTTGTAAGTCTATTAGATCTAATTCTTCATTTCTTACTTTGCCAGCTGTTCCCCTTTGTTGTGATGTCGTTGCTGCTTCCGGGTCTCTGTATAGGTACTTACTTAATGCACCTCCCCCCCACTTTTCTTCTCTCTCTCCTTCATTTCTTATAACTGTACCTCTACCAATTTCTGCTCTTTCCTTTATATATTCCTCTAATGTTTTTATATCCACCTTTTCCATTACTCTTTCTTCCTCTTTCTGTTTTTCCCATCTCGCCCTTTCCTTCTCTAATATGTCCTCTATCATCCTTCGTTCTTCGTATTTCCTTATCGTTTCTGATAGTAACTTCCTTCTACATGTTTCCAATTTCTCTTCTTCCTCTTCTTCTTCCCTTTTTTTGTCGCGCAGTGCTGCTCTTGACCCCCTTTCTGCTGCTGCCTTGACCCTTTCTGCTTCTCTCCTTTTCTCTTCATTTCGTTCCCTTATTTTGTCCAGCTCATCCTTGCTTTCTTTCCTCTTTCGTGCTCTCTCTCTTTCCTCTCTTTCTAGTTGCTCGATCAGTGTGTTCTGCTCATCTCTTAGTTCTGCTAGTCGCTCTTCCAACACCTCTTCCTTCTGTCTTAGCAGCTCTTCCCCCTTTATTTTCCCCTCTGCCCCTGTCCCTTTACTCCCCCTCCTCTCATCCTCTTCCACTTTCCTCACTACCTCCTCCTCCTCTCCTGTCAATGATCCTCGTAATTTTAATAATACCTGCGCAGCTACCCACTCATCCTGCCCTATTCCAGGTATCTGTTCCTCGCCAGACCCTCCTCCTCCTGTCCGTTTTTTTGTGCAGGCTGATCCCGCTGCGCCACTCTGTCCCCCTCCTGTGTAGTTACCTGTAGCCGTATATGGTGGTGGGCTGTATGTCGGGTTCGAGTATCCTTCAGCCGCCCTTAATTCGACCATTTCTGGTAGTTCTGTTAGAGGATATAACCCCCCTCCTTCCGTTTTGACCACCTTCGCTATGGGTATATCTTCTGACTGTTCCCGTTTTATTTCCTTTTCACTTATATTGCTACTCTTCTCTTCTCCTCCTCCTCCATTCCCCGTGCTCTGTTCACTTCCACTCTCCTTTTCCCCTTCTTCCTTAATCTTTTCTTCCTCCATTGTTCCACTCATAACAAACATTCTGTTTGGTCCTGGTCGGGACCCTTGGAACATTCTCCATAAATTAAACACTTAACCACATGGTTAGTCAACTTCTTCCCCTTGTATGTGTTGTGCAGATGAGTGAATAGCGAATGTTGGATATATGGGTCGAAACTACCGTTAGGTGGCCATGGTGTTGTCATTTTGTTGTCCGTCCCCTGTGTCCATTCAATGCTATACTTGATAAGTTTCTCTCTATGGGGCGATAGTGTTTTGCATATGTGTTGTAGCGGGGTGGTGAGGGTGTTCCCCCACCCTCCCGATCCTGTCCCGTATGACATGGTAGCTCCTACACTCGTTGTCCCTCCCCTGGTTGATAATCGTTACCTTCCTTACACCTTATAATGTATAGTCTCTTGTGTTAATCCAACAATAATGTATATCATTCACATTTTTATATTCTTTTTCTCTCTTTCCCACCTTTACGGCCCCCTGCGGCCGAGGCGCACGTAGCCCCCTGCGGCTGCGTGCCCCTTATTTACGTTCCTATACCGCCGCTCCACTTGTTTCTCCTCCCTCCTTTGTACCTGCCGTGGCCGGCGTTCTCCGTGCGCAGCCACGCCCCCTTCTCCGCCTTCCCTCCCCCTGGCCAATTCAGTACCGTTTGTCCCCGCTTCCGCTCTCTTTCACTTTTAAAACAATAAATGTGCCTTACATTTGAGATATCCTATGAGAAAGCCCTACTGGTGACGTCACTGATCTTTTCCAAACTACTGGTAAATTCTTCAAAACTTTAAAATATATTCGTAATCCACCCCCATTAGCCCCACAGCTGTCTTCCTGTCACGCCTGGAACAAGGTAATCAACAATATAATCGGACTGCGCATGCTGCGTCGCCTCGCGTGTGATACGCCCCTCGACAGGAGGGCTTAACCAGCCAATTATCTTCCGTATTGGGCAACCAGCTAGCTACCGCCTACAGGGAAACGTCATCTACCTATCGAGTTTCTTGCTCGATCAATAGGGATCCTCATCTACTCATTGATCAATAATCACCAAATCGTAGGAAACCGCGCACGCACACACACCCTTACACGTGGTCGCGACCTAGAACAATCAATGTCTCAGAGCGGCTGCACGTGATGTTTTCGTGCTCCGCCCCCCTCTTTCCCGTAACGTAGCGGACTGCTCTCGCATTTGTCCGGCTACCATTCATTCATTGTCAACGCTAATTTGTCAAACCTTCGCCGCGCTCCTGTGTAACACCTCCCTCTTCCCGCGTTCAATTCCTCCCCCCTCCCTCACAACTTCACATTGATTGTTGTGCGTGGCATACTCACCAAGTGCTCTTGATGGGGGGCTGCTCGACCGCGTGCACCCCTCCAAGCGGCTCGCCACCTCCCCTCGTCTGGACCACGTCTGGACATTCGCCAACCGCGGGCGGGATACTTCTCAACCGGCTCCCGAAGGCCAATATCCAGATTGCGCTGTCCGGTCTTCTCGCAGTTCCGCGATGGTCCTGTAGTCCTCAAAAGGGGGCAGCGGCAGAGGGGGCCGTGCCGCCGGGCCTCCCAGCAACAGGGGCACTCGGAAAAATAAAAATAAAAGTAGACCTCAAACAGATCTCAGCAGTGCCTCCAACTTGTCGGGGGGAAATTCTCCCGGGGCCGGCAGAGCCGTCCGCGGACCTCCGGGCAGGGAGGCCCCAACTCCTCCCGTGTATCCCAAAATGAGTATGAGGCACACACAAGAAGCAAGGTGGTTCTGCTGTTTATTGAACAAACGGCAGGGATGGGTCAAGGAACGTACGCGTCCGTCCTGACACTCTCTCAACTCACCATGGGCGCACAGGCCCTTTTTACCTTAGTATGACGCGCTACTTGCGTCACCTGAGAAAGTTAGCAAAAAACCTATCGCCACTCTGGATTGGTTCCTCGAGTGGTAGGGTCAGTATAGCACACGTATAGAGAGCGTTATTAGTGGACGAGGGTTAGTCAGGTGGTATACTTGGGTTGTCCCTACAAATTGATACATAAAAATTGTTACATGGAGGCCCCTGAGGATTGGTCAATTTTAGTGGCGTCAGTGATAAGAGCTCCATGTTCTGATTGGTCCACACACGAGCCCCCCAGTCTGGGACCATCGCTGTTCCCAGCTCGCGGTGCACCTGTCAATTGCAACAATGTTTCACTAGTGATATATGTAGACAATGTAAGATTTATTCGTATGCTGGAAGGCCGGTTACTCCCACCGCTGCAGATGTCCTTTGAGACGCTCGCCTGTATCTGCCTGGGCCTTTGAAGCTGGGTATCCAGGCATCCCTCTCCCCTCCCGGACCTGGCACTCTATCAGGTTCGGCTTGGTCACGTGAGGTGGGACCGTGTTTGAGACATAATTCTGCACAATTAATATTGTATTTTCCACTGTGCGCTTTGCTTAATTGGGGAGGCGACCTTGGTGTCAGCTTGTGGCATGTGAGTTAGCAACATCGTGCCCTTGACTGTCTGCTTTAGCCGGGCTCATTCTGCGGGATCAGCAACTTTACTCTTGCTCATTGCAATGTTCATGGAAACTCTTGCTTGAGGCCTACTTGGGCCTGGTGTATAGGCGGAGCCGTTTGGTACACAGGCGCTTTAGGTTATGGTGCCGTATTGCTTTGTCCATATTGTCGTGCCTTCATTAGGTTCTTTCGTAGTTGCACATGGGTTTAGGAGAAGCGTAAGCAAGCTTTTAGATGAGTTCATTGTGCGTCTTGCGTTTCTGCATTTTAAGAAGCCTGAGTGAAAAATAATAAAGATGCGCGTCTGTGGGTGTGTCCGTCACCTACGTCATAGCACTGAGTATGTTCTTCGTGCGGATTGGTGTGGGAATGTCCAGTGTGTATGTTGCACGGGTATTCTGTCCGCTGGCTGGGTCGTCATGGCATCTCTAACGATGTGTCGGCATAGTGCTTGATGATTCAGTCGAGTCCCTCCATGCCGCAGGCGCCGGCAAGGGTACGGCAGGCTGGTAGGCACGCGGGTGGGCACATCCGTATGTTTCTGTACCAGGGCACTTGGTCATCTGGGATATGGGCGAACTCCTCTCGTGGTGGGTGTCTGGGCCGTGATCCTCTAGGCCAAGGGTGGGAGATGATCGTTGGGAGCCGTTTCCTCCATTCTCCCACTTCAATACTAATCTAGCTGACATTAGCACTTTTTCAAAGAGAGGGAATAAAGTGTTGTGAGCATGCAAGTACATTTAGCCTTAGATGATGTTAGGGGGGCACCCAGGAAAAGTCCCGGGTTACCCAGTGGTGCTACACAAAATGTGGGGGTCCACCTGCTAGCCATGCTGTGGGCTCCCCCGCCCCTTCAAACTCAGCAACAGAGCCCAGACTGCAACACACTCAAGGCATGTTTAGACAACCATGCATGGACAATGTGCATGGTGATCATGCTGCTGGAAGGAAATGCTGTGCACTGCACTTGGCGAAAGATGAAAGTATGTTTTTTTAATCAAACCTTAAATATTTCCCCTAGCGGAGAAACAAGGGGGCTACGCCTGGCTCCTGAGTCCTGAAACCCAAATGTACCAGTCAACTCTGTGTGTGGCCAGTAATATTGGGCAGAATTATGATATCATAAGAAAACATGTTCATGCTGCCACTGCCAGTATCCCTATCTATGAACATTCTCGTTATGGCTTTGTCCTTAATGACAGTAAAACGCTCCAATCCACAAGAAGTAAACATGTTTCTGCTGCTGCACAAATTACTTCCCCATCCCCACACCACCATGTAAGAATACTCATGTTGACTTTGCCCTCAATGCATTAAAACATGCAATGCGTCAGTAAGGAACCATTTCCTTGTTTGGTTGCACATGTGCCTCCACACAATATGTAAAAAAACACATTATACTGACTTTACCTTTAACACCAGTAAAACATGCAATGCCACAGTAAGAAAACACTTACTTGTTGACGTGACACGTTCCCCCAACCTCCCCATGTAATAACACACATTATGTTGACCTTCCCTCTTTTGTGAGTAATACATGCCATGACAGAGAAAGAAAATGGCCTGTCTGTCTGCCCTATTGCGTTTTAAACCCCCACCCCTCCTCTATGTAATAACATGAATCAAGTTGGCTTTGCCCAATAATACCAATAAAATATGTAATAAAACATGCATGATACACATATGTGGCCCCTTGCCGGGGCCCCAGCCATGCATGCACACATTCAACCCATTCACACACCAGTCATTCACCCATTGGCGGCTGGTATTAAGTTAACTGGAAACATTTCCCACATATCTGCCAGAACATGCAAACATAGCAAGGGAGTCCAAACCAGCCAAAAGTGGTTTGGCATGGGGAAAGGCCCCTCTGGCCCCGAGAAATATAGGTCCATTATAGGTTAAAATGGTGCATTATATAGCACACTTTCTGTGAAAAACTGGTTAAAAAGCCAGACAGTTTGCAATTAGTCTTTAACCAAAAATCCAACAGATGCAATTCACCAACAGTGCACAACAGCATTTCCATAATGCCTTTGCCCAGAATATATGCCAGTATTAAAACATGTTCATGCTGGCTGTGCCCATACATGTCCACTTCGGCAGCACCTATGTATATGCCAGTATTCCTGTATAAGGAAAAGAACATACTCATTTTTGCTTTGTACATATTACTAGTAATGATGCTATAAGAACATATGTCCAGGCTGGCTCAGCCAATATATGCCAGTACCCCAAAAGAAGACATGCTCCAGTTGGCTTCTCCATTCAAAATGCCCTGCCACAATAAGAAAACACGTCCAAACTGGCTGCATACAAATGCCAGTCTACTCATGTAATACTACTTATTTGACATGCAAATAAATACATTTGCTTTAAGTCACTAATCAAATGTTTTATTAAATGTCTTAAATCGCTGAAAATACAGTGGGATTGAAATTATTTTTCAGGTTGGCATTAACCTTCATTCTGGGACTTATAATTTACCATTCAGGATGAAAAAATGAAAGCCACAGTGATATTCTTTTGGCTTAACATGTTGCTATAAGGATTTAAATGTTGTCATGTGGCTTTATTATACAATTTGTGTTTTTTTAGGTAAACTCTGTAAGACATTTTTACTGTAGACATTGAATCTAATTATTTCAATCAAAGCAGTGAACTTGGTCACCCTCCCACCACCCTTCATTTGGCCAGCCTTCCCACTCCCTCCTTTTTGGATCCAACCTGAGTACTAGTTCCTTTTTTCCACTTCCACTACGAGTTCAGTAACACGCATACCCAGAGCCAGTATACACTCACTCAATCACATACATTGCATAGTTCACCCTCACATGCACACATACATACATACATACAAACATCCTTCATACACATGAAAGCACCCACACACGCATGCACACACACAAGCACATACACTTAAGAAAAAGCATTTTATTTTCTTACCTGTGCCGGCGTGAGCGACTCCTCTCTCAGCCAGGCATCTGCCTATGCTCCTTGAGCAACGCCTCCCTGACAGGAATAAGGAAGCAGAGAGAGCCTTCTGCTTCCTTGGCCCTGACATTCGCAGACGGGGCACCTCCATTACAATGAAATGTTCTAGTTGTGCAGAGCAAATGTTTTTCATCCTGTGGTCCACCCAGAGCATGTCTTTCTGAAAGTAATCTTTTTAGGAATCGATTTCTTTCAGAAGAATCAGGAGGCTGGACCCTCCCCGAGGACATGGCATGACAGGGCCCCATGCACCACGGGGGCTGCATGGGCCGGGGCTACACCAGTGGGGTTATCCAGAGGATATGGAGTCAGTCACAACCAGACTAAATTGCGGAAGTAGGCAAAGTGCAAGGCAACACCAAGCTTTTTATATCATAAAAATCTATCAATGACAGCATACAAGCATGGAATTCTTGGTGCTCTCGCTGGTTACATAAAAACACAATGGTTTATATATTCAATATTTATCATAACTGACGTCATACTGTAATCCTAGTTACCAAAACCTACGGGGAATATGAATTGGTTAGTGGTGGTGATTACATATACATTCTAAGGAGGTACATTTTTAATAAGATATTGCTTATCTGATATCTCTTCCTGCGGCCACAGCTAGGATTGATAAAGGTAAAAAGACATAATTTCTGCAATATGTAATTGGTTGGCACCTCCATGAGCGGCGTAACATTGGGGATTTTCATTGGTTGGCTTCTTACTAACCAACCTTGGACAATTGGCAGATTGTGAAGGCATGAACCAGGAGTAAGGGACGAATGGTCCACAGACTGCTTTCCTTTCAATTAAAAAAGATACCAGCTCTCATTCCTAGGTAATGAGCCAGGGTGATATCTTTGTAGTTGGCCTTTTGTGGCGTCTCATATCTGGGGAGTAACACAAGTGTCATATCTGTGATTTTTGAAGATGAATAGACAGTGTTCTTCAATTATGGGTCACATGTGATGGGAACCGGTTTGGAATTATTTCACCCTGCATTTATTGTGAGTTTAGCTAATGTTGATGAATGGTTCAAAATCGAGGAGCACTGGGAGCTATTTAGCTCCTGCTTCTAACATAGTAGAACCTTATTAGCTTAAAAACAATGAGCTACCAGGAGCTACCTTTGGCTTCTAGGGCCAACTGGTACCTTCCAAACATGTAAATGTGACAATAACTAAAACACACCCAATACACATTTAAACACAATGGTTCATACAAAATGGACACAAAGGTAAAGGAGCATCTCTGGTTCTGGTAGCTTCTGGTTCCCCGTGGTAGTTCCTGCCTACTGGGTTATGCCTGACATCCAGAAGCTGATTTTAGAACCTGCTTATTGAATATCAATTTCTAACGCTGTTGATTCAAGTGTTATGCTTTTCCTTGCCACTTGGGACTCTCTTGAATTATTCCTCATTGATCCTTTAGTTGTCCTGCACCTGGCTTACAAAGGCTATTTGTACTCTTATAAAACTTGAATTAATCTTTGAGTATCCTTTATGTGTCCTGGTCATTGCTATCTGTGCAACATTCTGACCCTCACTTAACATGCGATAACCTTGGCAGTGTTTGCCAACTCCTGCCTGAACTCTGTACAGTTTCTGTGGTTTCAGCATTTTGTGTTCTATCGAAGCCTTGAGGCCTTTGCCTATTTGAAAGCATGCTGCAGCTTCCATTTTCGAAAAAGATGGCTGCCCATTGCACGTATCTATGTT
Source organism: Ambystoma mexicanum (assembly GCF_040938575.1). Taxonomy (NCBI): domain Eukaryota; kingdom Metazoa; phylum Chordata; class Amphibia; order Caudata; family Ambystomatidae; genus Ambystoma; species Ambystoma mexicanum. Next base: position 131,602,508 of record NC_090934.1, on the reverse strand, counting down.
AGTGAGCTATATTTGTGCATCGTTCATGTTGCATTCAGCGTATACAATGCTTATGTTAGTATTCTTCATGTCTTATGTATGCTATGCTAATATTCTCCATATATAAGTGCATATATTGCCTAGTGTACCTGCTCTTCATGTTGAGTGCACATTTGCTTTGTGTCTAATGCATGCACTTGTATTTGTAAAGTGTTGGTTTTATTAGTCTTGGCATCTTTAGCTCAGATTGTGTCCATATCCTGCTGCACCTGCCTAGGATAAGGCCGGTACTGTTGCCTTAATGGGTAAAGCTTCTCACCTGCGCAGTATTTGGCTGGGGGAGGGGCAAAAGTATGGGAGACGTATTCATCGGCCACCCAACAATGGCTACTTTCGCAGAGTAATGAACACATGCTCAGTTCTCAAATTGTTCCAGGTTGAAAGGATTGGCTCATTCAGTCTTGGATTTTGATTTGCATTCTGGTACTTGTAGTACTATATTCATAATCAGTCAGTTAAAAATAGTTTATTTCTAAATAAACCTTCTTAAAAACACACAGTATACATATTACCAATATTACCTATAATAGACCATATCAAAATTAAGCATCAGATAATAATCTTCTCCTACTATACAAGGAACACCTCAGGTATAAAAGCGAAGAGCATGCAACAGCCGGGGTATTTGATAAAAGAATAAAATACAATGCAGGATTGCACTGGCTACAATTATAGTTACAAAGAAGATATATTAATGTAATGTTGCAAATTATTTCATAGGCTTTGAATGAATGAAGTAATCTTTATTTCGAAGAACATACACTTCATAAAAGATGGCATTCAAACTATACAAGTTAAAAAAACATTGAGCTATATAACATTATAAAATAAGCAAAGTACATTCATGAATAAAATTTGAGTCTGTGTAACAACAATCATTCGAGCAACTTTTCTGCAATCAACTGTATTGTGGCTTCTGGACACATGTACACAGCCCCTGCAGCCTCTTTCGACCGCAGAGATAGCATACAACAAGTTGCTTCTTTTATAGTAGTGCAATTTTACTTCCTTAAAATTGTTTTTTAAAAATCTTGACCTGGGTTTGTAAAAAACTGGACAGAAAAACAAAAGATGAACCAGCTCATGGGATATAATAACATTGCATGGAAATTAGATATTTGATTAGGGGCCCATGCAGTTTCTGTCGTCCTGTAACTAGCCACAGTAAACGGCTAGGACTCAAGTGTATGAAGATGCTCCTCTTTCGTTTGCAATGAAACCAACGCATATAATCAGCATTTTACCCACTGCAACCATAGTTACGGTACCTGTGGACTGATTGTTTTGTGGACTCGGGGCGGCCAAGCACGTTTCTTCTAAGCTGCATCATTTGTTGTCGCACCCGTGTACCGTCAGCTCAGAATAAATTGCCTGAACAGGCTACAGCCCTAACAAGTCAAGGATCACAAATGGTTTTTTCCAAAGAGTTCAGCCAGGTAATATTCCTGCAGGTGTCTGAAAGTTTCAGATCTTGCAGAATCTCATGTGTTAGGTGATGCTCTGCTTGGGACCATACACTTACCCAAAATAACAAAGGCTTTAGGCTCATGAGATCATTTATATTAGACTAATCATAATGATTGATGAATCAAATAGATTGAGATACTCTTTGTTGCCTTTAAAACCTTTCAGAGAAATCCATTTTCCTTAACCTGAATTGATTGGACTGGAGACAGATTCCAAACCTCAGCACCATAAACATATGATGCAATGGGCATAGCCCAATAGATGTTAAGGGTTGAATCGATAGTTAACCCACCCCTCTCCAGTCCAAACCTAAGCAACACACCGCAAGCCTATGCACATTTCTGTGTTGTTTTAGTAATATGCTCTGTCCAATTTGCCCTACTTTTAAAAGTCACCCCTAAATAGGTGAATGTGTCCATCCAATCAAGCTTAAATCCACGTGCAAAAATATGAGGCAGACTTTTAGACTGCATACCGACGCACATAACGAGGGACGTCTTTATATTGATTGACACATCTCTACCACCCATATATTTCACATAGGCATTTACAATTTTTTGTAGTGCTGATGGAATGTTTGCCAGAAACACTGCGTCATCAGCATAAGACATCACCATACTATTTCTCCCTGCAATTCTAGGTGTATTTTTTGCGACTTTATTTCAGTTGCCAGCTTGTAGACGTAGAGGTTGAACAATAGTGGTAATAGGACAAACCCTTGCCTGATCCTGTCTGAAATGTCCAATGATGGAGATCATTTCCCTTCGTTAATAAACCTCACTGCCACCTTTAGGCGTGTATGTAGAGAGATTTATGTATTCAAAATTGGCACTGTCAAGCCCATCGTTTGGAGCAAATAGCACAATTTTACAGGGTTTACCATATTGAATGCTTGTCTGAGGTCCATGAACCCCACGTAGACTGGACAGTCATAACCTTTAACCTACCTGTCCAGAATCAAGCAGGGGTTCAGGACTTGCTCTACTGCGCCCACTCCTGCCCAGTACCCATATTGCTCTGCTGGGAGAATGCCACTTTCTTTCACCCATTTTGCTATACGTGTATACATACACCTGTAACAGCTGGGATCCATCGTGTCTCCTTTTTGAAATATCGAAATTAGTATGGATTCCTTCCAGCTGTCAGGAAATACACTCCGGACCACAAACTCCCTAGAAAATGTAGTAAACACAGGAACCCATACATGATGTTCCAGCAATAAATATGTCCAGAGCCACCAAATCAGGACAGGCAACCTTTCCAATAGGGATAGAGAACAGGGCTTCCTTTACCTCGTCGACCTGAAACTCAGAAAGTGGCTGGTTGGCTATGATGGGATCTTGGAGTTTACCGATGGGTGTTTCTGTGTCAATGCCCTCTCCTCCACAGCTGAACAATCTTGAAAAGTGATCAATTCAGTCCAAGGATGCAGGGAAATCTCTCGATTTAGCTTTGGGTGGGTGGTTTCGCTGAGAGACTATCTTCCAAAAATAACTTGTGTTTGTTTTTTTGGTTGGGTCCTCCAGTTTCTTCCAATGTTTAACCTCCCACACTCCTTTTGCATTTTTCAATGTCATTTTGTCCTTACTCGTCCCAGATCGACTCTATTCCTGTTAGATCCCTTTGCTATTTTTAATAGCATGATCTTTGTATTTCTGGACTCCTCATTATACCATACCGGGTATCTAGTTGTTTGGTTACTTGGCCGAAATGCAGTGGTCCTATGGGATTTGCAAATATTAATAATTCTGTTATACATTTGTGTGTGCACTGGATGTATCTTATAGTTTGAGGAACACATCTCAATAAAGGTAGTCATGCAGCTATTATTTATTTATTTATGTATTTAAATGTATTTGCCTTAGTTCATACAAACGTTTACAAACATATATAGATACATGCATATATCAAATCACACATTATACTAATACAATATCCATGACACATCATAACAATAGAAATATAACAATATAAAATAGTAAATAAAAATAATTTCTATATCATGACACTTAGCCCTTAAATCCCTCAGTTAATTAGTACATCCTTCAATAGCAAGGTAATACACCCCCATACACTATAAAGAGCAATGTGCATAGAAACCGAATCAGTATTAATACAGTAGTCCCAGAATTCTTTGGACTGGATTGAGTCACGGTGGCTCACAAACTGGCCCAACAAACACATATAGACTGTTCCAATCCTACAACATTCTGTAAAATCGTGCCTAGCCGTTTCCAATTTGTTTTGTTTTTTACATAAATGGCAGAATCTTTGATGGCAATGTATTTTTAAATAAGCCCTGTCCACCGGCCGCATGGGTGAATGATTGATCAAGTTGTGAACATCCAGACAATAAACGTTTGAAGTAAATATGGGTAACCCTAGCAACACGCTTGTAGCTATGCAAGGAGTTCATGATCATAATTATGTATCCAGTTCCATTGCTCTATTTTCTTTTTAAATATATATTTAAGCAACACAAACCCTGTGCCTCTTTCGAAATCAGGCTCTCAGTTTATGAGGGCAAAGCATGCCTCATTTAAGCTGTAAAATGTCCATTTCTTCTGCTGCACAGTAGTGGCGCTTGATGTTTCCCCTGTATTTTCAGGATAGAGCAATGGACATTGATTTAGATTTAATATACTGAGCCCCTCGCTACAAAATCGCCCGGCTACTAAGGGAGACAAGCCCCTGCTCGAGGGGGGGGGGGGTATTCCACAGGAGTAGAAGGCAGGAGATTCAACATCCTCCGCTAGAAGTGCCCTTCGAGTACATCTAACCACTTCAAATCTTTCATTACAAGGGCCTCCAATCCGTACCATAAAGTGGGGCAAAAACTCTGTTTGAACAACATGGTAATACCTTCAATCGAGTAACCTGCCGTTCTCTTTTTGCTTTGCCTTTTTTAAGCCTCTTTGATATTGTGGTAATCCCCAAATTCTAAGCCCAGATAGGGATACTGATCCACATAATCAATGGGCCCCAATTGAGACCCTAATGTCGTACGGTTGAAGTTTCGGCCAGACACCACCTTGCCCATTGTTTTGGGCATATTAATTGACAGATCATTTTCTGCTGCGTATTGTACCAGTTCATCAAACTTTGCCTTCACCACCGATTGTGCGATCCATTAGTACAAGGTCATCGGCATATAACATGCCTGCCAGTGGGGTTTCACCAATTTTAACAGGACACCCCCACATTTTGCAGCAGGTGGGACAAAAGGTCTCTCAGGTATAGGTTGAACAGTAGGGGAGGCAGCACACAGCCTTGCTTGACCCCCCTGCTGCTTCCCATTGCACCCGAAAGACAACCCATATATGGATCTAGGTAACCTGGCCTAAGCCCTGCCCACCTGGTGCCTTCCTGCCTGCTGCTCTCTTTCACCACTTAGCAAGCTCCGCCCACCTGGTGCCTTCCTGCTTGCTGCTTTTTTTCACCACTTAGCAAGCCCCGCCCACCTTGTGCCTTCCTGCTTGCCGCTCTGTTTCCCTACTTAAGGAGCCCTCCAGCCTCTTTTCCTTTGCAGATGGGAAGCAGGTGCAAGTGGATTTAGGTCACCTGGTCTAAGCACCACCCACCTTCTTAGCCCTGCCTCTTCCTTCCTGCTCTTAACTATTATATCAAGGGCGTCTCTCGCCTGGGCGTCTGCAGTGAGGGGCAGACGAAGAAAAGGTTATTTCCTGTTTGGACCTATTCGGACCAGGAGGACCCACTGCCCGACCCCCTGCTCAGACAGCATGCACCAACATGTGTTACCCCCTCTGTCCTGACAGGCCATCCACACCCCCTGTCGTCCCCTTGTGATGTTCCCTTGTGCCCCCCCTTCTCACATACAGGTGTTGCCTATTTTGCTTGATTCTTCTACCCAGCTCCCCCTCAACCTCCTCCAGCCTACTTCTGCTGCAGGAGTCTGTCCTGATACATTCTGGTTTCACCATCACCGGCTTGTGACCAATGCTGGTTTTGACTTTTATGGACTTCATTCATTCACGGTGTGTCACTCTTTCTCAACTCTCATGCTGGAATTCCTTTGCATCTTGTACTCATGGTGGCCCTGAATCACGCTGTTCCCATCTTCATCTTGTATCCTGGCTTGCAACATTATGTGTTACTACAGACTTCTGCAATTGTATTTGCTTCTCCACTCTTTTTGACTGCTTACTCTCTGTTCTCTCCTCCTTTCCCTTCTCCCTTTTCCTATCTCCTCCCCTTACTTTCTTATATGCACTTACTCTATCAGAATTGTCCCTGGACCTAATGTGATAGCAACCTCGTCTGTTCCTCCACCCTCCCATTACTGTTTTTTTACTCCACACACCCCATCCAGCACTATCTGAAATGTCGTCAGGCCTAGTATGATAGTCAAATGAAAGAGCGAAAAGACTCTTCTTCACATAGTAGGCAGCGCCATCAATAAATACTTCACACAAGCTTGAGTTTAGGGAGATCATTATATTTTAATGCCCTTTTGTGAGACACGTGTTTCGGTAACTTTCAAGGTGGGATTTAACCCGATATTTAGCAACCACTCAAATTGAAAATTTGATAGTCAAGATACCTCCACTAGCCCTGATTGAAAAAGGCAGAGTAACTGCCGAAACATGTGTCTCACAAAAGGGCATTCAAATATAATTATTTCCCTAAACTCAAGCTCGTGTGAAGTATTTATTAATGGCGCTGCCTACCATGTGAAGAAGAGTCTTTTCACTCTTTCTTTTGATTCTACAAATACGGAGCAAGGGGTTTCCCCCGTACTTTCACTAGGCAGCTGACACTGCTTAAGGCGCATGACATTTAGTTGCTGATATTCCAAGACCCCACTCATGCTAACTAGTATGATAGTCGCTTGTTTTGTTCCTCCCCTCCCTTCTGCACCCCTCTCTCTCACCTTTTGTTTTTCTCCGGCTCTACCAGAAATGTCGTCAGGCCTAGTACGGTAGTCGCCTGTCTGTTTCCATTTCCTTCCCACTCTCCCCCTCCCTTCCTTCTATATGTCTTAGCTCTTGCACTATCTGAAATGTCGTCAGGCGAGTACAATAGTTAATTTCACATCCTTACTGTTCATGGCCTGTAAGAATGTAATCGTATTTTCCCTTGTTCCCCCCTTTGCCTTGAACCGTTTTGAAACACATTGTGTATAGGTGCTATATAAATAAACTATCATATCATATCATATCACTTATGCGCCGCTTACTCTTCGAGGGAGGATTTTCAAGCAGTTGGCTCCTCCTCCCTTCACCAGCACGGCTGCCATCGTAAACCGATCAAGTGTTTGCAGAAATGAGGTAAACACTTGTAAACACTCTGATTACTTACTTTATAGGAGTAGGCTTCACTCGCAGTTGTTTCCCATTGAATAGGTCTTCTTCTGAGATGTAAATCTTGATCATGAGTTTTCTGGGTATTGTAGGTATTAATATTGTCACCATAAGAGATCGACAGTATCATAGAGTTGTGGTCGCTCTCAGGGCATTGCTCTATTTTTAAATACTGCCAATGCTGCCAGTCTAGCGCATACAATTGTTGAATTGTACCTGGAGGTGCTAAAAGTATAGCACCCTGGTCTGTCTGCCGGCAGCCTTGAATTTAGGGATCTCAAACCGCAGTCTGCTGAATGTGGCAATAGCATGCGTCCTGCTTTGTTTGATGCCCCGCCCGCCATACTGGTCGAAGGTATATTCGATGCAGTATCTTCTTCTTTAGATACATCCAACATTGGCAGACAATCACCAAACCTTACATGATTGAAATCACCCCCCACAAGTGCAAAGGGGTTTATGGAACATTCAAAAAGATCATCGACACTTGGGCCATGCAAACAGTTCAGCAAGGAGGCTATATCTGTACCGATACGCCTACACTGCAAGGTGTGATACAAGTGAATTACAGATAGCAGTTGTTACATGCTCTTCACAACAATGTTGACCTTTAACCCTTAGCAAGTGTTCAGATCTACATTCAATGCCAGGACAGACTTTTACATATGTGGCAATGCCTCAACTCCTTTTTTTTTACTCCGAATCGCTGTAACATAAAACCCAAGAAAATTCAGGACCCCGAGCTTTGATGTGAATCCAGCTATATTCCAAGATAGCACTTTAAAACATCCGTCCACAATGGCAGGCAGCGTTAGACCCCCTGCTGCCGCAAAGTGCAGTGAGGTGCACTATAGGCTGGATCCTTAGCCCGAGCAGACAATTCAAATAGTATGGGTTCCAAAGGGCTCTCTACAGCCATATCCATACTTTCGGCAGATTCAAGGCGCCTTACATTATTGGTCTTAGCCCTCTGCTCCATCTGCATGTGGTTTCCGACGCAATCTCCTTGTTTGACCTTTTTCGCAAGTGTGGGTAGATCCTGTGTTCGTGAATATGGCAGTGTTTAGTTCCCTTATCCAGTAAGACCTCAATGCCAATCAATGATAAGATTTCGTGCTTATTCCAAAATATATTTCGAATACTGGCATCTGCAAACGTCGCTCTTACACTGCAGCCTCCACAGTACATGCAATCTGACAACATATATAAAAGGGGCAGCATCTGGTTAGAGTGCCCAATGATGCCCAGATGTTCTTTCTAAGCTTCTCCTGTATGCATTTTTATTGCAGTGAAAACAGCCCTTAAAAGTACAAATTAGGTTCTTCTTTCTCCAGCCGTCCAATTGATCCGCCCGGGTATTTGGTCTGGAATGCTGCTTTCCTGGCCCTGTGCATCACACAAAGCCGTGCCAAACCCATTGCCAGTGCTATTGGTGTTGATATGGCCGTGACAAAATTTAGGTTCTAGGGTGATGCTATTGGCCTGGTGTGTTACTCTATGCTCGAGCTGATTCACTGCTGCCATTCTGCGGCTAAGGCCCTGTGGAGCTTGTCCAACATACACGTTTTGTTCTTCTTTGCTTGCCCCATTTTGTATCCATTTGATTTCTTTCTCTGTTGGTGCTGCTTCTGAGGTGCTCTGATGTACATGTGGGGGAGTGGGGGGAGGTTGCTGGCCTACTTGTGGGGCCATTCCCCCAAAGATGTTACTCATCACCCCCACATTGATACCAGCTATATCAACATCATCTTGTAGTTTGGATGGACATGGGACACTAGCAGGTCCCCTTAGAGAAGAAGTGTTACCATATCTAGTCCTACCTTGATTCTCCAGGTCATTAAATACGTCTAAACTTTTCTCTGATAAGATTTAATCCTGCATACGTTCTTCTCTGATGGTTTCAACTGCTTGCAATATACCCTTGCCCATAGCATCTAGCCTCGAAAGCCCTCTCCAAACATTATCTAGGAACTTTCTTGGTGATATTCGGCATGCCCATTATCGGTGATTAGACCCTAGTGATGCTAACGGTATGCTGCAGCATCTAGCGACTCGCTCTGGTGTTTTAATGGACGGCTCTGTAATTTATGGTCCTTATGGTAATTTATGGTCCTGGCTGTTGAGCAGAGACAATGGCTTTTATATAGACTTGGATGTTACTTTCCGTTCTGGACCCCTGCTCTCACTTTGGAGTCTTGATGGCAATTCATGGCCTCTACATGGCCAATGTTATGGGTCTTGTTAGCTGTGCTATTGGGCAGACCAACCACTAAGGGTTGAATTGTCTTGGTTTGGCTGTTTAGCAGTCCAGCACTGAATCATTTGGGTAGAACCTGAACCCAAGCACTTTGTAGATGGGCTGCTATCCCCTCTCTGAAGGAGAGCGAGTTTCCTAATCGTTTTGAGAAGGAATCCAATAATTCGTCCTTTTTGTGAGCCAACCCATCAACCATAGCATCTTGGTTTGAACTGGACTTTGACTTTGTTAGACAAAAACAGAGAATAGTTGAACAACAGTTGTCTATTTTGCCAATATGTTTTTACTTTTTGGCTATCCGCTCCTGAAACAGCCAAAGCCTCAAATAAGTCTGTAGGTTGGAAATGAGAGCCTAGTACAGCAATAACATCAGCAGGCGTCATTGTGGTTGCCAAGTTAGACCGAGAACTGTTGGCAGCAGGAATAGTAAAAGCTGCCAGAGTATCCAAATTAATATAGTTACTTCTCCTCGCTGTTTGGCCGAATTTATGGGTATTCATTTGCTGTCAACCAAGGCCAAAAACTCTTTCACAGAGCTAAAAAGACTCGATGAGTTCTGTGTTTGAGTGAACTGGAGAATTAGCTGAAGAGCCGCTGGATGTATATTACTGCAACCTTGTTTGGTTTCTGTACTCATATTTATATTGCTGTTTTCTGGTGTTTAATAATTCGACTTGTTTCTTGGTTCATGACCTCTCAGGATTTGCTGGTAGGACCCAGGAAGTGAATCCTCTGCTTCGCCTTCTCCTTCAGCATCCTCCAGACCTTGAAGAACCTCCATGGAGGACCCTGCAGCTGCAGCTCGGGCTGTGATGGTGATGATGGTGCAGTCCAAACTGAGGTTGGAATCAGAATTTAGATCAGAGTTGGAATCTGGAGCTGAAGCCTTTTGGGTTTCCTTGTTGTGTGCGGAGAACACACCATAGACTGGGATGAGACAGTGTTAAAGCAACATTTCGTACATAGATGAAGTGCCCCTTACTCCTCTCTGACCCACGCTCTCTAGATGTTGTTTTGAAGGATATTGATATTGGGTTAGCTGAGTTAGTTGGAGGTATGATGGAACATCCCCTGCCCCCCAATTCGCCAGCAGAACAGAAGGTTTTCACCCCACCCCTCGTTAGCCTAGCAGGCCGTGTGGGCTTGGCAGTCTTTGTCCTTGCCTTAGCTAAAAGCAAATGCTTACTCATAGTTCTATCGAACACTGGTAACTATTAGCTAATAGCGCTGGGCTCAAGATCCTTAGTAACTTCAAAATTCGACCTCAAGTAGTATAGTGCAATACGGGACCGAGTTGAAATAAAGGGCACAGAGAAATTCTAAATTCTAAATCAAAGTTAACAGGGCTAACAGAGTGGACGGGCAACCCACCCCTCCTGCAGCACTGCAGCACTTCGACCACTGAATCTCTCACCAGAGTCATGAGGGTGCATTTTATCAATCAGCAACCCATTGCATGCCTAGCCCAATGCAGATGCTGACAGGAGCCTGGTCCCATTCCTAGGCTTTGCAAAAGAACAAGAAATGCATTAAATCCTCCTGGTCACCATTACAGAGTTCCTATACATCTCTGGTAATCTAACTAAGAGGTGAACCTTTCAAAGTCACAGCCTTTAACGAAAGTACATTAAAATGGGCTCTTGTTATCATTGAGAGGTCCCTGCTAAAGTTTGTGTAGCCCGGGCAGTTCTGCATCAGATTGCAGTATATAGTTAGATGGAGACGATTGGCTGGTTTGCATTATTCCTTCTTATTATAGAAATGATCTCAAGCAGATGTTTTGTGTGCAGCCTGGTAACCCTAGTTTTAAGTCCTGAAAGATTAGACAAGATTCTGCCCACACTTATCGTGCATTACCACAATTCGATGTATCTGAGCCCTGGTATAGACAGAGGGTAATTTTCAGAGGCAAAAATATGGTATACCATTCGATGAGTTTAAATGTCCTCATCATTACACCAGAGTCGAGCCAGAGAAGTAAAGGCTTAAGGGTATGTTTGCTCTCCGGGAACAAGGCAAACTAAGCTCTCAATGAACGGCAAAGCTAGAGTAATAGGCCCAGTAGGTTGATTAATGTATTATTCTGGACATGACTCTAAACGGGTATAAACACTTTGTACAGGTGCGTTATAAAGCCATATCGTATCATATCGTATCATCAGATAACCATATCAAGGTCGCCTTAGCTTTAGACAAATATACCCTCAGGAGCAACTCCAGGGGGTAGCGCGTATATGTTCTTGCAAAGAAGAAGCGTTCTGCCAATAGACTGTGGCATATTGCTCATTCTCTTAAGACAAAACATATTACCCCAAAAACCCCATAAAAGGTATACCTAGCTAGCGATAAGCATTCGATGGTTCCAGTCGTTGGCCATTGATGAAAAAAAGAAGGGGAATTAGCATGCCTGCCACAGCGTTTGTTCTGACATATCATTATTGCTGACTTCAAGCTATTGATTTCCAGATCAAGTTCTTTCATGACATCGGAATATGTGTGGAGCAGAAACGGTAGTGTGTGAGGTGTATTCGCGATCATCGGAACGGTAGTGTGTGAGGTGTACTCGCGATCATCGGAACGGTAGTGTGTGAGGTGTACTCGCGATCATCGGAACGGTAGTGTGTGAGGTGTACTCGCGATCATCGGAACGGTAGTGTGTGAGGTGTACTCGCGATTATCGGCACGGTAGTGTGTGAGGTGTACTCGCGATCATCGGAACGGTAGTGTGTGAGGTGTACTCGCGATCATCGGAACGGTAGTGTGTGAGGTGTACTCGCGATCATCGGAACGGTAGTGTGTGAGGTGTACTCGCGATCATCGGCACGGTAGTGTGTGAGGTGTACTCGCGATCATCGGCACGGTAGTGTGTGAGGTGTACTCGCGATCATCGGAACGGTAGTGTGTGAGGTGTACTCGCGATCATCGGAACGGTAGTGTGTGAGGTGTACTCGCGATCATCGGAACGGTAGTGTGTGAGGTGTACTCGCGATCATCGGCACGGTAGTGTGTGAGGTGTACTCGCGATCATCGGAACGGTAGTGTGTGAGGTGTACTCGCGATCATCGGAACGGTAGTGTGTGAGGTGTACTCGCGATCATCGGAACGGTAGTGTGTGAGGTGTACTCGCGATCATCGGCACGGTAGTGTGTGAGGTGTACTCGCGATCATCGGAACGGTAGTGTGTGAGGTGTACTCGCGATCATCGGCACGGTAGTGTGTGAGGTGTACTCGCGATCATCGGAACGGTAGTGTGTGAGGTGTACTCACAATCATCGGCATGGCCAACATTGGAATTGGGAGTTTTCCCAAGTGTGGCACATATGCCTTTCCCTCCATTGGCTTTTCCATGAGTTTATAGACATAACAGAATCTCTGCCAAGGCACAGCCCTGAATGACTCCCAATTCTACTGGAAGCCAGCCTTCGCCCGACCGCACACAAGCCCCAGTGTTAAGATGTACAAACATGAGCAAATTAAGTAAATCCCCTTAACAATTATATTCACTGAGGTACTGACATAATTGTGTTCTCTTGAATTTGTTGAAGGCAGTCTTTACATCCATAAAAAAACAAATAAATGCTCTTCTTCTTCGGCCGTAAAGAATTTGCAAGGATTCATGGCCTCTTCATTAACTAGTCCTGCTCTAAATCCAAGTTGAAAGTCAGATACAATACTCTCCATCAATGATTGGAGTCCGGATATCTCAGTCCTATCGAATATTTTGAACTCTGATTCCAAGAGAGAGAGGGGTCTGTATGAACAGGGAGGATCTTGAGGCCATTTATTTTTTTTAACGATGGGATGGATGACCTCAGTCTGCCATAATTCCGGGAAACAGTTCAGTTCCAAAAAGGCATTGAAACACATAGTTCTTAAATTGTGACACTTTTGTTTAATTTTGGTAGATTTGAAAGGGTAATGAGAGAGGCATTTGACACATCTGAGACTGCCTTATATAGTTTGGTGAAACGAAACATCCAATTAGCCACATTGACAATAATATTAGTTATATTAGACAAGTGACCCAGGCCTTATTTATAGTTATCCCATGATTCAAAGAGAGAATCAGGAATTAATGGGCTACCCACACCTGGTGAAGGGTCGAACCTTTATATCTCTGCACATGTCATTTCTATGTAACTGCTTTAGGAATAAAATGGAGGTACATTTGTTTCCTAAAATGATTCTGCTACATGATTACTTTGCCTTGAATCGCTAAGGCCCTATTTGCACAGACATTTTCCTTGGGGTTTTCCCATTCAAAAGTATTTTCTGTAAATCAGGCCCTGAATGTCATGTGTACAAGTGTGCAGATCTACTACCTGTGTCCTATCCAGGGAAAAATAGTTGTTCCCATAACATCAATGCTAATTGGTCGACATGGTCTTGTGGTAGAATTGGCATGGAGGCTGGTCCACTCGCTCTACAAATGAGTTTTTATTTATGGCATCGATGCAAGTCATTGTGCTGTGTAGATAAGGAGGCAGTGATGGTAGGTACAAAGTAACTATTCTGAGGATCTGTTATACTTTCCAAATGTCTTCTGTCTAATGCTTTCCTGGCCCACGCCTGCAGTTCATGCTATTCACCTGCTCCCTCCTCTTCCTCTGTCCTTGCACACATAATGCTGTGGGTACAGCTGCAAGGCCTCGAGAGTGAGGGGAGACCGAGACTCATGGGCCCCTGCGTCTTGCCTCATTCCTCCCACTTACGAGCCTGGTTTCCAAAATGTACATATGCAAATGAAATGGTGCTAGGGTACCCCCACCCCAAACCCTGTGAGCTGAGCAGCACAATGATGACTTCACACCATGCAGCTCACTTTTTGCTGGGAATCCAAGTACACATCCAGCAGGGCCCACAATGTATATTACTTGAGCCACCAGGCTACTTATGCCAGGCTTCTTGAATTCTGCTGCTACAAACAGGACAGAGGACTCATTACCCCATGGCAGGGTACTGTCCTTTAGAAAAAAGTGTGTGTGTGTGTGTGTGTACATGTTTCAAATTGTATGCACAGTGTGTGTGTGTTTGTGAAATAGTTTGATTGAGTGAGTGAAGATGTGTGTGGGCTTTGCACTGGCAATACTGGCGTATATTGTGGGTACAGCATGGTGGCTTAAAATGCTCATATGCAAGTGTGTGACCTGGATTGAGCTGATTGTCAAATGTATGGATTTTGATCCCAGTTTGTTTTAGACTATACTCTCGTGGGAGAACCCATCCAAACTCATTCCCATTACGTATGGCGCTGCCATTACTGACCGCAATTGGTCGTTTATGCTAACACGGGGAGACGTTAATGCTTCACCACTACAAATATTCAACTTCTGTCACTGACACTGAATCATTTAAAATGCCTGTACCCACTCACCTGCCCCATGTGCCTCCTGGCATCACAAACTGCCTCTACTACCGAGTAAGTGGCACACATATATATATATATATGTTTTTAATTGTGTTTTAATCATTAAGATACACATATGTACATATGTACACCCAAGGACAGGGACGCTGGTAGATCAAGCAGCCGAAGTGCCCCTGTCACTCTTCCCACACATTCCAGCTGTGTACGGCCAGCTGTTGTTGAAAGACCGTCCATCCCACATTAGGTAGTGTTCCGGGCTTTCAATGGGCCTGTCCATACGCTGCCCCTCCTGTGCCATTGCATGCTGTGTCCTTTAGGCTCATACCCCCTGGGCACAGCCCAGTAAACAGTGGGGCCACATGACACAGCCTTGCTGTGGGCTTCACACTGATGCCCTCACACTCACTCAGGTATCCACTGTCACATTATCATGGATATGCATATCCTCCCGCTCATGTATCATCTCTAAATGCTTATTCAATAACCCACTGATCCAGACCACACGCGTGCATTGATCAAGCCATACCAGCTCACATTATCACATGCCTCTAAACATGCATTTATTCTTTCAGTCATCCATCTTCAAAACCTGCATTCATCCATAAGCAGTATATCCCTGCACATACATCTACCCTCAACTCATTCATTTACACATCCTTCCTTGCTTGAATTCATTCATTAACCATTACATGGATATTCATTCATCCACCATCCACTCTCTAACTGCTTTCCCTTTTCACATTTCCTCGATCTTCCCAAGTCGGTCGGTCTGCATGGATCTAAATCATATTTTTACCATTCAACAGACACAAATGCAGGTTTTGTCAATGCTGGTGTTTTTTAGCAGTCTATTCCATTTTGCAAAGCCAGAGGTTCCCGGATGCCACTTTTTGGCACAGATTCTCCATTTGGCATTGGTCATAGGAGTGGCCCTAGTGCACTGAAACAATAATAGCATAGAGCAGATTGATGGTCAGATAGCCCAGTGAGTTATGTGCTTGCGGTTATGATGTGATATGATATGGCATTTGTAACGCGCATATACACAAGTGTTTCAAGGCGCGACGCAGCAAGGGATGGGAACAGAGGGAGGACAGACAGCGATCCTACTAGGCCAGGCGTCATTCAGATCGCCCAAGAGCATGGGAAGGGGGCAGGGACAGTGCAGTACATGGGAATAGATAAACAGTAAGTAAGTAACGGCCAGCAAGTGGCAAGTGCAAGGGTAAGTGCAGACATCAGGTGTCAAGGGCTGGTAGGGGGACTGTAGGGATAGAGAAAGAGTCCTCCAGTGCAGGAGTTGCCGGGAGGGCAGTGCAGGTGTGTGACACTGGTGGGGGTGGGGGGGCTGGGTCCGAGATCAGAGGGTGTCCAGGTAGCCAGTGCACTTCCGTTTACAGCCAGGAGGTCAGCAGAGGAGAGTAGGAGAAAAAAGCAGAAGCAAAGAGAACGGTTTTGAGGTGCTTCCGGAACCGGAGATGGTTCTCCTCAAGTTTAAGAGAGGCAGGGAGGCTGTTCCTGAGGGAGGCACCATCCGAATAAAGAGATCTACCATCAACTCACTGCTTGGAGAAGCGACTGACCTTGAGGGAGTTGGAGGCGGATGAGCGGAGAGCTCGAGAAGGAAGATATTTAGGGAGAGAGAGTTGGAGGTATTGAGGCCCCAGGCCCCAGAAGGCCTTGTGGACGAAGCAGAGCGTTTTGGACATAATCCTCACAGCCACTGGGAGCCAGTGCAGATATTTCAGTCCTGGAGAGATACGATCCCTGGGCTTGAGGCCAAGCACAAGTCTGGCAGTCCTGTTCTGGATAAGTTGCAGAGGGCGGAGAGTAGAATTAGGCAGATTTAGAAAGAGGCTGTTACAATAGTCCAGCCTAGGAGAGGAAAGGAAGAATACCTCTGAGGAGGTGCAGCTGGTACTGTGACTTCTTAGAGACAGCAGAGATGTGAGGAGAGAAGGAGAGTGTGGAGTCAAAGATGAGCTTGAGGTTTTTTGCCTTGCAGGTGGGAGCAGGAAGAGATCCAAGAGAGGCCGGCCAGAGAGCTGCAGTAAAGGAGGGAGCGGTTGTGCCGATGAGGAGAATCTCAGTCTTACTGGCATTAAGATAGAGGTCATTGGCGGCACACCACCCCTGGATAGCAGACAGACAGTCAGAGATGAAGGAAGGAGAGGAGGCGGTCGAGGGTAGCAGGAAATTTAGCTGGGTATCATCTGCATAGCACTGAAAATTGGGGCAGAGAGCAGCGATGCGGTGGGCAAGGAGTGCCAGGTATTGGTTGAACAGCCAGGGAGAGAGTTTGGACCCCTGGGGGACACCACATGGGACACCACAGGTAGGTTATTATCTGACATAAGCTTACAGGTCAGGAATTCCAGTTCCTGCAGACCTACTTTCCCTTTAACCTTCCGGGAATTTATGTGACTCATTACAAGTCTGCGCAGCCCAGATAATACGGGTGCTGGTAGCAACGTAACAGTACCCTTTCCGGACTTGCAGACTACAACTTTGCCTGCAGGGTAGGTACAGTTGCCAAGGAAGCACTGGCACCATTACTAACGGTGCTGCTGCTTCTGAGTCCCCATTCCCGTGGGGACTAACATTTTCCACCGCCTATTATCCTGGACCCCCGGAACTTGTAATGTCTAGGTGGCATCGTGATCTCAGGCGGCGGAAACAGTGTTACAGGGTTGGCAGTAACCTGCCGGTGGCACCAGTGGGTTATCTCCAACCTTGTAATGAGGCCCAGTGAGTGCCATTCACTTGATAGCAGCGCCACATGTCAGTTTTACTGGAAGGAGGAGCATAACGTTTTACAAAAGTGATGTTAAAAATGAGGGGCATAACCGAGTGCGAGCTGATTTGAGTGATGACACACCCCAAAACATCTGCCGCATCCATGTTATTTTTTCATATCACAGCAATCAGTTACTTGCATGCATTGTTACAGCTGTTGAGTAGCATTTCTAGGTCTTGGTTGGCAATCCTTCGCCAGCTGCCACCTTGGGCCAAACTCAGAATCCATAAAGGGAAGCTGAAGTGTCAATGCACCGCAACACTTTCTCTCTTTCTATCTCTCTCTCTCTGTCTCTCCCTCTTTCTCCCCTCCTCCCCCTCTGTTTCTCTCTCTGAAACACAAACACACACGCACACATCACCCACTGGATTAGTGCTGCATGCTTCTTTGGATGTGATTCTGCCAGTCTAATGAGACCCTTTAATCAACATGGGCTGCTCCATGTTTTTCACATGAGGGCCTTGTGACCTGCTATAAATCCCAGTTGGCTAATTCCGAATAGTGTTTGCAGGCTCAAGCCGCTCACCTATGAGTGTGTGCACTTCTCTTGAATTGGTATCAGATAAATTGTGCCGGGAGGATAGCTCAGGGGCAATACATTTGTTGTGGAGGGAAAATAGCGCCTAGCAACACTTGTTCGAACCCCTGCCTGCCGCATACCGCGTTTTAAAAGAACAATTATACAAATTAAGTTCTCAAAGCGATTTTATTTTGACCACTACACCAACGTTATTGATAGCCCTGTACAATAACGTTATACACATAGAACTCTGCAGTAGGTGCATGAACCCACTTTTAGTGGTTTGGTTTTGTACTGCATGTCACCCATCTCTTGTGAGGTTCACGAGTCCCCAGGCCAGTAGCAGGATGCGGGGGATGCCGTTTGACATGTGTACTAGGGACATATCCGTATATAGACCTCGGCAGAAATTGCATTAACCCACTGAGCTATGATAATGGTATTGAATCCACTTGCTTGAGCACCGAAGCCTGGGCTCTGTCCCCCATCTGCGTTATTGTGAATGAAGCCTGCAACCTGCTGCTTATGCGCACACATTTGCAACACAGGCACCACACCTCCATATGAAAGCCCCATTTCCCTCGCCCTTCATCCCCTTATTCCCTTTGATCCCCTCCCTCTTTCTGTCTCTCCTCAGTGTTCCTCCTTCCCTCGGTGGTCATCTTTCACTTCCTCCTCACAGTCCCTCTTGCACGTACATATACAAAACTCCAAATCTATTGGCAGTGGCAATGCTTGTATACTTAATAATGGGCAGGAGTATTGCTCCAAACTAGTAAGGGAATTAAAGTAGAGGTTTTTGAATCGTCTCAGCATTTCACAGCTTAAAGAGCCCTAAAATAAGCGATGTCCCCGCAGAGCAAACCCAATACTTATTATCTAAACATAATTAATGATTAGTGTCGAACAGGTGCTCCTTTTTCCATCAGAGTATAACATTGTGTTCATGAAAGCCTGTGCATGAAAGGTTTATTCCAGAATGTAATTGTTTAAATATTTGTTATTACAAATAGAGAATGAATGAGCCACTGCACTTCTAAGCATAGCTATTCACATGTCTGAGCATGCATAAGAAACATGCGCATGTAATGTTTGATAGTGGGGATCTGGTGCATTATTTTTGGGAATTCTGAAAACCTGATTGTATTTTAATACTGGGATGCTGGGCGATCCAATGAGAGTGCAGAGTTATCTAGGCAAGTTCACAGTGACGTCATTTCACCAAAATGCCAGGGGTAGCGGAAGTGACATCACACGACCCTTGACCCCCTGGTGACATCACAGGAAGTGATGTCATTTGACCCCGCCCTGAATTGATATCACAAGAAGCGATGGAACATGAACTTTCACCCCTTGACAAAACAGGAAGTGGCATCACATAGCATTGTTCCTAAGTACACTATGAAAAATATGGTTACGCTATCACTGTAATGTGAAATACATTTCATAGAAGAATGGATCACCATATGTATCATTAATCATTAATATCAGTGTGTATAGGCCCATATTACCAAATTACTAAGAATGCAATTAGATGTCCAAGGCCAAATGATAATGATGTGTTACTATATAGCACTTATGCTTGCGTGTTTTATATATGCATACAATATCACCCAACCTATGTTGGTACTCACGTATCAACCTCAGAAGGACGAAAGGCTGAGTCGGTCTTGCCGGGATTCGAGCTGGAGATCACACACACATTGATGCAGCAAGCACAGGACCCACTGAGCTACCCTACTGGTTATAGCTATCTTACCAGCTACAGAAAAATGAGCAATTACATGTCGAAAAGTTCTCAAAGTCAGAAAGCAAATTACACTCTGTATGGATGCCATTAAACTGTTAACTGAGATTTGACAGCAGGCCAGTTCATATGCAGGTCTGGTGCAAAGTTGGCCACATGTCAAGCCTGTGTGGACCTACTTTTCAGGAGTTAGAGGTTGGCAACACACGGCATCCCATACTCTGGGCACTCGTTACCTCATACATGGAAACAAACATCCTGAAAGAGGGACGCATTACAACAAGGCATTAATTGTGGCGCAATGAAATCAAGGGCCACTTTATGTGCTATGGTCAAACATCTCTACACTGTAGACAAGCTTTTAGCACAAGTATTTTATCAACTGGCCAAGCGAGGACACCGAGATGGGATGGAATATCATGTGATGATCGTAACAGAGACAGCAGCAGAAAAAAAACATGCTATAACTGCAACTTGCGTAAAGCGAAATACATAGTCCGAAATGGTCCCTCTTCTACTCTAAATGTGTTTTGGAATATTTTGTCTGCATTGTGAATTTGAGGTGTTTAATAACAGACTAAATCAGTGACTCACCCCCTGAAGTGTGCCTGAAATAAACCTTTAATGAGTCTAGCAATTATTGCATAGAATTCCAGAACGACACATTATTTCTTATTCTAGTTCTTTCTTATTTAGGGTTATGGCTCAAAGTGTTACACTCTTGGAACCCCTTTTTTTTTTCAAGAGACCCGAACAAGAAATGCAGCCACTCCAGAAACAATGAGTCACACGGCACTGGCGACGGCCCAGCGGTTTTTCCATTTAAAATAAATAAATAAATATTTATATTTTTTAAGGGTAGCAAGGGAGACCACAGGGGTAGCAAGGGTAAATGACGTCCCTGCAACTTTAGCGGGTGAAAGAGCATGCAGGCATTTGTCATAAAAGCGAGAGAGCTCTTTAAGCAAACCTCAAGCAATAAACGTTCACACTAATAATAATAGCAGTTTTATATAGCGCTAGCTCGCCCGATGGCATCCAAGCACTGTAATAACCATTGATAGCATTACCCACCACGTTCTACTCAATTTATCGACATCAGGAAAATGAAAGGCTGAGCTGGCCTGGCTGGGGTTCGAACCTGCAGTGAGCAGCCTACTCACAGGTGTCAGAAGCGAGGCCCCAGTCAGCTCACTGTGCTATCTGACAGGCTATCCGAATAAAGGGAGCTCATCACGGAGGACAGCACAGGGGCAACCGCTGGTCTTGGGACCAAGCCCACGCATTGGCAACAGAGGACCGAATTCCGAGTCAGTGCTTAGAAACCGAACTCAGGTACGGTATTAGGCGCGTTATGAAAAAACAAATACAATAAAACACACAGTGGCATCTGGGTGTACATGAGTGTGAGCAGCGTTACTGCCTAACCCCATGTATTGCATCTTACCTTGGACTTGTGATGCGCATCGCTGCGGTTTATACAACCTCCTGGGGACTGAAAGTTTGCACCGGTGCAAGTGCAAAGTTTACACAGTATTAGCACTAGGGCAAAGTTTGCCCTGTTTTAAAAAAACACTGGGACACATTAAAAAACCATTGCACCTGGGCAAGTGCAGTTTGGCATATTAAAAGCAAGAGGGTAAAAAATTGCCCTAGTGCAAAAAAGATGCATTTTCACTAAATGCTTGCACCATGTCAAAGTTTGTCCTAGTGCTAATACAAAATGGTCTTAGCACTACAGCACATTTTGCCCTGATGCAATAATGCATCAAAAATATATCTTTTTAGCACTAGGACCATTTTAGCCCTGGAGCTTGTAATATGCCAAACTGCACTTGTCGAGGTGCAATGGTTTTTTAATGTGTCCCAGTGTTTTTAAAAATAGGGCAAACTTTGCCCCAGAGCTAATAGCATGCAAACTTTGCACTTGCACCGGTGCAACGTTTTGCAATCTGGCCCCCGTGTTGTGATGGTGCTGTCAGTTCTGGAGCTGTGGTCACTGCGGTGTGGTGACAAGTCAAAGTGTATACTGCGGGAAGGTGAGGGGTTGTCAAGGGCTGTGTCTGTTTGGTCCGGGCATACTCTTGGCTGGGCGGCAGCATCCGTCCTGGGGCCAGATTACAGAAACTTTGCACGGGTGCAAGTGCAAAGTTTGCACGGTATTAGCACTTGGGCAACTTTTGCCCTATTTTTAAAATCAATAAGACACATTAGAAAACTATTGCATCATGACAAGTGCAGTTTGGCATGGCATAAGCATCAGGGCAAAAATTGACCTCGAGCAAAAAAGATAAATTTTAACTGCATTATTGCAACAGGGCAAAGTTTGCCCTAGTTCTAATATGGAATGGTATTAGCATTAGGGCAAACTACGCCCTGGTAAAAAAGCGCATTGAAAATGTATCTTTTTTTTGCACTGGGGCAATTTTTGCCCTGGAGCTTATACCATGCCAAACTGCACTTGTCATGGTGCAATAGATTTCTAATGTGTCCCATTGTTTTACAAAATTGGGCAAATGTTGCCCGAGTGCTAATACCGTGCAAACTTTGCACTTGAACCGGTGCAAAGGTTCTGTAATCTGCCCCCTGTGTGTATTAATGAGTGGAGAGGATGATGCAGGTGAGGGGGTAGGGTGAAGTTAGAGAGTGGAGGGGGTGTAATGGAGTATGTAGTGCTAGAGATGCAGAGGGGGCAATGAAGAGAGGGGGAGCATGTGAGGTGGGGGAAGGGGGAACACGTTATGCAAATGAGAATGGTGCGGGAAGTGAGGAAAGGAAGGGGCAGGCCGAAGGACAGTGGAGACGGAGGAGTGAGAGATGGGTCAGAAAGGGAGATGGACGGAAGTGGAGAGTCAGGGAGTGGTGAGAGGGACAGGGAGCAGGAAGGGAAGAGGGGTAGACCAGGAGACGAGAGGAAGCCGATTTGGGGAGAGGGGAGGGAGGAGGAGAAAGAGGATTTGTCGAGAGGGCTAAGAGGGATAGGGGAGGGGAAAGAACAGAAAATGGGAGGACAGATGAGGGCTTGAGGAAAGGAGGCCACACTGATAGAAGCCGGTAAGTTATTTATTACACGGAGTTCGCCGGTGCCCTCATCACTGCCAAGCTCAACTATCGTTTTTTCCAACTGCCGCTGTCCGCTGCGGTCACGCAACTCTCATTCCAAGGATAACAAGAGAGCACGCGCGACCACCGCGAGACAGCATAACATTCTCTACACATCTTCCCCCTCAAACAGAGCAAATACATTTTTTACTTTTTTTTTAAATACTCATAACAGTAACGAAAAAAACTTAACAGAACGACAAATCAGTAATCAGAAAATGTGTCTGAACTGGACAGAATAGAAAGTAAACAGTAATGCACAGCTTGCACATGACATAGAAACCTCAGAGTACAGTTTCATAATGCACATCCTACACATGACATGAGCAACTTCAGTGTCAAGTCTCATAATCCCTCATCCATACCGGCTTAGATCTAGCCCTATGTGAAGAATCTTCTTTGACCTTCCCACCTGTATTCTTCTTGTTCTCATCTGGCACCCCCCCTTTCATCTCCTCATTCAATTTAAGATCATCCTCCTCCACAGTTCTCAACTGTTCCTCATATTTACTCTTTTCACCATCACCCACTCTCGCCAACCTTCCCTTCGACCAAACTTCACCACCTTCCAAAATGACCACATTACTTTTTACTGCACATATCTTCTTCGGACCCGGAAATCTACTTTCCACACACTTGTTCACTAGTGTAGGATTTTTGACATATACTTTTTCCCCAACCTTCCATTCTTGTTCCTTCACTCTCATCCTGTCATCAAACAGTTCCTTATTTCTTTCCTGACTCAATGTAATGAGTTTCATAATATGATTCCGATCAACATTAACCACTTTGGCCATTCCCAGCCATCCTAGACAAAGCCTTGTCCCAGGCTCCCTTCCTTTCATCGAAACAAATGGAGATACACCCGTTACAGAATGTGGCGTAGTGACATAATTCCATGTCAGCATCCTTAATACTTCCCTCCATGGTTGTCTCAATTTCATGGCCATCTGCAGGCCCCCTTTTATGTACCTGTTTATTCTTTCAACAAGTCCATTGGCTTTAGGATTATACAGGGCAGTCCTTGTGTGTTTCATGCTGTATCCCGCAAGAAACTTTTTCATTGCCCCAGACACAAATTGCACCCCATTATCCGACACGATTTCAACAGGTACTCCTTCCTTGAGAAATATCTTTTCCAAGAAACCAATCAACTCCTTTGCCGTGACCTCCTTTACAGCTTCCCACTCAAACCATTTGGAATGAAAATCCACCACAACAAACACAAACTTCAAGCCTTCTCCCAAACCCGCTACAGGACCCATTATGTCCACCGCTAACTTGCTCCACGGCTGGTCCGGTATCACATTTGGAATCAACGGAGCCTCCCTCACCACTCTCCATTTGTCACTCGTTTGGCAAATTATGCAATCTTTGACATACCTTTCCGCACACCTATCAATTCCCGGCCACCAATAATTCTGCCTCAATTTCCTCTTCATAGCCGCTTCTCCAGGATGCCCCTGATGAGCCAGCTCAACTAGTACCGACCTAAGGGAATGAGGAGGAACAATGCACCTCCCTCTCCTTAGCCTATCATCACATAGGTTTAACTCATTTTTCACTTCCCACCAAGTATTGAATTTACAATCCAAGTCCTTTTTTTCTGGCCACCCCCTCACCGTCCAACTTTTGACTAGCTTGAGATCATCATCAGAATTTTCTTCTTTTGCCCATTCTTCCTTACCAACTGCACATTGTAATTCTGCTACTACTAACTCCTCCTCCGTCTCTCTATCTTCCATTGGTTCACCCCTGAGTGGCAGTCTGGATAGGCAGTCTGCCACAACATTACACTTCCTTGGCAAGTAGCTCACATCAAAGTTAAAGTTTTGGAGTCCCAAACCCCACCTGCTTATTTTTGGAGAACCCATGGCCCATCTCCCGCTCTCAAACATCTGAACCATGGGTTTGTGGTCCGACCTGACAACAAATCTCCTTCCCCACAAGAAGTACTTAAAATGATTTACTGCCCAAACCATGGCCAACGTTTCTCTTTCAATAACTGAATATTTGCTCTCTGCCCCTCTCAGCTTCCTAGACGCAAATGCTATCACTCTCTCAGTATTGTCTCTGTCGTACTGCACCAATGTCGCACCCAGTCCCAACATGCTCGCATCTACTACCAAAACAGTCTTGTCCTTAGGATCAAATATACCTATGGATGGTGCCTCACCCACTGCTTGCTTAATACACTCAAAAGCCACATCACATTCAGCGGACCATTCAAACTTCACTCCCTTTTTGAGTAACATTCTGAGGGGAATTGACACTTTGGCAAAATCCTTTACAAACCTATGATAATATTCGGCCAAACCTAAAAATGATTTCACCTGCTCTTTATCTTTTGGTACAGGTGCACATCTCACTGCTTCCACCAAATTCTTCTTAGGCCTCACCCCTTGCTCATCTATCTCATGTCCCAGATACTCCACCCTGTGTACCGCAATCTTACACTTGCTCCTCTTCACCGTCAACCCTGCCTCACTCAATCTGTTCAACACTTGTTTCAACACCCCATCATGTTCTTCAGTAGAACTAGCATATATCAGCACATCGTCCTGGAACACAATAATGTTCTTTACTCCACTCAACACCGTCTCCATGACCCTTTGGAATACGGCTGCCGCCGAGGCAAGCCCAAATGGCATCCTACAGTATTTGAATGAACCAAACACCGTGATAAATGCCGTCAAGTGTTGACAATCCTCCTTCAGTGGAATCTGATGGTAAGCTTGTGAAAGGTCAATAACCGAAAACACTTTGGCATTGTTCAGTACTGATAGCTTGTCACCTATTATTGGTAGAGGATGTCTATCCACTAAGATGTTCCTGTTCAGATCTCTCAGATCCACACATAGTCTAATGTCTCCATTGGCCTTAGCCGCTACTACTACCGGCGATAGCCATTCCGAGCTTTCACTCTTCTCTATTACTCCCCTTTGGAGTAACGACTCCACTTCTGCTTTGAGTTTCTCATTTAACCCATGAGGTACCAGCCTCACCCTGTGCACTTTCGGACTGGCCCCTGCCTTTAGTTGAATCTCGTGTTCAAATCCCTTCAACATCCCTAGCTCCTCACGAAACACCATGGGATACTCCTTTTCCCATTTGTCCTTCAGTTCAGCTACATCAACTGGTCTCTCCGCGTTCGCCTGTATTCTAATTCCCAACTTCCACTGTTCACCCCATCCTAGGAGTGAAGAACCTTCTTGGGTAACATACACCTCTGCTTTGCAGCTCCTCCCTTTATACTTGATGGAAGCTTGGAACATCCCTACAATTTCAATTCTCACGTTTCCATACGCATACGGTTCTATGTTGTGCTTCTTCAATTGTGTCACGTCTCCTTGCATGCAACTCAGAAATGTCGCTTTTGACATCAATGTCCATGGTGAGCAACTGTCCACCTTCATTGTCACCACCCTTCCATTGACCATGAATACATCTGTAGGCGCACCTCCCTTGCTTGAGACCTCTGTTACTTCCAGCACATGCTTCGTTTGGTTGCTCCTTCCCATTTCCAGATCTTCTCCTTGTTCAGACACTCTTCCACCTGCTTCAATGCTCTGCACTGTCCCTGATTCACGGCAAACTCTCGCGAAATGCCCCTTCTTCTTGCATTTTAGACACAAGATATTTCTGGCTGGACAAAACATGCTTGTGGAAATATGACGGTTACTACCGCACTTGTAGCACTTGATTTCCTTGTTGGAGACTCCCTTACAAAATCTCTTCACCGCAGCCACTTCTCCTTCCGACTTGTCTCCCTTCATAGTGGTCATATACTTATGGGTCTGTTCCATACTTCTTGCCATGTCTATGGCCGACTCCAGTGATGCATCTTTAGATAATAGCCTCTCTTGTATCTTTATGTTATTCGTGCAACAAACTAATTGGTCCCTTATGAGAGAGTCAGTAAGTAGCCCAAATTCACACGTATGACTAAGAGACCTCAACGCCACAATGACGTTTTCCACCGGCTCCTGTGGATCTTGTACCCTTTGGAAGAACTTGTGTCTATCAAATGTTATATTTTTCTTGCCTTCAAAATGAACTTCCAACTTCCTTTCCGCCATGGAATATGGGTCCACCTCCCACTGGCCTTGCTGTGGAAGATCAGGTAATCCATCATAGAACACTTCTGCCTTCGGTTCCCAGATTGTGCAGCAGGATCGCCTCTTTTCTCGCTGCTGCAAACTTGTCCCCTCCAATTGCAATCAGGTACGTGTCAAACAACTTCTTCCACCTGTCCCACCTTATAGGTGGAGCACCAGGTTCTGACAGGAACAGTTGGCGGGGGTGACATACTAGCCGCAGCCATCTTTTTGTGTATGGTGTCCTATTCACACCAATTATCACCACGTGCGCTACTGCACCGGCTTATATCTCCAATCCTATTCACTGTTCTTCCCCTTATCTCCTTAGTATTTTTCAGTCCTATGTGCTTAAATGCTCTTAAGCAACTCTTAAGTGTAGATGGTGCAGGTTCACTGTATATGAGTATGTTCCAGAAACACAGCTTTGTGTGAAGCACCTTCCACCTCTGCAGTGACTTTACTGTCCTCTGGGAAGCACGCACCCTGTGAACCCTGCAATGACCTGAATGTCCCCTAGGAGGCTCACCGCTGAAGTAGCTTCAATGTCCTCAGGCCCACTCCCTTCTTAAGGTGGCCTCTTGTTGGCCCTGAGCTCCTCTTAGCATTGCCTCCTCCCTGGCTGTGCCCCAGCCCCCCCCTCTCCCTGCTTCTCACCTTCTTGTCCAACGAGAGGGGGAGTGGGCGGCACCCACCAGGAGGAGCAGCCTTTACTTATGTGACCGCTCGCTCAAGTGAAGGCGGGGAGAACGTACCCCTTCAGCGCCACGCTCCGAGGTGCCACGGAGACAGTCCCCCTGCAGGCCCCCACCTCTGCGCAGGCCTTTTTCTGTCACCAGGCCTGCCCTCCGTGCCACGAACGGCGCGTTCTGCGTTGATGGAGACGTCGCCAGGCTCTGCGGCAAGCTCCGTGTGCCCCCTCGTCGCCACTTGAAGAAAGGAGGCCACACTGATAGAAGCCGGTAAGTTATTTATTACACGGAGCTCGCCGGTGCCCTCATCACTGCTGAGCTCAACTCTCGTTTTTTCCAACTGCCGCTGTCCGCTGCGGTCACGCAACTCTCATTCCAAGGATAACAAGGGAGCACGCGCGACCACCGCAAGACAGCATAACATTCTCTACAGGGCTCATCTGCCAACTGTGAAGCTAAAGGCGAGCCTTGATGTTACAGTCTTGATGTGCCTTTATTCTTCATTGACGGCTGCATGGATCCAGTCCCGGGCTCACGCAGATGCCCTGCAGCCATGTTTTTGCACTGAAGTGGCAAATTCTTGCTCTTTAAGTTTGCAGTGTGCGTGCATAGCTTTCTGCGCCATGAACCTTACATTAGCACTCGTGTTCTACATTGAAGATGTTCTAATCTCATACAAGTCTATGGTTAAGAAAGGACATGATCCTATCACTTTGAAATGACACCTTCATCCTGGAGATGTGTTCGAGTAGTGTCAGATTCAGCAAACTAAACCAACATGTACTTCTCTATTAATAACATGCAACTTAAGACCAATGCACGCCGCAACAGGATCATGCATGGACAATCGGAAGTCACTGTATCGCAGCAATTACCCAAGTCCTTGCTTTTCCCGACACAGCGGATCAAGCTCGCCCATTGTATTTGCAATACGAAGAGAACCCCGTAGACCTTTATATATTTAATTCGGCACGCGTTCTTCTCCTTGATACAATGTGATAAGCAGTAATAGGCAACTGTGCTCATACTGTAAATGTTGGATTGGCTACAGTGCCCCTCTCAAGCAAACTCATGAAAACGAAACAGCACGTATCAAAGAGTGCAAAAGAAAGTGAGAGACAGACTGAATCCACAAAATGCCATATTTAAGTATTAACAGTCATGCATGCGAAAATCAGTCCTATGAGGTAATGCTATATACATTGCCTCATTATTACCAAATCATTTCATTCTTCAACACTTTCTTTTCATCTGTCAGAGTCCCTGGGATTCGCATCCTGGTCAAGATGACATAGACCAGCAGTCTGTAACCCGTGGTTCTCCCGATGTTTTGCACCACAACTCCCATGACCCCTCACTGTTGACTACGCTGGCTAGGGTTGATGGGAATTGTAGTATACAACATATAGGGCCTCATCACGAGTTGGGCGGTAATGCCGGCACTATTACTCATGGGGCCCAATGGGGAAATTTTGCGCTATTACTGCCGGCGGATTTCCCGCCGGCGGTATGAGCGCAAATTTTCGGTGGATTTCCCCCCAGCTCAGAGTTGGGGAGAAATCCGCCAAATCCCTGATTTGGCGGACCGTTAAATCCGGCAGTAATAGCGCTACAGCCGGATTTAAGGGTTACCGCCAAGCTCGTGATGAGGCCCATAGAGAGCTAAAGGCAGCAGCCTCTAGATATAAGGGCCTCATCACGATTTGGTCTGTAACCCTTAAATGCAGCAGTTTAAGTTATTACCACTCCTTTGAAGGGCTGGTCCAATCACGATTTGGGCGGTAAATAGGCTGCATTACCTCCAGCTGGAGGTGAACATCCCATTTAGCGTCTGTTTTCAGCACTAGTCGAGCCAGCGCAAATAGTGCCAGCGCTAATATCTCCCCCCAGCCCCATTGGGCCCAATGGACCCAATGGGGAATTGGAATTCCCTGCCTTACTGCTACACGTGATCCGGCGCTAATACTGCCAGACCAAGTAGCGGTAACGCTATTTGTGTTGGGCAGTATCCCAACGGTATTACCGTTAGGATAGCGGCCAACTCGTGAGTAGGCCCATAGACAAAGTGGGAGCTGGTTTAGATTATTTGAAGTGTATGGCTTGTTCTGTCAACTCTGCCAGTACGACCCAATTTGGGCAAAGGTCTTCCGTTGCCCCACCATTGCTCTCCACCACACTGCCTTCTCTCCTCAGGCGCTAAACCCAGTGCAGAAATTGCTGCTTCATTTGCTATTTGGCAAAGGGAGGTGGTCGATGAGCTATATTCCATCCCTCTGGCCAACCCAAACGTGTTGCCCTGTCCGGCCAAGGATGCCTGGCTGAGAGGGGAAAATCCCTGTGGTATTTCCAGGCCAGCGAAGTGTGCACAAGGAAGACTGCCCTAGCTGGTAGGTGATCGCCATCTGAGGCACGGCAAGGCCTCCAGCAGCCACCGGGAGAAGCAAATAAACCACCCGGAGGCTTCTGTCTGAATGATTACTGGATTTTAGCCAGGATCTTAGCCACCTTTAGATTGGATCTTTATATCGCGATTCAACCCTGACTTCCTCCTAGAAGCCCGGGACCAGACATCAAACCCATGTTATTCAGTGTTATCGTCTTCCCAAGATGCTTGTGGTGCCTCTGAGCAATCCCCCGGACCATTGGTGGCCCGACTGTGTAGTCCAGCTGAGACTCTGCCTCCAGTCTTGGCGCAAGCCGGGCAGGACAGCGGCCTAAAAGAAGCACCACTTTTCATGGTTCTCCTAAATCGACACTCGAGTAACTCTGAGTTTGATGATTTGAGCTGGACAGAAATGTGGCAATGCATTATGTCACTATCCTCTCAGAGTTGCTTAGTAGAGCATTTAATTTGACTATTTATTATAAAGGCAGCATTTCTTTATCCAAATCTGTAAACCCTTATTTTATTGGCCATAGCCACCTAAGATACACACATGTGTATGTTATGTAGGGAAAGCAGCATAATTTGATTTGAACCTCATAATGGTGTGGGTCAGATTGATCAGAAGATTTAATCACATTATCACACTGCTAAATTGCCTTGTTATTGACACAATAACATCATTTGTATTGGGCATCACATGCCCACAAATTACAATATCACTTCTGCGTGAGTCTGTGTGTAATTGTATGTATTTGAAAGTTTTCAAACTAAGACTCAGACTTGTATCATTTCAAAATGGGGTACCCCACCATTTGCCTGGAGAAGCGTCTGACCCTCAGAGAATTGGAGGTGGATGAGCGAAGGGCTCGAGAAGGTAGGTGTTTAGGCAGAGAGAGTTGGATGTAGTGAGTGCGGGCACCGGCCCACAAAAGCCTTGTGGACGATGCAGAGGGTCTTGAACTTGAACATTGCCGCAACTCTGAGCCAGTGCAGAGATTTCAGGGCTGCAGAGATTCGGTCCCTGGGCTTGAGGCCAAGGACATGTGTTGCAGTCCTGTTCCGGATTATTTGCAGTCCTGTTCTGGATTATATTAGAGTAGTCCAGCCTAGGATCCAGGACTGTGGATCCAGGACTGTGGAGACAGTAAGCTTCTGGGGGAAAGTGAGAAAAGGAAGAATACCTCTGAGGAGGTGCAGCTGGTGGGCCTTCTTGCCAACGACCGAGTTGTGAGGAGAGAAGGAGAGAGTGGAGTTGAAGATGACACCAAGGTTTTTTGCCCCACAGGAAGGCGAAGGAAGAGGGCCCTAAACAACACTGTGCACCGCCACTATGTAATCATAGAACTAGTCACAATATCATAGAATTCCATGTTTTTGAGTACAGCACCTAGTTAGATTTGCAAAATCACACCAAACTGAGGAATGTATTTGGAACATAATCTTTTATGTAGTGTTAAAATAAGATGTATTTGCACCTGGGAATGGGCTGTTAGGCAATCAGGTGGCTGGAAATGCAGGCAAGAACACACAGTGCACCACCACTGTTTTCCAGCTACCCCAGGCTCTATCCCATGTGCCGCCATCTTTATTGTGGGGAGGAAATACACATCCCCACCCCTCAAAGAAATCACACACCATTCACCCACACCCCAACCTCCCTCTCCACTTACCTGCTGGACCAGAATTTTCTGCTACAGTCCCAGCAATCTTCCCCATCCTCTGTGCCTGCCACAGACATAGAAAAGGGACGGATTCCAGTTTTCTATATACTGTGGCGGGGACACTCTTGTTTCTTTTATTATTCATTGGAGAGTGCACTCGTGCAATAAGCATTGAGACAGTCTCCCACAAGAACAAAAACATAATCAAACTATTTGCACTTTTGACGGAGCAATCACTCACCTTGTTGGGGGTGCATACAGTCAAATATATCAGAGGATTTCCTCCGGAAAATTGGTTGAGATAAGTGTCTGTTCAAAATTGTCAAAGAGAGAAAACACAATAATGATGTATACATTCCTAGCATGTAGTCACGGATGACTTTGTGATTGTGAAGGGCGTTATGCTGGGGTGTGTCTTGATGGGGAAGATAGCTTAGGGGCAATGCGCTTGCGTTGGAAGCAAGACAATGTGGAGCAACGCAAGTTCGATATCGGGTATGCGCTTAGAAACCTCTGGGTATTAAGTCGCATTATAAATAACCAATTACAATTACCCTCAATATATTTAGCTTATCCATTAATGATCCGAATGCATGGCAACTGTAGGCAGATAACAATTTACCAAAGAACAGCATCTGCTCCCCATCCGCAGAAGACACAATGTTCCTCTGACAAATAGGAAACAGGCTTGTGAAGCTGATTGGCAGCTTTGAGGGTGATTGTGTGGCCGAGAGACAGAGATCAACAGGTCCAAGACCAAGGTGATGGTCCTAGGGATGAAGCATGCTAGCTGAAGCTACTGGGCCCAGACACAGCATCGTCATGGGGGTTATGATGGAAAATTGTCCAGCGGCATGACCATTTAGATATGTGATTTCCATCCTGAGGCTCCCTGCAATGGGGTTATCCTTATTTTAATCAAAGGTTTGGGAGCTATCATTAGCTAGAATTGTGAAGATTAGCGTTGCGTCCCATTTAGATAGAATTGTGACGATTAGCCATGCATCACATTAGCTAGAATTGAGAAGATTAGCCATGCATCACATTAGCTAGAATTGAGAAGATTAGCCATGCATTACATTTAAATAGATTTGTGAAGACTATCCATGCATCACATTAGAAAGAATTGTGAAGATTTGCCATGTGTCACATTAGCTGTTTAATCTTGCTGCACTCAGAAGCACACTTTTTGTCTGGTAATTCTTTCTGCACAGAGAGGGGCGAGTGGGAGTAGCCAGTGTTTTGCACTTAGAGGAAATCTTGGGAGTGACTTGTGTGTTGAGCTTGGGAGGGTTATGTGGCCTGCCAGTGTATTGGATTTGGAAGAATTGGAGTGTACCATTGAGTCACAGCTGGATGAGTTCTGAGGACACATTTGGAAGAACTTTGAGAGTAGCCAATGTACTAACCACCCTGCTACTGCTCCCCTCCAACATACCCCTGAATTACTATACACACCCTATGGGCTATCCAAACAACACACAAACACACACCTAACATAACTAACATTCACATAAAACAAATAATCCCAGATGCTGGACCTTACCCCTATGCATACAATGAGCCAGAGTACTCAAACATAGCTACAAACCAACCTAATCATGAAAGAGACAAAAACACACATACAAAATAACACACACCTGCTTGCAACAATCAACCCAGACACTGGACCTTCCCTTTACAGATACAATAAGCTACTGGGCACAATGAAAACTACTTGCCAAACTACACATGAAACACACAAACACACACACAACATAACAAACATTTGCATACAACACACAACCCAGGCATTGGGCCTTACCCTTATGGCTACAACAAGACAGTGCACACAATCAATTCATCTGCAAGCCAACAAAGAGACGCCAGTTTCCCCTGGTTCTGGATCTATCCTATCATTTTACCCTCACTTACCCACCCTGCTCTCTTTCTTGCAGAGCCACGTGAGCGCCTGGAGACCACCACAATGGTAACAGTGCGTGGTATAAAACAACATAACATAACATGTCCATCACCCTCTGTCCTACAACTTCTGCTCTCGATTACCTCTCCCCTAACTCCTATGAATTAACAGTCACCCTTTGCAGTACCAACCTATCTTGCTTTCCTATCACCCATTTCGCCCCTCAATCCATTCTTCTTACCTCTCTGTAATCTCTCTCTCTCTCTCTCTCTCTCTCCCCTCTCTCTCTCTCTCTCTCTCTCTCTCTCTCTCTATCTCTCTCTCCCTCTCTCTCATGGACTATTCCCTGCCTCCTTCAAATCTGTAACTCTCTTACCACTATTGAAGAGACTGTCTTCCGGCCCTAATATCCCAGCAATATACCACCCAGTTTCTCTCCTTCCCTATTATTAAAATGCCCTTGAGAAGGTGGTCTTCAACCGGATCACTGTGGACTTTGAAGATAATGGACTTGGAGATCCATTTCACCTGGCTTCTGTAGTAAGCACGCCACTCAACTGAGACTGCATCCATGCAGGTCTCTTGACTTTCTCTCTAATGCTCACCACTCCTAACTCTCTTCTATACTCATCCTTTTGGGCCTTGCTGCCACACCTTTGACACTATCAAACACTCATCTTCTCCACACTCTCCTGGATGTTCACACATCTGCTCTTGCCTGGATAACCTCCTACATAGAAGAGTGTTCTTTTAAAATCACTTGGAACTTGCAGACCTCTCAACCCACCCATCTCCCTGTTGGCGTCCCCTCAAGCATCAGTCCTGGGACCTCTGCTCTTCACCCTCTGTAGCTCTGCAATTAGAAGACTTATATCATCACTTGGCTTTCACTATCATCTGTCTGCTGATCACACACACATTTTTTCAATCTTCACCCCAGCCATCTCAGAATGGATTACAAACTGTTTTACTGTAATTCATCACTTGATGGCTTTCTGCTTCCTCATGCTGACACTTCAAAAACAAAAGTCATTTGTCTCCCTGCTTCCGATGCCATCCCTTGCCTCCTGTAAATATGCAAATCCAAAGTCCCAAACGTAAGCACAAGTAAGTATAAGTTAAGAAAACTCTTTTCAGCAAGGCAATAGGCCCTGATAGTGACGTAGCTGTCACATGCATTTTGTGGTGTGACATTGTGTTTAGAGTATACATAGTTTTGCCGCATTGCTAGGAGATATTATGTTGTTTGTTGCATAGGTAAACACACGTTATGCAAAACACTTTTTGGCATTACACTGCACTCTTTTCTTTATTACATTTATGTTATCAGAAAAGGTTGTGTAGTATAGGTTTGATTTGTGTACTTTGACCTTTAGAGTATTGTTAGTTGTTGAAGTGAGCAAGAGTGTTACCATGTTAAAATAGGTCTTTGTTAAAGGCTGCAAGTGTACTGTTTTAGTGTGCTAGGCCACATGTTTGAGCTATGGTCATTTAATTGAATTATATTTCTGCTGTTGGGCAGACATCTTCAAGTAGCCAAGGTTAGGATGGGAAAGGATGCCAAAGTGTGTCCAATGAATTGTTGCAAGGGAGTCACTTCTCAGGGCCTGAAACAAGACTGGAGACCAAAGGTGCTTTCCCGGATGATAGCCAAACAAATACACAGTGATTGTGAAGGACACAGCTAAACATGTAACAAGGTCTCAGCAGTAGTATTACCAAAATAAAGAACAAGGCTCAGAACACAGCACCCTCCCATCAAGAGCGGGATACATGGTTTGGCAATAAAAGCATCTTGGTAAATTGAATTAATACAAGAAATGAATCTTCAGAATCAGGGCCTCAGCCATGTTTTTGATACAGCTCATCATTGTGAGAAGATAACAAGAAGGCTGCTTCCAAAGTTGGCAATATGTATTGAGACAGGTGTACCAGAGTGAGCAGTTATAATGTGAGGGAAGGCAAATTGGCCAATTAGGGGATGGGGATTATGGAGTTCAACAGGATTCAACAACATTTTGGACTTTGCTGATTCCCACTCACTATATCATTGTTCCTTCTCGATGGAATACTACCATCCGAGATGTCTTAGATACATTGTTCAATTAGGATAGAACTTTTTTACAAGTGCACCCTCAAGATTGCCAACCAATCACTGCCATGTATGTTCTGCTGTCTATGAGAGTTACATAATGTTTTGGGGGTGGTATTTGGATGCTTTCGAAATCTGAACCCTCCAATTACAGTGTTCAATGTACAGGGTTCTTTAGGGGCTTAAAGAGAAATGACCAATGGGAATGTTAGAAGTAGAATTAATGTTGCATGTGTAGGATATGTTAATTTTGTGGATTCACGTTTTAAATACTGTAGCCCAAAATGGGCGTGTTGAGATGTTCATAAGTTAAGTTCTGCGGATCTGTCTGATTGTCCGGCACAATATTTGAAAATAAAACTGTCACTTCTCCTGCATGTTGTGCCCTCCATTTTTGATGACTTTTTCCTCATTCTTGGATAACTTTTGGGAGATTGCCCCTTAACACTCAGATCTCACAGCTTCCTGCCCGACCGTGCTCCATCGCCCAAGGCTCCCAATCTTGTTAACCAATTTGATTGCGACCTCTGACTGCAACAATTTCTCATTATTGCTTCCTGTGCTGCTCATATTAACCTCACCAACATTTGAAACACTTGACTATCTATAGGCACAATATATATAAACATGACCATACTATACCATACCAAAATTAGTGTTTTTCTTACCACTCTACAACAGCTCTAATCTTCACTTGTGCTTAGCAAACATGACTACTGCTCAAGCCTACTCCTAAGCCTTCATCTCTACTTCTTCCTCTTTCTAGAGAAATAGCTCTACTTTGCGACCGACACTCTCTACAACCTACCTAGATCCTTCCCCACATCTACTTACCAACTTGATGCTGGCTACATGCAGAACCGCTCCCTTTTCAAGTTGCTGCTAGTCTACAAAGCTATCAATAGTCTTGGTCCTCAGTGTCTGTCCCATTGTATCTCATTTAACTCATGATCTTTTTTCCCACTGATGCTTCTCTTCACTCAACCTCACTGTGCCATACTTTCCTTGTGTGTGCTCTTGAGTCTGCTCTGTCTCTCTACTCACCCTGCTTCACTGGAAACGATTAGCCATAACAATCAAACCCAGCCCAACTGTCGATCTCTTCAAAGCTTGGCTTAAAATTCACATACTTGCTAAAGAGGAACATCCCTCTGCCATCTCCCCAATCCTCTCTACCTGACCCCACCATTGCCTTTAGTGATGCTTGCAAATGTAATTTTGTATATTTATATAGTATTCTTAAGTTTGACGCACTTGCCCAGTTATGTAACTGTTACTTTGATAAGTCACCTGTTTTCTAATATATCATGTTTCTGTTTGTTCTGCTCTGTCCCTGGTGTATGTCCCACTTTTGTATACCCTCGTAAACTGGCTAACCACTTGATCTTATCTTTCAGCTGTTGTACAGACACCCTTCTTGGGAATTCCTCCACCATATGGAAACATGTTTCTGCAAGTCATTTCTGATGGTAATTGACAAGCCTGTTCTTCAAATAAATGAAAATACAAACAAAAGACGATAGGTTGGTATATCATGCCAATGAAGATGGTCAGTATTTACTGTCATCAAAAAGCAGTCTTTAGTACCTGCAATCAACTTTCCACTTAATGACTAGGATGTTACAGGGATTCTAACTGAGTGAGGTGAGAACATGTGGAGTAGATTTAGCCTTATAGCCTAAGCGAGAGGTCTTTATTGTGGGGTGATGACCCATCCTAAGGTGCTGTCCAAGAGAAGCTAGTGACTATAATTTGAAATGGTAACTATCCCAAGCAACAATTAACCCTTCTGAGGTCTAAAAGGATATTACAACATGGAGTTGTGTAAATGAAATAGAATGGCCAACCCTTTATTACTCACCCACCAAATCCCGCCCGGCGAACCTCTCTTTGCCAATTCAATGAAGCTCAAATCCCCTGTCCTCCCCATCCTCCGTCCTCGTTAAATGGGGT
Source organism: Ambystoma mexicanum (assembly GCF_040938575.1). Taxonomy (NCBI): domain Eukaryota; kingdom Metazoa; phylum Chordata; class Amphibia; order Caudata; family Ambystomatidae; genus Ambystoma; species Ambystoma mexicanum. Next base: position 131,565,106 of record NC_090934.1, on the reverse strand, counting down.
TTCCTACCCAGGCTCCCCTCCCTACTCTCCTCCCTCCTGTCTGTCCACTAAATTGGGAGTTCACCAACACGCTCCCACCTTGTGGCCCAGCCCACTCGATTCCCCTAACTGCACTCCCTACCACACCCCCTACCATAGCTCCAATCCCCCACCCCCACCCCAATCTCCTTATCTGCTTGATCTCAGCGCACCCAACTTCACTTCCCGGCTCCGTGCATTGAACACTGGATATAGTAAATGGACTGCGTGTTTGACCACCCTGTGTTCTCTATGCAAACCTATTGTTGGCCCCTGGATACATTTAGACATGTTCGGCGAACACGGATTCGACAAATCCATCTCTGCTGTATATGGGTAGACCCAAATAATGTTTAATAATACATTAATGAACATGGAACTAGTAACAATAAACTTTACACATGTTGTCTTCCATCGCCGTGTGTTAGATTGGGACATGGGAGTGCACATGCACGGGGTCCCGTCTGCCTTTAGACATCTGAAGACACTTGTTGTCTGCTGCTTGTCAGGCCGCTGCTTAACACGTTTTAGAATGAAGTCTATACTAGAGCTTAGAGACTGCAGTCCAAGCATTCCGATTTTCTGAGAGGAGGCCTCTAATGGATTCCATGTGCTTATAACTGTTCGGGTGAAAAGGGGAAATACGTGAGTTAATACACGGGTTCAAATCGTTGGTCTTTTTAAATATTGAACATTACATCCTAGGAATGCTAGCCTTTTATGTTTGCTGCTTTCCTGATGAACTTACACAGTGCACTTTATTGAGGTTTTGACTCAACCTCCTCCCTATGAGGGAAATCTTGGTGCAGCACAGTCTTGTGTCCTATATCAGAAGCACACTGTCGCCATTGCAATGATGGTAAGGAGTTGGAAACGTGGAAACACTTGACTTTGTTTTGTCCTGCACTTACTTATAATCGGATATTGTATTTTATATATCAGATTTTTAATATGAATTTTATTGATAATGTTAGGTTATGGGAGAGGCTGGCTTACTTTTCTATGACCTACCTCAGTGGTGATAGCAGTGTGGGGCTTCGTAAATAGTCTGAAGGTATACACAAGCTGGATGTTTGAAGCCAGGGACGTCATTTCACCAAAATGCCAGGGGTAACGGAAGTTACGTCACACGACCCTTGACACCTGATGATATCACAGGAAGTGGTGTAATTTGACCCAACGCCCCGAAGTGATATCGCGGGTAGGGCTGGAACACGACATTTCACACGTTGACAAAACAGGAAGTGGCATCACATAGCATTGTACACTACAGAAAATATAGTTACGATATCACTATGTCATGTACATTCATACAAGAATGGAACGCCATATATGTATCATTAAGATCAGTGTGTATAGGCCCATATTACTGTGCATGCAAGCAGACGTTCATGACCAAATGATAATGATGTGTTTGTTATATAGCACTTACGCTTAAGCGCTTTATATAGACAAAATATACACCCAAAATCACCCAACCTCTGTTGGTACTCATTTATCGACCTCAGAAGGATGAAAGGCTGAGTTGAGGCATTTAAGAACAGACTAAATCAGTGACTCACCCCCTGAAGTGCACCTGAAAGAAACATTTAATGAGCCTAGAAATTATTGTATAGAATTCTAGAAAGACACATTATTTGGTATTCCCATTTTTTCTTACATAGGGTCAGTGATGAAAGTGTTAGACTTGTGGCACTCCTGTTATTATTTTTATTATTTTTTTAAGGGGCCTGAACAAGAAAGCCAGCCACCACAGAAGTAAAGAGCCACAGGCCAGGAGATTGCATTACAAACATTTTTTTTTAATTTCTTTTTAGAGGTCTCAAGGGAGTTGCGACCTCTGGCGACTCCTAAATGACGTCCCTGTTTGAAGCCCGGGCACCAATTTCTAGTTACACTGCTATACCAAGTGTGCCTTGTGCTTGCTTTTATGCTTACTGTTGTGTCAGTTGATGAGTTGTATTATAAGTGCTGATAGAATGATTTATTATTTATTTATTTTTTTCTCTTATGGTGTTAAAATATGTGTTGTAAAGGTTGAAATGTTTTAACCATATACATTCAAATAAAATATATTTTAAAAAGTTGTCTAAAATAGCTCAGGTTTCAGGCTGTAAGGGTAGCTTCCTTTATAAGGACTCGTGGAACGAGAGGGCAACCATAGGCTTTCTCTGTAAGGTACATTATGGAGAGGTAGGTTCACTTGCATGGGCGATGATGCAAAGAGTTGATAAATCCCTGTGGATCCTTGGGGGAACATTGCTATGATTTGAATTGAGAAGTCGTTGACATGGTGCAGAAGTTCTATATTTCTTAGCACAAAAGAAGCTATTGAATAAACACTGAGGTGTTGCGCTCCTTGAGAGGTTCCATGCAAAGGAATCGCTTCAGATAAATGAGAATAGGATTTCATTTGTGCAGTCGCTCAATGCTGACGCCAGGAACGACTGGAGCGGGGATAACACGGCATTCAATGTCGCTTGAGCATGTGGATTTAGTTTCTTTACAACGTAGCTAGTTTCAAATAATTATTTTTCCATTATCTGGAATAAAACTCCCTAATTAAAGGCATTGCATTGAGGCGCCCACATTGTGTCGCTTCCAAGGGCTGTAATTAGAAAATAAACCGTCCGCGGCGGACCGGGTTTGTTTTTAATTAATCTGATGATAAGCGGTTACAAAGTAAATAGGAAGGAGGACATGCCCAAGCGTGTTGTTGCAGTCGTGTCCTGTGGCAGTCTCATGCTAAGAAGCCTACTTTGAGGAGATGGATCCCTTGCGACGCGTAGCGCAAACTCCTCCTTACCCGTTCTAAGCCGTGGAGGCGACACACGGGTCCAAGTGCTACTTTATAAACATGCATTAGGTCAGTAGAGAGGCTGCCTCTTGGTACATCCAAGGGCTGTATTTGGCATTTCAATGATGACCTGTTTATAATTAACTTACATAATTATTGCAAAAATTGGCACTCTCGACACTTTGGGGAAACCTTGACCCTCAGATTGTTCATATGGAGATGTTATGTTATGTTTTCCACTATTTATACTGCACCCATCACTACTGTGGTAGTCTTACAATGCCTGGCCTTTTTACGAAAGATGGCATATTGTGACGCTGCCAGGGTGTAACCAGGCCTTTGTGGAAAGAAAGGGGATATTTGTGGAGGAGGTGATAGGAAAGAGAAATTAGACAAAGCCAATAATTAGAGAGGAAAAGCAATTTGGATGTGGTTGTCGAAGTAGGATTGTGTGTTTCTTTCTTAAAGGCGATAAGTTATTGGTAAGGATGAGTGCGGGACTCGGGAGAGCAGCTTTAGTGCAGAGTTTTATTGTGATGGCAATGTGTAGAACTGACACAGATGCAGGTAGTTGGAATAGTAGTACTTTTTGTATGTGGCATAGCACACACTTCAAAACGTACCATTCATAGTATGCAGTTCAGCAGAGTTACCATGCAAGAGTCACCCCTAAGGGTTCTTTTAGGAGTTATATAAATCAACACTAATAATATGAATCAAGTTTAATGTGTTAATTACAATCTCAGTAAGACAGCAGCTCCTAGAATGATTTTGTTTCTATCTATCTATCTATCTATCTATCTATCTATCTATCTATCTATCTATCTATCTATCTATCTATCTATTTATCTATCTATCTATCCGAATGCATCGATCTCTGCATTTTTCTATAGCACAACGAACCCATAGGCCTTAGGGCACTTACAAAGAGAAACATGGAGACAAGAAAGAGGGGACCACCAAAAAAAACAAGCCAAGGGCAAAGAGAGAAGTAGTGTAGGAGTACTGGCTTATTTGGATATAGAGATGTTGTTCAGTGAAAGACAGCACTTGGACATGTGGTGTCCTGGTGAAAAGGCAGCACCTGGGCTCCCCAATTGCAGATGACCAGGTCCATTCAGTCTTCCTGGTTTCGCACTAAGAGACGGACATTGGAATATTTTGGGGGCTTGTGCCCTGAACTGCCCTGCCAGGGACTTAACTAGAGCTGCATCAAAGGAAGAAAAGGGAGAACAACTGATTTCAAGAAAATTAAAAATAATATTTTACTTCTGACAGTACTTCTCATGGATATTTGGAATCTCATGCAACACACGATATGCCTTTTTTAATTGTATTTTTTATTTTGTATTTAATGTTTGTCAGTACATTGATCTTTTCACACATACAAAATCTAAAACAAACATCAATACATAAAATCATTTTTAGATTATAAGCATCAATCAACAATCATCACTGATACATAAAAATCGTATAAACATTAATATATGTAAGGTCATCATATTCATACACATAACCATTCTCACACCAATTCACAACCCAACAATATTCTAGAAGAGTACAATACCATTTCCATGTTCAACAAACTACTAAATTGTCAGGGTCTAGCCTGCCCAAAGACCAACAATCAACATCAGCATTGGGTCAATAGTGTACTTTCTACCCGTTTCCAAACTCTATGACATGCAGTCTGTATGGCCAGACCCTTGGCATTAAGACAATAACTCCAGAACTCCTCTGTCTTTATGTTATTATAATCATATACACATGATCCTAAATGCATGATCTAATCATAATTGTTTTTCTAGAACACGGTTACCATCAAAGAGGATTCTGAGGGCGGACAGGGATTCACAAAGTGTCGCTCTGCTTCGTCTTGCTTCCAAGACGAGCGCGTTGCTACTGAGCTATACTACCTGTGTGCAGATTTCCAAGTGTTTTGCAAGAAGTCATGACATGGTGGTTTGCCTCAATACTATCGAGATTTTGCAATCTCTACTTTCGGCAGGAATTTCCAATTCAGGACCTTCCACTGCTATTGTGGGGAAACAACCCAACCGCATTAATAGGACAAATCTCCTTAATTCAGGGGCGGGACAAGGCATCGGGTACTGCGGCATTTTGAGGTATGTATGCCTTTTCCGGAGAATACGATACCCGGACTCTCGGTACCCAGACCCACAATCAGGGGCATTGCTAGGGGGGGTAAGGGGGCTATAGCCCCTGATCTTTTGGTTGTAGCCCCGGATAGAATCTCAGGAGCTACAGCCAAAAGACTAGCTAGCCCCCAGTCCCGACAGTTCCGACATCAGCGTAGCCCCGGGTCTTTTCCAGACCTAGAAACTCCCCTGCTCACAATATCTGACACTGGATGCACACTGCCCTGCCCATGGGTGAATCTTTAGCCATTGCAAACATGTTGCAATATCTGCTGTCCTGAAGCAAAGGTTTTGAAGGCCATTCCCAGCAAGCGACCCACAGCATACTGATGTGCATGGATCATACAAAGTTCTTCTGCACTTATACACATTTAGTAATCACCAAAACATTGGAGGTGCAGAGGTTGGGATGGGCGCCTTTGGAAAAGCAACAGAAAAGGAGCTGGATTCAAACATCCCAGAGAGTGCTCTACTTGTATTGTTCCATCACCTAAACTGTTCTGCATATCATTGTTGAACATCACTAACAGGCAAGGTTCCAACACACTATTTCTGACTCCACAGCTGGCCTGCTCAAAGTTGTTTGCTTATGATACCATCTTCAAAAATGACAAGCATGCCTTTACCTTTTTATGTGAATAAAGTTGCGAGCTGTTAACATAACTTTAATCATGCCACATACAGAAACGTAACTCTGCTGTCCTATATGCAATAAATACAATTGTGATATGGAGGTGGGTGCTTTCAACGAGATCGTGACCTATAGACAAGCTCCTGACGCTCAATTCTGACACTGTACCGCAGAACTAACTTCCTTAAGGATTGCTTGTTTCCACGGTCAGTGGTGGAATAGGTAAAGTGAAGGTTTTCTCTGCATTTTTAGGCTCTCGGAAGTTGCGGGAGTCTGTCCTAAGTATGCAGGAAAATTAATTGATAAGGAAAAAGAGAGCTGACTGGACCTCTCTTTTTCCTTGTCCATTAATTTCCCTGCATACTTAGGTCTCACTCCCCGAACCACACAGAACCTCCCGCTCTGGGCAAAACACATTGGTAGTCGCCGCTGATGGGCTACAGGGAGTGCCTTTATGCTTCCTTTTCCCACCAGCCCAAGCTGGAAGCGGAAAACCATACAGGGTGCCTCTCCTCTCTTGACCAAGCTGCCCCCGCCATGCTAGGCTACCAGGGTGCCGTTTACCTGTGGTCCTCTTTACCCACCTTTCAGGAGGTCACTGCGCAATCGCCTGAGTTACCACCCGCAGCAGAAAAGGGTTTTTGCCCCTTTGCCACTCTGACTTGTGGAAAATGTGCTTACTATTCACATCCTCGCCCTCTCATGGCATCCACTCAGCTCTGCAAAAAGGTACCAGCCCATGTCCAACAGGTGAACCCTGTCCTTCTCGTACTACCCAGGCACTCCTAGTTATCTCATACAGAATTGGCCTCTCTACCCATGAAACTAGGAATAATTTATGAACAGGTCAACTCGCAAGCCCCAAAGGACTTGCTCAATGCCCCACTTTATTGCCCCCATATCGTACAGCAGTTGCCTTCCGCCCAGTTGGGCCATGTCATTCCCCCTAGGCATATTTTTCTATGTCGGTGAAGGGGGGGGGCTTCTTCTTGGCTCAATTCTGCCACTGTGTTCTCCAGTTCATCCCCTCTCCTTACTTCCTTACCAATCAAAAGGGTGTTGATCTTACCCAAGGCCATCTTCCTTCCAATCCTCCTAACCCATTGCCCTTTTTCTGCCTGATCTGTTTTTGCCTCCTAGCAAGATGGTCACCTCCTTCCCCAGCCGCTCTAGGGCATTCTTCCTAAGGCCACCCCTCAAGAGTATCCCAAATTCTACTCTGTCATGAAAGGAGTTAAGCAGAGGCCGTCATGTCCCGAACTTTTTCAGATTTCCAGCCAGGTGGTGTCCTTCCCCGCTCTGCTACCCCTGGACCAGGCACCACCCCCGCCCTGAACGGGGCACCTTCCCCTCTTGCTACTCTGATAACTCTTGCCCCCCAATCCGTGTATTTACTCCTCACCGTCTGCTCCCACACTGGCATGCTCTTGTGCGCATTGCTAGATTTCATTTTATGGATGTATTCTGACACATCCTTGTCATCTCAGATCATGCTGGGAAACATTAGTGATCAGTGTCTTTGTGAAATCAATAGCTGAAGAGACAGTTTGACTCAAATTTGTAGATACATAGTGAAGACAGCTAGTTTCTTGCTCAATTCATCATCCCGACCAGAGTGAAGTGTTTGCCACACAATAATAAAACCGAGTTTCCATATTTGAAAGGAAGTCAAGCATGGATGAAGGGAAACTGACTTTCTTCCAAAGGTTTTAAGTTGGAGGTAGAAGTTAATTGTACATCCTCTTCGATTAGGTATCCGCAGAGGTAACTGCATTCCCCGGACAGCAGAGACGCAGTGTGGGATGTTTTTACCCATGCATACAAGCCCTACCATAAAACTGTGCAGTACTGGCATGGAAAACATCATGATGGCCAGACCTCCCCAGAGAGTGCACAGGGAAAACATGAAGAATAGGCTGCCACCCATTTTTGCCTATGTTGTGAGCACAGGAGGGCACTGCCTAAAACCACCATTGGGCTACACACACAGTAGCCTGAAACCATTGGGAATGGCAATGCTGATTGCAACAAAAAAAAAGCAACTCAGAACTGTGGGGAGTTTGTTTTCTTAATCCCAAAAATGGTTGCATTACCAGTACTCACCACTATCAGAAAGCCGGCGTTTTAAAACCACCAGACTTTTGTGTAAAACTGCACAAATGAAACAAAACCAGACCAAGGAAAGACTTGCTAAGAGGTGGAAGAATGTAAAACCATATTCTGAAATGACTTTAAGGAAGTAATTATTTAATGTATAGGTACAAATTGTCAGTTTGATTTGAATGTAGAAAACTGGGAACAAAAAGTGACATTTAGTTGAAACCTGGTTTAGTGAAACTGGATTCTGCCTGACAACTACCCCCGACAGGAGAAACCTGTTCAGCCACTCTTCCCAGGCCTAGCTGCATCCTGCTGCCCCTTGCCAAAAGGAGTTGTCACCTCTCTGATTAGATTAGGGGTGGAGCACCTGGGAACTGGAAGGAACAGAACAATGCAACTCCCTTGACTCAGGCAAATGTTATATTGGGGGCGTCGTAAAGTGTCTTCCTCTTAGGGGAAACTGGGAGGGGCAGTGCCTCTGCTAGCAGCTGAGCTTGGGGGAAGTGGATAAACCAGTTATTCCACCCGGTGATGTGGGAAGCCACACCCCTTTTTGACCAGGGCATAATTTTAAAAAGATAGATAACTCATAGTGCGGACTTGTCAGAATTATATAAGTAATATCATCATTTTTGTGATTTTTCTGTGAACATTTTGAGAGGCGTTAGGACCCTGTGGTGTATTTTGGGGGGTTGCTAGCGGAAAATAGGGTCTCACTCCAAATGTCTGCATGTTAAAAATCTAACACTTCATCAATTAATGTCCATACTCCTTGCGCACATGTGTGTAATTTTGGGTAAATGTCCGATATTGCAAAACCAGTTAAAAAGCGCAAAATGTTGTCATTTTTGAATGCAAGCCCCCAGGAAGATCAGAGGCCGACAAGCATGGACCATAAGGAATATATAATGTGCGCATGTAATTTCAACAAATTGTATATCTGGGAAAGATGTATTTGAATCAAATATAGATTTGTGGGCAAACTGACCAGGGGAGGATCCTCTGACCCATAAACAGACCTCATCATGATGACAATCCATTTCCTTCCCCCAATCATGGGAGAGGGAAGAATTGTGCCAATGACAAGTAGAGAGGGGCAGGCTTAGCTAGGCCCAGGCACACACCCATTTTCAAAACACATAAAAAGAGACTGCTGGGACAGGTAGAGACATTCAATTCCATTTGCTGCGGAGCATGCTGACCGACGACTTCACATCGAGAGATCCAACACTTAGACTTCCAAGCTAAACAGAGACTACAGAACTTTGAACCAAGAAGGCCCACTGCAAGCAAAAGTATTTGTCAGCAGGCCTCAAAATCATTTGCAAACTATTCCACAGCCGGGCAAGCTGTTTTAATTCTTTTGCCAAGACCGCCAGAGGCTAGACCAGCAGAGCAGAGCTGACCCAGAACGCTGTGAGGAGAACCAGAGAGCTGACCCAGATCACTGTGAAATGCCGAGACCAGACCCGAGTCCAGTACAAAACCTGACCAGATCCGTGGCGAGGCCTATTTCAAATTTATATTGTGAGTACCTAGCAGAACTGTGCAGAACCAATCTCTTAGTTAAAATAATCTAATCCAAACTATTTTAACCTAAGTAGAACTGCCTCCTAGAAATCGTGTCATCTGTCATTTGTAAAGCTGCACAACTGTCACCTGTCAATTCTGAAGCTGCAAGCTGTCACCTGTCATTTTGAGTTTTACTTTAAATCCGAAAAACTACCTTTATTTAATCGTCCGTATCTCTGGAACTTAGAATCTAAGCTTTCCAACGAACCTAGAACCGACTTCCTACTCCTTATACTTTTTCCGCAATCACGATTTACGCACTCGTGAAATTTACCGCGATTTGCGATTTTGTCTCAATTTCTTCACTTGTCAAAATAGCAGCTCCATTCGTTCTTTTGTTAAAATCCGTTTGCAACTTGGTAATAACTCATAGAGCATTGCTAAAGTGAGCCTGAAATAATACCAACACGCATCTCCCACTCACCCTGAATCTCTAGAGGGAATTAAAATCAGTTGGCACATTTTCCCATCCATTGCCATCACATTTAAAAAGTATTTTGGGCCTGTGATTCAAACTCCTACCTGTTTCCTCTAAGCTTGCTGGGGGGGAACTGAATTTTGTATTGTATTTGATTGCATTCCTGAGAACTGTGTGCTCCTCTTTCCATCTCCTTCCATTTCTTACATTGCATAGGGGAGGGGGGTGAATTGCCAAAGAAAAAGTAATTATCTTATCTTTTGCTAAAAATCATATCAAGTATTTCTGTACTGCATTTTATTCCTCATTGCTTTTCCCTTGAAACCATAAAAGTATTTTTGCTACTTTATCCATCAAAAAACTAACTCCTCATTGATTGTAAAGAAGTGTGCTAGTGCCAGATTACCCATTGTTGATCAACATCATATGTCTAAGTATACTATCAGATATTAATTTATTATAAAAGTGTGATATATATATATTGTTTAATTTTTCAAATAAACATTTTAATTTGCAAAACAAACCTACTTCTTGGCTCAGTGGGGTCAGGGGGATTCTAAGAGGGGGGTGTTATACAAGGGTGGTCATCCAGAGTACTGAACTAGACATAAAAATACATTAATAAGGGTTTTCGTCAGCATCCCAGACTAGGCATTGACTTGGCTGTAGTGTTGATTGAACATCGCTTACAAAATTGGGGGCTCGTAGCCGGGGATTTCCGGATTAGAACTATCACTTGTGCAGATTAATACAGTGTGCTAACTGACAAGATACATACATCCGGTCGGATCACCACGCTGTGCTACGCTGTAAAGCACTCCTCAAAAGGACGCTCTAAGGGAAAGGTCTGTTTTGCAAAAATAAAATACTAATTTCTGTAAGTCAGGACGGAAATCAATTTCTAGAATGACGACCTTGGTAGACATGAAAATAGCGAGGGAGCACCTCTTACATAAGCTATTTGTGAGAGGTGAGTGGACTCATCAGGACCAAACGGTCTGGTTGCAGGCAATCACGCAACAGGTCACTGAAACAGGGTCAGATAAATGGAGAGATCAGGGTCCCCTACATGTGGCCCTGAGTAAACTATATATGGCCCCTAAAGCCAAAGAGGAACATAACAAGATTGCCAGGATAGCGGCATACTTGTACCTGTATATGGGAGTCATACAGAATAAATGTGCTGAAGGCCATGATCTGGCAAATAGGCAACACATGGGGTTAGAGAAGGCCCAATCTGACCTGGTCTCTTCTGAGCAGAGGCTGCAGAGGAGCCAGGAGTCAGAAAATGAGAGCAGACAGTATCTCATTAGAATCAAAGAGGACATGTGTATCCTGCAACAGGAAAAGTCTGACCAGGATACCAGATTTCTGGCCTTGCAGAAGGAGTACCAAGAAGGTTTGGACTCCCTCCTGCAAAGCCAGAAAAAGCTGGAGCAACAACTAGACTTTAACAGGGCATGCACAGAGCAGGTAGCCACCCTGCAAAGTCATCTAGATAGAGTGAAGGCAGAGAGCAACAAACTGATTCTGAAAGACCTGGATACCCAGCCAGAGTTTGATGAAGAGCGCCAGAAAGCTGGTGCCTTTCAAAGGCAGAGGGACGACCTGGCGTCACAAATTCAGGCTCTTGGTCAGGAAAGGGACACCTTAGGCCAGGAATTCGGCCATTTAAAAAGAAAAATGGAAGAAAATCACCTGGCCCTCCAGGTACTGGGTGACATCCAAAAAGAAAACCAGAACTTGTTAGAGCACACCAGGAGGGTGGAGGAGGCTCTGGCAAGAAAGGAGCAGGCCAGTAAGGAAGGGACTCGGGAAGTAAACCTCCTGCAGCAAAGACTGGCCTAGTACTCCAGGACCAACCAGGAGGCACAGAGAGAAAATGAGGCTCTCTGTCAGCACAATGATAGGCTCCAGAAACAGGTAGCCATGCAGGAGAGACTGATAGAGTCTAGTAAGGCCTTAACTGAGGAACTGAAGGCGCAGGCTCTTGCATTGCAACAGGGAGCAGGGGCTGATAGAGACGAGGTTCGCTGGGAAAGGGAAGTACCGGAACATAACCTCGGGAGCCCTAGAACCGGAGGCCTTCATCTTCTGAGTCACTGGACTCTGCCACCCCCATGTCCCCTGGCGCACATGAGCACCGGGCCACAGGGATGGCAGATTATTATCCAGCCAAAAGCATGGGGCTCATAGGCCAGTACCTCCCAGGAATGGATGGGCGGGTATCCGGGTATGGGCACCCAAGCACAGTGCAATTTAGTGGGGAACCCCAGGAGAGTAGGACCATTAAGGGCATCCTGAAAACCTCTGCCCAGTTAGGTCAGTGGGGGGGATACCCAGCAAATCCTGGTAGCAAGGAGGGATCTGAAGACTCCTCTGAGTGTCACAGGACACAGGAGACCAGGTCCCCACATTCTGCCAGCCATTCCCAGGCTCACAGAATCCAGGAAAACCTGTAAGATCAGACGGGCACCTCTGGGAGCAGTGCTTCTGAGTCAGAGGATGAATGGACCAGGCTTACCCGAACCAAAAAGGCCAATAAGGCAAAAAGGGCCTTGCTTAAGGACCCATTGAAACAAATAAAGGCAATCAGGAGTGTCATCACTCCTTATCATAAGAACGCCAAGTATTCCGTTTGGGAACACTTGGAGCTCTATGAGCAAATGATGGAGACTTTCCATTTGAAGGACAGCAGTAGCTGCATCCAGTACGTCAAATGGATATTCTCCCCAGAATACTCCAGTTTCTTTGCGGGGCTGGAGGACCAAAATCATTTAAGATGGTCCACCTATAAGGCGGCCATCTTGAAACATTTTTCTGTTCACAGAAATCCTCAAGAGGCTCGCAAGGCAGCCTACAATTTGCAATGTGGGGAGGATCAGGCCCCACAAGAGTTTGTGCAAGAATTAAAGCGTGCTTTTGCTCAGACCACCAGAAGGGTGTGCACGGATAGCAGAGAATTTATCAATACGTTTTTCCATGCCTTACCCAAATACATAATGACCCAGCTCGTGAGAGATTTTCATGAGAAAAGATCTTTAGACTGGGTCATTGAACAGGCTACCCGGATCTATGAGGTGCAGAAGCCCATCGAAAATAAAAATAATGCGCCGAAAAACCCCAAAACCAACAGCACCCCTGCTGCTGCCAAGGTGGCAGAGGTAAAGGTTGCCCCCATTTTAGATTTGGAGATGGGGGGCCTAAAAACCTGCCTGCACCAAATAATTCACAGCCCAGAAGGCCCTCGGGCCAGTCAAGGACAGGGAGTAGAGGAGGTAGTCCCACAAATGGGGTCCCCCGCCCCCCTGACTATGTAAGTCCCCGCTACAAGGGAAACCGACCAATCCTGGGTTATGTGTGGACTCCTCCTGCCCAAGGGGGGGGGTCCAGCCAAGCACCTGACCTGGGGAACTTCCCTCCTAACTTCCCCCAGGAGGGCAGAAATTCACCAAATCCTGGGCAGAACTTTTTCCCCAGGTATCCACCCAATTTCCAGCCCCAAAATCATCCATCCTTCTTTCCCCAATTCCCTGAGCCCAGACAACCTAATCCGGGAGAGGGGAGGCCAAGGGTGGAGGGGTACCAAAATCTTCCCAACCAGGTGTCCTACCAGAGAAGGGATAGCTACCATTCGCGGGATCAGCCCAGGGGAGAAAATAGAGCCCCGTATCAGCCTGAGCGGGTTTCACAACTTGAGCGCCAGGTCCAAAATATGGCACGGGATCTGGGTCACATACTGAGGGCTCAACAGAACCCTCAGATGAGCATGCCACCGTAGAATGCCCCAAACTCTGGACCTGGTGCTCCAGAACAATGACGGGGGCAGCACCCCGATAACCCACCGGTTCCCAGGGAGGAGGCACAAGGGGAAGGGGGGTGTAAAGCCTTGGAGGAAGCTTCCTTCCCAACTTGTAAACAGCCCCTGGAAAACCAGGAACCGGAAACAAAATCTCCTACCCCTGAAAGTCTGCCACCCAAGGAGCAGAGAGGAGGTAGGAGAAACAAAGGACCCAAACAGACCCACTTTGTGGAGGAGGTACAGGTCTTCCAATTTGAAGGAGAGGGATCCTCAGAAGATCCTGGGAAAAGGATCTTCTCCGTCAGAGATGGGGGAACTCCTCCCAAGGAAAAATGGGTCCCAAGGGATTCCAATCCAGACTGGGGAGATGTGGAGACAGAGCTACCGCCGCCCATCATCTCATCCCAGAACCGACAATACCAAAATCCCGTGGGTCAAACCCACCCTGAGGACTGCCTCCAAAAAGGGGGGGTGGCCCAGAACCCGAAACCATTTCCAGTTGCCAACTTTTTCTTTCAGATTCCCCAGGCTCTCCAAAGAATTCTGCCCAAATCTCTTCGCTAGCAACGTCCAAAACCAGAAGGTTAGCCAACCAGTTGTCCAAAAATGTGCATTATCTGTGCTCCCTTGAGGAGAAGGAGGGAAGATACTATGCCCCGGTACAAGTACAGGGGCAGGGTACAATTTTGGCACTGGTGGACACTGGATCCCAAGCTACCCTTCTGTCCAAAAGGGCCTTTGAGGAACTAAATGCAGGAAGGGGGGAGAATTACCGAATTCCTCTCACCTCTCTTCCTGGACAACTGCAGAACTTTGACGGGAAGGAAATTCCCGTTGAGGGGATTGCAGACTTGCACATTAAAATTGGGCGACACAAGGTGAAACACCCGGTCATAGTAGTGACTCCAGAGGGCACCCCTTGTTTACTAGGGAATGACCTCCTGAGAAGGTTGTCACCCCTAATAGATTGTGTAAACAAGGTCCTCTGGACCCAGACTAGCCGACCAATAAAATTAAAACAGAGTGTCAACCATGTTAGTTTAAACGGCACCTGCCACATGGTTGAACAAAAATCTGACCAAGTAGAATTTCAGTAATAGCAGTAGGACAACAGACTGGTGAAGGGGGGTCCTCTCTATTTCTGAAAATCAACCTTCCTTCCAGTTTAAGGTGGTATTCCACACTGGAAGGAAACACCCTGAAATTCTTTACTAATCCACAATCAGAAACTCCCACTCCTATAGTCCAGAAAGATGTGAAATCAGCTCAGAACCTGGCTGATATTCAGCAAATTGGAGAGCAGTTGTTCATCCCTGGTCAGTTAAATGATGGGAAGGACTCTGTTCTCGCTCGAGTGTGTGTGAACAACGGTAAGAGCTTCATCAGCGAAGCCATGTTCCACCAACTCCCAAAAGATCCAGCCATTCCCACATTCAAACTGATAGACAAATGGGAAATGGACCTGGAAGCACCTAATTCCAAACATCTCCTGCCAAGCAGGTGTATGCTCAAAATCTCCGTTGGCAACAAGAGCATAGTCCATAATTGTTGGGTCGTGCGAGACGTCACTGCTGCCTTTTACGTAGGCAGTGACATTCTCAATCGCTTTGCCATTAGTTTGGACCTAATAAACTTCAAAGCTTGGTCCCGATTAGCGGATAATCCCATGGGCTTTGATGATTCAGAAAAAGCATTTAGGTCAGCTCAATTGCTATCTTATGCAGTTGAAATTCAGATTAAAGAGGAAGTCACCATCCCAGAAAGGACCCGACAATTCTCCCTGGGAGTGAAAGCTAAAAGAGGACAAAAATTGAAAAACCCTGATGCTTATATTCATCTAAATGCTTCTCTCCAACAGCAAGGGTTGGGGGTAAACCCAACACCATTAGTCAACATAGAACATGACACCATTCCAATAGAGGTGGATAACAGCGACTTACAGAGTATTACTCTAGCCGCAGGCACCACTATTGGAATGGCGGTTGATGACCAACATTTCTCCATTGATTTAGGAAATGAACTGTTAGGACCAATCCCCAAGGACTGTTTTGACAGTGACAGTGAGGACAATACAACACCAGTCAGGATTTTCACCCGGCATGGGGGGAACTTCCTGGTGTACACTTCTTGCCCTTATGGTAAGGAAGATGTGACTTGTGACTTCAGGAGGGATGAGGTGATTTTCCAGGTCCATGAGGGCTGCCTTTCCCACCTGAAGCCTCCGGTCCAAATCAGCACGCTGACCAGGGACTTCTCCACCCAGCTGGAGGAGGCCGTGGAGATAGCCAAACCAGAAGTCTTTCCAGGCTTCAGGCAGATGGTGGAAGAGAGAGTCAACCTAGCTGATGCCTGTGTGACTCTGGAACAAAAGCAAAAGTTGAAACAAGTTTTCTTGGATTTCCAAGATCTCTTTGCGGTAGACTCATATGACTGTGGTTGCACTGACATCCACACAACAACAATCCCCACGGACCTTGGCATGACTCCTGTGTTTGTGAAGCAATATCGCTTGCCTCTCGCATCCATGGAGTCCCTTACTGAAATAATTAAGAACCTTGAGTCCCGGGGAATAATCCGTCCAGTCCACAGCACTTTCAATAATCCGGTGCTGGGAATATTGAAGCCAAACGGCCAGTGGTGACTCTGCGCCGACCTTAGGGAGCTCAACAAACGGGTCCATACTTCCCGATGGCCTCTGCCCTACATTGACCAAGGGCTGGCCCAGATTCAGGGGTCACAGGTATTCACAGCAATATACCTGACCAATGGATACTGGACCATGCCTGTCAGTAGGGAGGACCAATACAAACTAGCTTTTACCTTTGGGGGCCAGCAGTACACATGGACCCGGACTCCCTTCGGATACCTCAACTCCGGCAATGAATTCAACATTTTCCTACATAAGGCCATGCCCGACCTGGGTGCGAGGGGTAACCTGGCTTATGTAGATGATGTCCTCATCAAAAGTTCATCTGTGGAGCAACACATAGCGGAGATCCATTATGTTCTGATACAGTTGAGGGCCGCCGGAGCAAAACTTTCCTTTCAGAAAGCACAGTGGTGTAGAACCCGTGTTAATTTCTTGGGGCATGAGATTACTCCTCAGGGTCTGTGTCCCCAAGAAAAGAAAGTGGAAGCACTCCAGAAACTGAAAGACCCCACAACTCTGCAGGAACTAAGGAGCCTCCTTGGACTGACTAATTACAGCAGAAAGTTCATTGAAGGCTACGCAGAGATCACTAGACCCCTGATTCATCTCTTGAAGGGGGGGGTCAAGTGGGAATCGGGTCCAGAACAATCCGAGGCGGTAAGACAACTCAAAAGAAGCCTCTCACAAGCGCCTTGCCTAACTTACCCTGTCAGAAACAAGGAGTTCTTCCTGGAGACAGGGTTCTCTAATACGTGCTTGATGGCAGTATTATACCAAAAGCATGACAAGGTCAATAAAGTAATATCCTATGTGAACAAAACTTTATCCTCTGTGGAGGAAAAATTCAACGATTGTGAGAAGGAACTCCTGGCAACGGTGTGGGCATTGAAGAATTACCGCCCTTTTATCCAGGGGGAACACATCATAGTGGAGACTCCACACCAGCCTCTGCAATATCTCCAAAGTGACAGAATCCGGGCCGGAAATGTGAGTAATTCCCGAATGACTTCCTGGATTCTGTCAATGCAAGGCTTTCCTGTGGAGGTCAGATATGGCCAAAACAAGAAGAGTCCCCTCGCGCAAGGTCTGGCTGACTTGCATGATTGTGCCAGAGAAAACTGTCTCGAGGACGAAAGTCTAAAAACCAAGGACAACATGGAGGCATACCTTAATTCCCCACACAAAGTCTTTGAAGAAGACAAGTGTAAGGGAATGCCCACTGTCTATGTGGATGGATACTCGTACCATGTTGACAACAACGGGGAGAAAGAAATGGTGGCCGGCGTAGGGAATGCATGGGTGAAGGAGTTTCCAGAACCCTCTGCTGGATACAAAATTGGTCCCTGAAGTAGTCAGGTGGCGGAATTGATGGCTGTGCATCAGGCCATCCTCACTGCTGTCCAGCATCAACTCCATGAACTGGTCATAATCACAGATTCGGATTATGTACGGAACGGGTTCGTTGAGCACCTGTCAACTGGAAAACCAGAGGCATGTTATGTGCTAATAACAAACCCCTGAAACATGGGAAGTTAATCCAAAATATTGATGGTCTGGTCACTTCGAATGGGATGACCATCTACTGGAAAAAGACCAAGGGTCATTCCAAAGTAGAGGGACCAGACAAAACTGGAAATGACTTAGCTGATCAGCTGGCCAAAACCAGGGCCATCCAAGGGGATCTAATAGAAATAGAGTTCCTGTTGGGGGAAATCCAGGTCACTGCGATCACTAGGTCCCAGACAAATGCTCACAATGATCTTTCAACTGCCCAATGGAGCATGGAGACCCCTGATGCTGTTTTGATTACAGCTCAGAAGGGGGATCCAATCATTGGTAAGTTTTACCAACACCTTGAGGACCCTGAGAACTTTCCCCTGACGGACACAGATTACATTGGGAAAGAGGACCTAAGAGTGTTGATGAAATGTCCAAAAATGTTCCGAATCCAAGACGGTTTGTTGGTAAGGAAATCCCAAGCTGGCCATGATCAGTGGGTGGTTCCTACCTCATTCCGAAGCCTGATGTTAAGTCACGCCCATGATGCGGCCACCGCCGGTCATAGGGGGTTTCACACAACACTGGAAATCTTAAGAGAGGTTGCATACTGGCCACACATGGGGCAGGACCTCGACCAATACTTGAAGGGGTGTCTTGTGTGTGCACAATTTCAGCCATCATCCCTCACACACCGTGCGCCTCTCCAAAAGAGGGGGATGACACTGCCATGGTCAGATTTGCAAATCGACTTTGTAGGCCCTGTGATTCGCTCGTCTAGAGGAAACAAGTACATGTTGACCGTTACATGCTTGTTTACCAAGTGGGTGGAATGTCTCCCAGCACCAAACTGCAAGGCAGAAACAGCAGCGGCCCTGATGATTAACCACATCTTTTCCAGTTTTGGTCTACCTCAAAAGATTGAGTCAGACAGAGGTAGCCACTTCACCAGTGAAGTAATGACAAAGATGTGGGAGATACTGGGGGTCAAAAGAAAGCTACATATTGCTTACCGGCCAGCTTCTTCTGGGGCAGTAGAGAGATACAACCGAACCATTGTGAGCATCTTAAAAAAGTTTGTGGCAGATTCTGGGCCAAGTTGGGATATCCGATTACCTCTGGTCCGAATGGCCATCAAATCTACCCCTTCATCTGCAACCAAAATGTCACCATTTGAGTTGATGACTGGACGCAAGATGGTGCTTCCCCAGCATTTGCTCTACAGAACCCAAGAGCAAACGTTGATAAATGCCTCCACAACTCATGAGTATGTGGAGAATTTAAGGAAACACCTTCAGCATGCTTTTGCCTATGCTCAGCGGAATCTAGAAAGATCAGCCGAGAGCATGAAGACCCACTATGATTTAAAAACTACCCGAAAGGAATATAAGGTGGGTGATCGGGTCTATCTATACAATTTCCAAAGGAACCAGGCCAAACAGCGAAAATTCTTGCCTACATGGAAGGGACCGTTTGAAATTATAGACAAGATCTCCCCTGTTGCCTATAAGATCTGCATCCCCAAAGGCAGTCTGGCGGAAGGGGAAAACAAGTGGGTCCATATTAACCAGCTAAAGTGTTGCCATCCCAGGCACACTTTGCAGCAACTGGAGGAGTCCTCTGCAATACCAGAGGGACCCGCACCAGATTAATTCAGTTCCAACCCTAAAATATCCCACATATAGTCTCTAAAATATGATACTCTTGTAAGCCACTGTCTTTGAATGATAACTTGTATCTCAAAAGTAAAATGTTAGGTATGTTAAAGTATAAAATGTATATGTCTGCCACACCATTAATAGTGGTGAAGAAATGTCTACAAATAGGTATTGCC
Organism: Ambystoma mexicanum; assembly: GCF_040938575.1. NCBI lineage: Eukaryota > Metazoa > Chordata > Amphibia > Caudata > Ambystomatidae > Ambystoma > Ambystoma mexicanum. Next base: position 131,545,628 of record NC_090934.1, on the reverse strand, counting down.
GCTTTCCTTTGTCGTCCTAGGAGAAAGAAAACCTGGAGATTGGCCAAGGAGGACGACCGGGGACCGGGAGCAGAGACCCTAGGGGCCCGGGGTACCGCCCAATCCTCCCATCATGACCAGCCAGGAGAACTGATTGATCGACTGGAGGGAGGCAAAGATGCTGAACTGTGCCATCCATGGAATTGGAAGAAGAGGAGGCGAACATCCCAGATCTTGCGAGTTCCATCAGCGAAAGGACAGAATGGCCATCGCAAGAGGGGGGCTTGTGGGATTTTTTTTCCATGCATACAAGCCCTACCATAAAACGGTGCAGTACTGGCATGGAAAACATCATGATGGCCAGAACTCCCCAGAGAGTGCACAGGGAAAACATGAAGAATAGGCTGCCACCCATTTTTGCTGTTGTGAGCACAGGTGGGCACTGCCTAAAACCACCATTGGGCTACACACACAGTAGCCTGAAACCATTGGGAATGGCAATGCTGATTGCAACAAAAAAAAAAGGAACTCAGAACTGTGGGAATTCATTTTCTTAATCCCAAAAATGGTTGCATTACCAATACTCACCACTATCAGAAAGCAGGCGTTTTAAAACCACCAGACTTTTGTGTAAAACTGCACAAATGAAACAAAACCGGACCAAGGAAAGACTTGCTAAGAGGTGGAAGAATGTAAAACCATATTCTGAAATGACTTGAAGGAAGTAATTATTTAATGTATAGGTACAAATTGTCAGTTTGATTTGAATGTAGAAAACTGGGAACAAAAAGTGACATTTAGCTGAAACCTGGATTAGTGAAACTGGATTCTGCCTGACAACTACCCCCGACAGGAGAAACCTGTTCAGCCACTCTTCCCAGGCCTAGCTGCATCCTGCTGCGCCTTGCCAAAAGGAGTTGTCACCTCTCTGATTAGATTAGGGGTGGCGCACCTGGGAACTGGAAGGAACAGAACAATGCAACTCCCTTGACTCAGGCAAATGTTATATTGGGGGCGTCGTAAAGTGGCTTCCTCTTAGGGGAAACTGGGAGGGGCAGTGCCTCTGCTAGCAGCTGAGCTTGGGGGAAGTGGATAAACCAGTTATTCCACCCTGTGATGTGGGAAGCCACACCCCTTTTTGACCAGGGCATAATTTTAAAAAGATAGATAACTCATAGTGCGGACTTGTCAGAATTATATAAGTAATATCATTATTTTTGTGATTTTTCTGTGAACATTTTGAGAGGCGTTAGGACCCTGTGGTGTATTCTGGGGGGTTTCTAGCAGAAAATAGGGTCTCACTCCAAATGTCTGCATGTTAAAAATCTGACACTTCATCAATTACTGTCCATACTCCTTGCGCACATGTGTGTAATTTTGGGTACATTTCCGATATTGCAAAACCAGTTAAAAAGCGCAAAATGTTGTCATTTTTGAATGCAAGCCCCCAGGAAGATCAGAGGCAGACAAGCATGGACCATAAGGAATATATAATGTGCACATGTAATTTCAACAAATTGTATATCTGGCAAAGATGTATTTGAATCAAATATAGATTTGTGGGCAAACTGACCAGGGGAGGATCCTCTGACCCATAAACAGACCTCATCATGATGACAATCCATTTCCTTCCCCCGATCATGGGAGAGGGTAGAATTGGGCCAATGACAAGTAGAGAGGGGCAGGCTTAGCTAGGCACAGGCACACACCCATTTTCAAAACACATAAAAAGAGACTGCTGGGACAGGTAGAGACATTCAATTCCATTTGCTGCGGAGCATGCTGACTGATGACTTCACATCCAGAGATCCAACACTTAGACTTCCAAGCTAAACAGAGACTACAGAACTTTGAACCAAGAAGGCCCACTGCAAGCAAAAGTATTTGTCAGCAGGCCTCAAAATCATTTGCAAACTATTCCACAGCCGGGCGAGCTGTTTTAATTCTCTTGCCAAGAACAATTGCCAGAGGCTAGACCAGCAGAGCAGAGCTGACCCAGACCGCTGTGAGCAGAACCAGAGAGCTGACCCAGATCACTGTGAAGTGCCGAGACCGCCGAGACCAGAACCGGAGTCCAGTACAAAACCTGACCAGATCCGTGGCGAGGCCTATTTCAAATTTATATTGTGAGTACCTAGCAGAACTGTGCAGAACCAATCTCTTAGTTAAAATAATCTAATCCAAACTATTTTAACCTAAGTAGAACGGCCTCCTAGAAATCGTGTCATCTGTCATTTGTAAAGCTGCACAACTGTCACCTGTCAATTCTGAAGCTGCAAGCTGTCACCTGTCATTTTGAGTTTTACTTTAAATCTGAAAAACTACCTTTATTTAATCGTCTGTATCGCTGGAACCGTTTGGGCTAGGAACGAGATTTAACTTTCCTCTAAAAGCTTAGAATCTAAGCTTTCGAACGAACCTAGAACCGACTTCCTTCTCCTACTTTTTCCGCAATCACGATTTACGCACTCGCGAAATTTACCGCGATTTGCGATTTTGGCTCAATTTCTTCACTTGTCAAAATAGCAGCTCCATTCTTTCTTTTGTTAAAATCCGTTTGCAACTTGGTAATAACTCATAGAGCATTGCTAAAGTGAGCCTGAACTAATACCAACACGCATCTCCCACTCACCCTGAATCTCTAGAGGGAATTAAAATCAGTTGGCACATTTTCCCATCCATTGCCATCACATTTAAAAAGCATTTTGGGCCTGTGTTTCAAATTCCTACCTGTTTCCTCTAAGCTTGCTGGGGGGAACTGAATTTCGTATTGTATTTGATTGCATTCCTGAGAACTGTGTGCTCCTCTTCCCATCTCCTTCCATTTCTTACATTGCATAGGGGAGGGGGGTGAATTGCCAGAAAAAAAGTGATTATCTTATCTTTTGCTAAAAATCATATCAAGTATTTCTGTACTGCATTTTATTCCTCATTGCTTTTCCCTTGAAACCATAAAAGTATTTTTGCTACTTTATCCATCCTATACTAACTCCTCATTGATTGTAAAGAAGTGTGCTAGTGCCAGATTACCCATTGTTGATCAACATCATATGTCTAAGTGTACTATCAGATATTAATTTATTATAAAAGTGTGATATATATATATTGTTTAATTTTTCAAATAAACCTTTTAATTTGCAAAACAAACCTACTTCTTGGCTCAGTGGGGTCAGGGGGATTCTAAGAGGGGGGTGTTATACAGGGTGGTCATCCAGAGTACTGAACTAGACATAAAAATACATTAATAAGGGTTTTCCTCAGCATCCCAGACTAGGCATTGACTTGGCTGTAGTGTTGATTGAACATCGCTTACAGCAGCACCCCGGCTGCCTTCTTTCATCAAGGCAGCGTGGGCCTTCCACCATAGCCAACCAACTCTGCAGCTAAAACAGCTGATCTGCATGTCCCTTAAGATTGGCTTTGCATGTGTTGCCTAGGACACTGCATCCAGAGCCTGCAGGTGAATGCCCTCTCATGGGCCACATTATTTATACTGCCCAGAGCACGTTTCCATTCCTTGGTGCTCAAACATACGGAGTGGAAACTGCATTCCCCAGACAGCAGAGATGCAGCACCATGGCTGCCTTCTTTCATCAAGGCTGCGTGTTCCTTCCATCATGGCAGACCCGCTCAGCAGGTGAAACAGCTTTATCTGCATAGCCCTTGGGAATGGCTTTGCACTCGTTGCTTTGGACGCTGCATCCGAAGCAGTAAGGGAAATGCCCCTCATGGGTCGCAGTATTTATAGTGCTCCAGAGCACTTTTGCACTCCTTGATGCTCAAATATCTGCAGGAGCAACTGCATTCCCTGAACAGCAGAGATGCAGCACCTCGGCTGCCTTCTTTCATCAGGGCTGCAGGGGCATTCCATCATGGCCGCCCTGGTCCATGGGTAAAACAACTGATCTGCCCAGTCCTTGGGATTGGATGTGAATGCGTTTCATAGGACGCTGCATCCAGAGATGGCAGGCAAACGTGGGCCCCTTCTCAAGGCCCACTCCTAAGGCCTCTGTCTGTGCCTGTTTTGTCCTAGGTGGGCTCAGAGGGCCCCTTCCACCTTTTGCCCTTACAGCAAACCATGGAACAGTCCCAGGCAAGCAGCCTGCTCCCCCCCCCCCAAACTTGGGCCTCTGCAATTCTACAAAGCCTGCAGAATACCAGTGAGTATGGCTGGACATAGTCATTACCTCTCCACTAACCCTAACAGCTGATGAACCAAGGTGTGCCTACAACATTCGGCCTTCGTCAATCTCACGTATTCCTTCTTTCTTCATTATTTGTGTCTTTTTTCGCAACTCGAAGCCTGGTGTGTGTTTTTATACTTCTCTGCACCACATTTTGCATTGCATTTTGTGTCTCTTTTTGCAAGCTCGAAGTCTTGTGTGACTTTTTCAACTTCTCTGCACCCCATTTTCCATTGCATTTTGTGTCGGTTTTGCAAACCCGAAGGCTGGTGTGTGTTTTTTACCTTTTCTGCACCCTATTTTGCATTGCATTTTGTGTCTCTTTTGCAAACAAAAAAAGCCTGGTGAGTATTTTTAACATCGCTACACCCGTCTGTGATGCAAAAAAATTCCCAGTGCATCTGTTTCCTTGCTTGCCTTGGCTACTTGGCTACCTAGTGAGTTTGTGCTGTGCAGCTCCCTCTTTCTTCAAACTATCCTCTGCCGTCCCCATGCCACCCACCATCTCCCCTATCTTCTCTAACTGCTACACTATCACCTATCCTCCCTCTCTAATGAAGTCTAGAAGGGAAAAGCTTAAAAAAGATATCCTGACCACTAACTCTGGCCTACCTATGTCAGCGCAACATCCAGACATAGCCTCTTTTTTGGCCCCTCTCCAGATCTATCGACTTCTCATCTCATCTCTACTCTCTCTCTCCTTTCACATCCTCACCCATTAATGGTGGCACTATTTTGGTGGGCTTCGCATCATCCAGGTGTATCTTTAATGTCTATCACAGTGGCCCTATCTTGGTTCAGGGTCCTCAACCCAACCTCCTCCTCTTTGATTGGAGCCTGCTGTCCCTCATTAACTTCCTGTTACTCCTACTTCCACTCTCTATGTCAACCCCCTTCAATTCCTGTAGCATGCTCCTGTACCCCTCCTCAGAAAACCTTCAAACACTCTGCTGACATCTGCCTCCTCCTTTTAGACCTTCACCTCGATATCCTCGCTTGTACCGATACGTTGTTCAATGCCAGCTCAGTCACTGCTTTGGACTCCCTTCTCCCTAATGGATATCAGATCATCTCCAAACCTCTCTTTGCTGGTGGTGGGGTTGCTATAATTTTCCCTGAGTGGGCCCCTTCTTCCCTCATAACCACCCAGCCTTACTCTTCCTTTGAGAGCATGGTTTGCAAGCTGGTCATCCCCCCCACCTCATCATTGACCATTACCACGTTCTAGAGGCCACCTGACTCTATCACCCTGTTCCTCTTGAAATTGGCTGATTTCTCCTCCTCACAATCACCTCTAAACTCTTTCTCATGGGCGATTTCAACATTCACCCTGACTCCTTAATCATGGCATCCACTCTCTTCTGTGACCTCCGCACCTCGCTCTCCCTCTCCATTCTCCTTTCTGGTCCTACCCACTCGGCTGGACACAATCGTTATGTCTTCATCCACACTGATCTTTCACTCTCCTTCTCACTGATCTCCTCACTCTCCTGGTCAGACCGCTCTCTCATCTCCTCTCACCTCGGTACTCTCGGCCCTATGACCGCACCTACCCCAGCCCTGCCAACATCGTTCACAAACATCTGTCCGATGAAATGAGTGTCAGCTGCTTCCTTCACATCTCCCTTCATCTCCCCTCTCCCCCACCACAGACACTATGGGCCTCATTACACGGATGGCGGAGAACCATGGCGCTATTAGCGCCATGGTTCATGCCGGTAAAATACCGGCACCGCCTTGCCGGAAAGGGGAATTACCGCCCCATTCCAAGGTTGGTGGGGCGGTAATTCCCCCTTCCACCATTGCCCTTCCCCATTCCCATTTTTGCCCCATCGGGCATACTGGGAATGGGGAAGGCGCTAATTACGGTACCGCAAATTGCGGTACCATAATTAGCTCCCTGGGTCCCTTTGCGGGTTGGTTTTTAACGCCTGCAAAAAGCAGGCGTTAAATTCCCCAACCCGCAAAGGGACCTCGTATTAAGGCGGTAAGGATTTACCGGTACCGGTAAAATACCGGTACCGGTAAATCCTTACCGCCATCCATGTAATGAGGCCCTATGTCTGCCTCTGCTCTCATCAACCTCCATCTTGCCATTACTAATACCCTCGACACTCTTGCCCCAGTCATGACTATCCGCCTGAATCATGCCTCCAAGCGTAATACCTAGTACTACTCTGAGCTTGCAGCCCTGAAATGCAAGTGCAGAGCTGCAGTAAAGAAGTCGCAGACCTCAGGCTCAACCTCTGACAAACTGGCCTGTCGCCTGCTCAAAAGGCAATACAGACTCTCCATACACACCAAGAAAGTAGGCCACATCCAAGCTTGCATCACTGGTGCATCTAACAACATGGCTGAACTCTTTAAAATCTGTAGGGAACTAGCCAACCCTTCAATGGTCTCGTCCTCACCTCTTACTTCCCAGGTCCTCTGCAATGCACTAGCCACACACTTCACTGCAAACACTCAGGACATCCTGAACACACTTGCGTCCCTCTCCCCTCCCCTTTCCATACCCCCTGCCTCCTATGGTCTCCAACCTCCCTCTGCCATTCTCTCCTCCTTCTCTCCTATCACACCTGATGAAGCCACCAGAGTTGTCTGCTCGCGCACTGAAACACTTGTGTACGAGCGCGATATAAATAAAATATCATTTCATTTAATTTCGCTCTATGAAGGTCTCCTCCAAACAGGCTCCCCCTCCTCTGTCAGAACCATTAAGGACGATACTGGCTTTCTTGTCCCTGTACTTGCTGATTTCTACAACCACTCTTTTGCAGCTGGATCTTTCCACTCCTCCCTCAAGCACTCCCTTGTGTGCCCCCTCCTGAAAAACCCCTCTGAAGACCTGTCTTGTCCAGCCAATTACCACCGTATTCTATCAACCCCTTCCTTGGGAAATTCCCAGATAAGCCTGTCTTCCCCCAACTGACCCAGCACAGTGAACTTGTTGGTTGCCTCCATGACCAGCAATCTTCTGAACAACCGACTGGATGACCTTCTTACTCAATGACCATCCATCCCAGGTTATTCTGGGCTAATTCCCCTCCCACACCTCTATCTCCACCTGTGGTGTCCCCCAGGGCTCCAACCTGTAGAAAAGGATCCAAGCATCCCCCCCTCAACAAACTCACCCATATTGCCTATGTGTTGGGAACCAGAGGTTGAGACACGTGCAGTACCAGTGAAAATACCAATACCGAGCAGAATCCTAGAGGCAAGGTTCCCATTGAGAAAGCCATACCTGCATATGAGACAATATGATGGTAATTTGAATGAAATCCCAGAAGAAGCAGGCCGTATGAATGAAAAAGCAGCTTGGTGACTTCATATGAAGTAATACTGATTCACTGAGAAGAGATGCAGAGACAAGAGGATGTAGATATTCTATAAGGCATCAAGAGAGTATCAAAGACAGGTGACATCTCAAAGAAACTTATGCTGAGGAAATGATGAAGATATCAAGTCATTTTACATGTGTACAGATGCAAAGAAACACAATCAGATGAAGTATTCCTGAGGATAGCTAAGTAGTGAATAGATTGCGGCATGCACCAATGTTACATATATAGGAATCAAGTGAAGAATGGATGTTTCCACAACATATTACAGAGAGCTGGGCCAGAGAAAGAAGGCCTTTTTTCCAGTGTGTCGCAGTTGAAAAACAACAAAATTACAGAAGTGAATCTCCGAAAGGCGAGTCTGCATCAGCCCCAAGAAGCCAAGGTGTTATCGGACTGGGATGAGCAGACAATTGTTACAGATCGTGTGAAAGGCTGAAACTCTTGTTCAGAAGGCACAGATGAAAACACGAAAGACATCAGACTTTCATTAAATAGCAGGATTTTAAATGCACCAGAGTTCAAATTTGTGGTCTTCAGTCACGTGAATGGATGAAACTGGACAAACACAATGAACCACACCTATCCAGAGAATCAGAGTGTGCCTCTACTCTCCTGTATTCTCCTGAGCTAAGAACATTTCCAAGGCCAAGTTCAAAGGCATAATAGACATTCAGACCACTGAGGTCATTATAGATGACATGCTAATTGTTGGGAAACTACGGTTATGACCAGCTCACCAGCTCCTGGAAGTCCAGCCTGCGTGCTGCTAACGTGGGTGGAAAAGTACTGATGAATGTAAGAGTGCCAACCAATGGTAGGGTGCCGCAGGACTGAGAGCCCTAAAGTTGTGTAACCAATGGGATGTTGTGTATTTAGTGATGTTCATAGTGACTTATTTGAAGGAGGGGCTTAGTAGTCCCACCTGATGTTAAGGAACCTATCACTTTCTAGACTAGTTTGGAACGTATATCTAGATGTTCCACTTAAGCCTATCACATTTGCCACTAGGTATTTGTAGTTTTCCACGTAGGATAAGGTTAGTAAGTACAGAGTTTAATGTCATCAATGACAAGTTTTTACTATAATTATGATTTTTTGGCGGTAAATGTGTTGAGAGACCAGGCAATGAGGCATCCGTTGATGTCCGTTGTACTCCCCGTATTAGATAATTGATAATAAAACAGTAAACTTTGCCAACTTCCTGAGTCGTTTAAATTATTGATGTTTGAGTAGCTTCTGCATCCCCATTCATCTCCAGGTACTGCTACCCATCTACCTAGTAAGATTTGTGGTTCCCTGCAATATCGAATGTCCTCTGCCATTCGGCTGAAAGGATGTGAGGCTCCCTGTAGATAGTGGACATTTTTTTTAAATGATGGCTTGCAAGCGTAGGTGAGATGGGTGAGCCAGGTCCCTCGGTTTGTATGAAATCCCCTCCCAACTTCTACAGGAAGCTGAATGGACAGAAGGTTGAAGAGGCTGATAAGGAGGCTTGATCCTGAGAGTCGGAAGTCAAAAAGACAAATGGTGAGTAAAACTGAGTGAGGTGGCAATATTGTGAATGGACAGTGAATGACAAAAGTGATAAGGGGGAACAAGTAACAGAGGGAGGTTGGGCTAAAAGAAAACTCGAGACGACGAGCGTCAAGTTATTAAGTAATTGACTTGAGGAGAGGAGCCAAGCAATTGAGAAACTGTGAGATGAGGATATAAGAGAATAAGCCCAGTGGCCTGCATCAAAGTACATAACAGAAGGAGCTGTATCTAGAGTCCCATTAGCGGATGACGTAGGCCACAGACTCGTTTAAAGACCTGTCTAAAGAGAATGACTCAAATCCACATCAGGGTATTTTTTATGGGCAGGATAAGTCTCGAGGATCGTAGACTGAGATACATGTGGCCGGTTGAGTATGTCAGTTTGTCTGTTTGTTTTATGTATTGTGAAGATATATATGTGGTTAAGAAATATTAGATGAATTAAGACATGTGAAAAGGAAAACACAAGATATTAGAGTTAATTATTTTTTTGTTGAAATTGAATTGATGGTGTTTAGTGAAACAAGTATATTGAAGTAAAAATGTGATACAAAGGGTTTGGAGCTGTGACGATTGTTGCACACTCATATAACTTTTTTTGTGTACAAGTGAGTATTGACAGTCAAGTGTGATGAGTCAAAATGGAGGATATCACTCCACTTACACATCTATGTAGGCAGTTACCGAAACACACACCTAAGCTTAAACAGTACAGTGCGGAATGGGTTAAGGGGAGGGCAGATAAGATGTTTATGCCATGGCCACAATGGAATCATTATCAAAAGTCGTTTTGCAACACATGAGGACATATTTGCATGCAGCGCACATGGGAAACAAGTTAGAGAAAAAGCTTGCGAGCTTAGAGCTCTGAAAAATGTGCTAGGAGGAAAGAGAAGAGCCACCTCCTGAAGAATAGAACTTAATATATGAAGAGAGTGGGGTGAGGAGCCTTGTGCTACCCCCATAGCACCTGAAGTAAAAGGTGATAGTATAAAAGATGATGGAGTGCACCCATTAAGAGAATTTAAGGCAGTGGGAAGGTATAGTAATCTGGCATATGAGTCACCTGCCCATAGCAGCGACGAGGATGCAGAGAAAAGTCCAGATAAAGCAGAGATCTCTAAAGTCCTGAGGGACAAAGAGAGAAGGTACAAGGAGAGAAAAGACAAGGAGACAAGTGATCGACCAAGTACATCCTTAGATATAGGAAGCAAAATAAAGAGATGAAAGGGAGAAAAGGATAAGGCTGATGAGGAAGCGCTCATACAGAACAAATGGATGGGTGGCCAGATTTTACACAAACTTGATGGTAAGAGCATTGATGAAGTAAGGCAAAAGGAAGATCAAGACGAGAAAGACAAAAAAGATAGGGGTAGAGAGCAATGATTGAAAGAAGATGGGGCATGAAGGAAGGATAGACGAAGACGAGAACAGTTGTATCAGGATGAAAAACTGAAAAAGCAAGAAAGGGCAGAGGGACAGTGGAAATATCACAACAGACAAAGGGCTATCGAAGAATGAGAAAGTCTAGAAAGAAAGAGAGAGGAACAGGAAGAACAAAAATTAAGGGATAAAAGGATACAAAGACAAAGAGACAAAGAAATATGAAGGGCAAATGAGAGAAGACATATGACAAAGAAGGAAGAAGGAAGGGTGAGAGAAGAAGCAAGGAATGAAAAGAGAAGGCAGAAAGAATATGACATTGAGCGTGTAGAAAAATAATTAATGGATCCTAATACAGTAGTAGAATGGGAGGACATAGAAGAATTCTTCCCTACATATGAACCATTTTCAATACCGTCTAGAGTAAATCTAGAGGATGAATTTGACTCTAGAAGCATTGGCGACACAATAGATAAAGTCTATCATGACATGAGGAATAGAAGAACTAAAAGGAAAGGGTAAAAAGGATTGGCTCGAGAGTACACAGTTACACGACAAAGAGGGAGGCTCATGCAGTTTTGAGCCTAAAGTGTTGTCTTTAGACAGACTGACTCTGTATAGAGACGAAGAGGAAGGAAGATACACAAGTTGGGGACAGGATATGTCAGATTAAGACAGAGAAACATTCCATGAGGAAGAGGAAGGTAACATATGTGGCCCCAAGGGATGTTCCCTGATGGACAAAGAATTTAGATTGTCAGATCTAGACCTACCCAAATCAAGGATGTCAGAATCTATGTTGCGATTAGATCAATCTAAAGGGCAGAACCATGGTGAGAAGGGGGACTCGCCACCTTATGTGAGCAGGTTAAGATCGCTGCCAGGAAGAAGGTGGTGCAGAACCATTGTCCCTGCTATGGACAGAGAGGCGATGGGGGACGAGTGTGAGTTTGGGATATCACAGTTTACTTTGTTAGAGAACGGAGGGGTCAGACCACAGTATATACTGTGGCCACAAATGGATAAAGACAATTTAATGTGTAAACTCCCGAGTTTAACTTCAGGTGCTGGGAAGTGGATACTTGAGTTAGAAAAAAGGACAGGAGGAAATACATTAGCTATAGGAGACATTAAAGGTCTTCTAGCCGCTATCCATGTGGAGAGAGCAGAGGATGTCTGGTCGATAGCAGGTTATTCAAGTGTCACATGCAAAACACCGCTCATGATGGAGCACCATTTAATAATTGCTGTATCTGGACACTTCAGATATGGGAGCTATAATGACAAAAAAGATGCAGGATTTGGATGATCCTCTTGGTTAGATTCAAAATTTCCAAGAGCAATGGTCTTTGGAAACTCGAGAGCCTTGGGGGAAGTCTATACCTATATTTTATCAAATATTATACCAAGGGATACCAGAGCCAGTACAGAAGCAGCTCAGAAAATTGGTGGGCTTGGAAGAGAAGCCATGGTCAGAAATTCAGCTGACCATTGCACATTACTGCAGACTGTTGCAGGAAAAGAATCGAAAGAAATATGATGTTAGAGAAGGTGAAGAGGCGAAATTAGTGCAGAAAAGATTGTCAAAATATGCCTTAGAAGGGGCGATGTTGACTAGCGGAGAAGGGTTGAATTCACAGCAAGCATGCCGCAGGTGACTAAGCAAAGGCAGTTCAATCAAAGCTATGATGGATTTATACCACGGGGACGGGGAGGCTTCCGAGGCACAGGCTTGCAGAGTGATCAGGAACATTTCCAGAGTAACCAAGGTGGGTTTCTAAAACACGCAGAATGATAATCAAAGCATGCAGGAAGGGCAAATTAGGAGACCTCCTGTATGTTGGACATGTGGTATGACAGGACACCTTGCACGCATGTGTAGAAGTCAAGGGTTCATGCAAAATGGGCAATTCTCAAGACGGGGGACTATATACACGCCTGCGTATAGTCAACAGAATTGAAAAGGGGTTGCCCAAAATCAGACAGTCCAGCAAACACAAGCGCAGCGAATGCCACTAGGTTTGCGAACACAGCAGACAGTAATGAATCCACCGCTAAGGCATTCACAGCATTCACCCATGCAGATGGTGGATGGCGGATTTACCTCCCCATTCCAAGGTGAGTGGGGCGGTAAATCCCCATTTCACATTTACCCTTCCCCATTCCCATTTTTGCCCCATAGGGCATAATGGGAGTGGGGAAGGCGCTAATTACGCCACCGTAAATAACGGTGGCGTAATTAGCACCATGGTCCCTTAGCGGCATGGATTTTAACGCCTGCAAAAAGCGCAAAGGGACCTCGGAATCAGGCGTTAAGGGTCGGCGCCGTTTACGGCGCCGTTAACCCCTTAACGCCTGACTCGTAATGAGGCCTAATGGGTTGGATAGGATTACTTAAGGATAAGATACTGGCTATGGATAATTCTATGCTAAATACTCATAACTATGGTTTGGAATAGGCCCGTGAAAGATCTGGTCAAAGGGTTCTGGACTGGAATTCTGCTAGCCCACCGAACAGGATTCAGGCACCCGGTTCTGCACTCAGCACAGCACTCTGGTCTCGGCACGGCCTCTGGACTGGATCTGACGGGATGGTTCTTCATTACAGCCATCTGGTTACAGCACTGCTCTGCTGGTTTGGATCTCTGGGTTCCAGCAAGAGTTCTTGGCAAGAAGCAGAATCAGCACAGCCCGGCTGTTCAATTTTTGGTGTGCCCCTTGGAAGTCTGGGGTTAAAATCAGGTTTCAAGATTTTAAAGCCCAGCTGAGAAGGGTTCAGCTTTGGAATTAGGCCTTCTCTGCTTTCAAAGTTCTGGAGTCTTGAATCTGGGTTCTCCTGCAGAGTGCTTCGCCAGTAAATTAGTTGATGGGTGAATCTCTGTGTCTGTCTAGGTCCTAAACTGTCCCTATTTATGTATTTCCCAAAGGGGTGGGTTGGCTGAATTATACTAAGCACACCCTCTAGGAATCCTATTCGATAGAGTATTTCCCATCTCCTGATTTGAGAAGGAAATCTAGTGTCATAGTGATGCTGCATTTTACAATCCAGGGAGTACATCCCCTTTGTGTCTGAACAGTATATCTATTTTAACATAAATCATATCCACAATACCGCCAACTTGCTAATAATACATATTCACATCACAGATTTAGTAGAGTATGTATCCGTCCGAGTTCCATTTTAGTGAGAGCTTTGGTTCAAATTTGACAGTTTTTCACGCTTTTGGTTGGTTACCCAGTGTCAGATCTGCACACATTTTTCTACATATATGCGCATGATATCTGGGCATAATCCTGTGAAGTTTCATATTTCTAGCATTATCACAATTGCTACAACATCAACATTTTGATAGTCCTGTCTCTGAACATCGCACAGAGTTCAGAATAGTTTCAAACTGTGAGCAGCATTTTCATATTAACAACCTATAAATACAGATTTTTACAACTTTTGCACAATTCTCTATGATTCTTTTTCACAAAGATAATTTCTTGAGGTATAAGATACACAAATGTGTCTGGTCCCGCCCCCAAGGTTTGGCTTGGTCCAGAGCACTATTGGGCCTCTTCCTGCTGGCAGTTGTTTTCTGTTGACAATTGAATCTGCATATCTTTTCAATCAAGGGAGTCTTTTGTCTCTCCTCAGAGCAACAGGTCAAAATCACCTCCCACCTCCATTAACAACTCAATGACAGTTCCTGAGCAGAGAGCAGGGGGAAGATGCCTTTGTTTGTGGCAAACTGTGGAATGTGCCTTTGAAGTACTGTGGCTAACATTAGTTCACTTTTAAAATCCCTTGTTTAAAATTGTCTTTTTCTAAATAAACTTACATTTTCAAAAAATATACACACAGATCTCATAATTCCAGTCTTTTTCAAACATAGAGATTGAATTGTAGCAACCTATATTGCTTTTGATGGCAAGTCTCTTCTTTTCCGCAATTTGATTTTCAGACACAAGTTTTAAAATGCCAGTATAAGTAAATGACAGCTCTGACACAGGCGAGCGGCGGTACTGCGCCCATATTCTGACATATTTTTCAAGGCAAGCACCTTTTTGAATGGGGATATTTTTGTGATGAAATGTGCTTCTCCTGGTGTTGTGCTTAGGTGGATTCTTTAAATAAAGTGATGTTTAACACCCAACAAGGATGTTGGATCCTTTCTCATGTTTGGGAACCATGATTTTGCACTTTCAACAGCCAAGGAAAAATGGATTTTAAAGCACTTCTGGGTTGTTCTAGCAATGCAACACTGCCTTTTCAAATAGTTTAATTTCCCTCTGTGGACAGCCCAATCACAGGTTTTGGCAGTGTGGTCCCCTGTTCTACCATTGACATAGGCAAAATAGATTGACAGCCTATTTTCCGGTTTCTCTGCACACTTCTCAGAGATTTTTAGCGCATAAAGCTTTTTGGCAGCCATCCTGTTGTTTCTAATGAAAGCAGCACACAGTGATGTTGCAGGGCAAAACCTAGTGGGGCAGAACATCCCACATCTGTTATAGACTCAACGGCTTGCTTAAGGAAAAAAATAGCCAAATTAACGCTCACTTTGAAGAAAGGATGGTTGCATTGCCTACCACTGGCATTGTATGCATTGAGAAATCAACCATGTTCTGACCACCATCTTACGCCACATGAAATAGTAACAGGGAGGCTGATGTGGACACCCCTCACACCTCCATCTCGAACTAGAAGTGATGCCCAGACGACAGCAGAATTATTAGGAAAGGAGTTACGTGACTACTTAACATACATGAGTTCAAGTATCTCTATCATTTCAGATCAGCTCAAATGGAAGGGGTGTGGGGCTCACAACACAGATGGAGACAATTTGACAAACAGATATGAAGAATTGCATCTTCCCAAACTTCCCTGGTGATCAGATGTTAATCAGGAACTTTACCCGTTGATGGTATGAACCACGCTTTAACTACCCATTTATCTTGAGGACGTAATGCTGTTAATCATCCTGTGATCAGCCAGCTGCTTGAAGAGCTTGTTTAAAAAATTAAGATATTACCAGAGTAATGCATGATGATGCCAGAATAAAAGTTGATTTTTGGAGATTTTCCTTTCTTAAAAAAGATTAAGAATGGGCAGCATCAATAGTAATAATGTCATGACTGACAATGAGAGACCTCCACGATGTGCAAGAAACTACTGCTGCATGAAGTGGGTCTACCTATACATCATGTATGCATGCATCTTATTCATTGTGATTCTTATCTCACTTACAATATGCACTGCTTATTATTTAGATCCAAATAAGGCAAGGATTCCTGTGTATCTTCCTATGCAGAATGAGGTTACAGTTGTGGCAACTACAAGGCAGCCAAGGCCTTATGTAGTTTTCCCTACTCTAGAGATATATTCAAAGTCACCTAGTCCTATGATAGATAAATCTAGGCATCCTTTAAAGGAAGGTCACATATGGAGATTATACAGGACACCTTTTTACCCCCATATTATGTAACAAGTTGAGGCTTCTTGAACTTTCTCCCACTCAGGTAGTACACGTAAAAACACCAAGTCCACTGACAAATGTTGCTGTAATTGGTTCAGTAACAATGAATTATACTGACATACTTCATGAGATGATTATAGAAACCCATAAGAAAAAAATGGGACCTCAGACAAGTGCTAGGGAGGATGATCATGAGTTGAATGATTTCCTGGATAGTACAGCACACTTGGGGAATAACATATGGTATCAGCATATGAAAGAAGTGGGAATGGGGACCTCAATGGAGGAATGCTTTGTATGTGGAATCAGTATGGGGAAGTCTAAGATCTTCATAGCTATTGAAATAGACATCCAGACAGCACATTTTCTATCACACATAGTACTCTGCCGTACAAGAGGTTAGTTCATGGGACGAACAGCCTATCTCAAATGGGCAACTGAATGGATAGATCCAGAAGATGATGATTATGTCCAAGATAAAAAGACAAGACTAAGAGCTCACACCAAGAATCATGTTAACAGATACGAAAAGCCTGGAATGAAAAGAGCTGGAAGCAGTTGGGAAGTAAACAGAAGACTAGAAAGTCCAGGAAAAACCACCAAAGAAATTCGTAGAAGGAAGAACAGGACAGATATAAGTCTGGAGATCAGTGCTTTCACCGGATAGATGGGAAGAAGGAGTGGTCGTCTGCAGAGAATGGGTGGTCATTGGTTTCTACAAGCCAACCATTGTCATAGTGGAGACCGGATGTAAACCGCTATGGCTGAAATTGGCTAAACTCCTGACATGGGTCCAAGATAAAGAAGGACCCTTGCAGAAAGTGTCTTTGGAAATGTAAAATTGTACTTCAGAAACAATGGCACATGAAAAGTTGGAGATACTCAGAACTGTGGTCGAATCTTTGATGTACCAGGAATTAGTTTTGGATGTGGGATGTTTTTACCCATGCATCCGAGCCCTACCACAAAAACTGTGCAGTACTGGCATTGAAAACATCATGATGGCCAGAGCTTCCCAGAAAATTCCCAGGGAAATGCATGAAGAATAGGCTGCCACCCATTTTTGCCGATGTTATGGGCACAGAAGGGCACTGCCTAAAACCACCATTGGACTACCCACACAGTAGCCTGAAACCATTGGGAATGGCAATGCTGATTGCCAAAAGCAACCTAGAACTGTGGGGAAATCATTTTCTTAAATCCCAAAAATGGTTGCATTACCAGTACTCACCACTATCAGAAAGCCGGCGTTTTAAAACCACCAGACTTTTGTGTAAAACTGAATAAATGAACCCAAAGCAGGCCAAAGAAAGACTTACTGAGAGGTGGATGCAATGTAAAGTTATATTCTGAAGTGACTTGAAGGTTTATAACAAGACTGGCTGAGCTGTGGATTTCAGCAGTTTAAGTAAATTTGGACTGAAAGACACTAAAAATCTAAATGTTTAAAAGAAATGAGTGACCTACTTTTGAGTGTCACATAGTTTGTAACTGTTAAAATGTCATAATTTTGAGCTTAGAATCAGCATTCTAGCTGCATATGTAAAAATTGTTAGTTTTATTTGAATGCAGAAAACTGGGTAACTAAAAGTGACATTAGCTGGGGCCTGGCTTAATGAAACTGAATTCTGCCTGACATCTACCCCCACATGAGTTAAAACCTGCTCAGCCACTCTTCCCCTTGCCCAAAAGGAGTTGTCACCTCTCTGATTAGATTAGGGGTGGAGCAGCTACAGGGAGTTGAACAAAGGCCTGTCCTGGACCCAGGCAGAGGGTTTATTGGGGGGAGGCCATAAATGGCTTCCTCTTGAACAATGGGCCTTCCAGGGCCCAGGCAGATGGTTTATTGGGGGACCGTAAAACAGCTTCCTCTTGGCAGAAGCTGGGAGGGGCAGGGCCTCTGAGCCTGGCAGAAACTGGACAAACTGGTTTCTACACCATGTGACTTGGGAAACCACACCCCTTTGGGGCCAGAACATAAAACTAAAAAGATGGATCATTCATAGAGCAGACTTGTGAAAATGTTATAAGTGATATCATTATTCTTGTGATTTTTCTGTGCACATTTGAAGACGTGTTAGGACCCGGTGGTATGTTCAGGGTTTTTTTTAGCGGAAAAGAGGATATTACTCTAAATGTATGTATGTTAAAAATCTGACACTCCACCACCTAATGCCCACATGCTTTGCGAACATTTGTGTAAATTCGGGGACAAATCCAATATTGGTAACCCGACCAAAAAGTGAAATATGTGCCATTTTTGAACCCAAGCTCCGAGAAACGACAGAATTGGAACAGGGGCTACCATCAGTAAATGTGATGGGTGCATGTAATTTTAAACAACTGTGTACCTGTGCAAATATGTCTTTAGGTCAAATATAGATTGTGTGTAAAGTTGACAGGGGTGGGTTCTCTGTATCATAAACAGACCTCATCATGATGACACTTCATTTCATTCCCCCAATCAAGGGGAAGAGGAGGAAGTGGCCAATGACAAGTGGAGAGGGGTAGGGCCTAGAAAGCTAGCCTCTCCACCCACTTTCAAAACACATAAAAGCAGACAGTCAGGACAGATAGGGACCTTCAATTCCATTTGCTGCGGAGCATGCTGCCGGACCATACCACATCCAGAGATCCAGACTTCAAATCCATCAATCTCCAGAACCTGTAGCAGTACCTAGAAAGCAGAGCAGTATCCAGAATCCAGAGAGGCCAGACCAGCAGAGCAGAGCTGACCCAGACCGCTGTTAGCAGAACCAGAGAGCTGACCCAGATCACTGTGAAGTGCCGAGACCAAAACCGGAGTCCAGTCCAAAACCTGACCAGATCCGTGGGGAGGCCTATTTCTAAATATATTGTAAGTACCTAGCAGAACTGTGCAGAACCCAATCTCTTAGTTAAAATAATCTAATGCAAGCTATTTTAACTTGAGTAGAACTGTCTCCTAGAGATCCTGTCACCTGTCATTTGCAAAGCTGTCACCTGTCATTTTCTAGCTGCAAGCTGTAACCTGTTGCTTTGAACTTTTAAAATTTCAAATCCGAAAAACAACCTTCACAAAATCGTTCATAACTCCGTAACCGTTTGGAACTTGGTTTAACTTTCCTCTGAAAGCTTAGAAGCTTACCTTTCCAACAAGCCTAGAACCGACTTCCTACTCCTTATACTTTCTTCGTAATCACGATTCTCGCACCCGCGAATTTTGCCGCGATTTGCGATTTGGCCCGATTTCTTTACTTGTAAAAAGATAGCTGTTTTGCCGAAACTACTAAATTTCATTTGCCTCTTAAGAAATATCCCTGAATCATTGCTAAAGTGAACCTGAACTCATCCCAGGTATATTTCACTCACCCTGAACCTCGTAAAGGGAATTAAAACCATTTTCAGCATATTCCTCACTTCATTTCCAGCACATATCAAAGCACTTTTGCCTGTGTTTCAAACTTCTGTAGTCTAAGCTTGCTGGGGTGAACTGAATTACATTTGATTGCATTTATGAGAACTGTGTGCTTTCCTTCCATTTCCTTGCATTGCATAAAGGGGGGGAGTGGATTGCCAGAGAAAAGTGATTACATTGTTTTGTTGAAATCATATTGAGTATTTTCTGTATTGCATTTCATTCCACATCGCATCCATTTGAAACCATCCAAGTATTGTTGCTATTGTATCCATCCTATAACCACTCATCATTGATTATAAAGAAGTGTGCTAGTGCCAGACTATCCATTATTGATTACTGCTCAGATTAAGTGTGATATTCAATTATTATTTATTTTAAAGTGTGATATATATATCTATTGCTTACATTCTCAAATAAACCTTTTAAACTTGCAAAACAGAACTACTTCATGGCTCAGTGGGGTCAGGGGGATTCCAAGAGAGGGGTGTTATATAGGGGTAATCATCCAGAACGCATGAACGGGACATAAAGATATATCAGTAAGGGTTTTCATTCAGTATTCTAGACTAGGCGTTTACTTAGCTGTAGTGTTGAATTGAATCCTCTTACATGGAACAGCAGTGATCATGGATCACTACTGGGTGTGTGGATCCAGAGCTTACATGAAGCTGCCCAAGGATTGGGGTGGATGATGCTCCATAGTGAACGTCCATGTTCCAGCATTGGTAATTCCAAAGAGCGATCTGAATATTGGTGAATTCCCAAAAACAGATGCACATCTAAGGAAGACGATATCTGTGGAGCTGATAAGTAGAATGAAGAGAATGAACTATTTTTCAGCCAAGTCCATAGAAGCCGTTGATGCCATTCCATATGAACACAGACTGTTCAGTCAGACTTCATTGGTATGTATTCTCATAGATTTTTATGCCGAGTATCCAGGTTGCAGGAAATACTAAATGGCTGAAAATTAAAAGATGGGAGTTGTTGCAGACAATCAACACTACCATAACGGGATTCAATGCTATCAGAGAAGAGCTGTGAGCCATAGGACTGATGACTCTTCAGAACATATATGTCTAGACATGATTACAGCTATGGATGGAGGTGTTTGCACAAAAATTGGAGAATCATGCTGCACGTTCTTACCATCGCATAACACGAAAATGGCACCTTCACAGAAGCCATAGCGATGCTGACGAAGTTGCATGTCCAAATGGTGGACGAAGTGGAAGACATTGCTGACAATAGCTGGTTTGGGATGCTATTTTCTTGGGTTCCACAATAAATGGCAGATATATTCAAGTTTCTTGGAGCCCTGATAGCATGGGCGTAATTTTAGGGGGGGACAACTCCCCCCAACTTTCATGACACACCATTTTGTCCCCATTCATATGGCTGGGACACCTTTTCTTCAGATGTCATGTCCCCCCCAACATTTTCAGAAAAGCTCCTCCACTGCCTGATAGTGCTGGTAATGCTTGGTTTTTGTGTGGTTAGGATCATAATCTCACAAGGAAAGAAAACTGCAAAGAAAGCCATAGGAATGAAGATCACAACTAATGTTGAATCAGGATGGAAGACTAAAGAGTTGACAGATGAAGAAATCAGGGATTTCATGAAAGCCAGCATTCATGCACCTGAGGGAATGACATTTCTGTACCCAACGAACCACAAGAAGTATGCAGGGAGATGAATCCATTGCAATCCAAGTGGTCAGTGCATGCTGAATGACATGGAATAAGGATGAGCATGTGAAATCGACTGGATGCCTGAAAGGAGTAATCAATATATGGGTCACAAAGAAGCATTTCTTTCGACCTGGATGTTTAGATGTGAAGAATTATGGGAGAGTAGTGGATGAATCACCCAGAGGGGGAGTGTAGAGAAGGAGCCAAGTACCCCCACTTCAACCAGCTAGCCCATATTGCCTATATGTTGGGAACCAGAGGTGGAGACACGTGAGGTACCAGTGCAAATACCAATGCCGAGGAGAATCCTAGAGGGTAGGTTCCCATTGAGAAAGCCCTACCTACATACAAGACAATATGATGGTCATTTGAATGAAATCCCAGAAGGAGCAGGACCAATGAATGAAAAAGCAGATTGGTGACTTCATATGAAGTAGAACTGATGCAATGAGAAGAGGTGCAGAGACAAGAGGATGTAGATATTCTATAAGGCATCAAGAGAGTATCAAAGATAAGTGACACCTCGGGCTTAAGATGAAGAAGCTAATTCTGCAGAAACAATGAAAATATAAAGTCACTTCACATGTGTACAGATGCAAAGAAACACAAGCAGATGAAGTATTATTGAGGCTAGCTAAGTAGTGAATAGATTGTGGCATGCGCCAACGTATACACATATAGGAATCAAGTGAAGAATGGATATTTCCACAAATTATTATAGCAGAGCTGGGCCAGAGAAAGAAGGCCTTTTTCCAATGTGTCACAGTTGAAAAACAACCAAATTATAGAAGTGGATCTCAGAAAGGTGAGTCTGGATCAGCCCCAAGAAGCCAAGGTCTTATTGGACAAGGATGAGCAGACATTAGTTACAGATCATGTGAAAGTCTGAAACTCCTGTTCAGAAGGCATGGATGAAAACATGAAAGACGTCAGAGTTTCATTAAATAGCAGCATTTTAAATGCAGCAGAGCTCAAATTTGTGGTCTTCAGTCACGTGAATGGATGAAACTGGACAAAAACGATGAACCCCACATACACAGAGAAGCAGAGTGTGCCTCTACTGCTCTGTATTCTCCTGAGCTATGAACATTTCCAAGGCCAATTTCAAAGGCTTAATTGATGTGCAGACCACTGAGTTCATTATAGATGACATGCTAATTGGTGGGAAGCTATGGTCATGAACAGCTCACCAGCACCTGGAAGTCCAGCCTGTGTGCTGCTAACGTGGGTAAAAAAGTACTGAAGAATCTAAGAGCGCCAACCAATGGTAGGGCGCTGCATGATTGAGAGCCCTATAGTTGTGTAACCAGTAGGACGTCATGTATTTAGTGACGTTCACAGTGACTTGTTTGAAGGAAGGGCTTAGTAGTCTCACCTGATGTTAAGGAACCTATCACTTTCTAGACTAGCATGGAACACATATCTAATGTTCCCTTTAAGCCTATCACATTTGCCACCAGGTTTTTGTAATTTGCCACATAGGATGACGTTAGTAAGTATGTAGGTTAATGTCATCAATGACGAGTTTTTACTATAAGTATGATGTTTTATGGTAAATGCGTTGAGAGATCTTGCTAGGAGATGCCCGTTGACGTCCTTTGTACTCCCTGTTTTAGATAATTGATAATAAAACAGTCAACTTTGCCAACTTCCTGAGTCGTTTTGATTATTGATGTTTGAGTAACTTCTACATCCCCATTCATCTCAAGGTACTGCTGCCTCATCTTAAAGGGCTGTGTCAGCTGTCCCGGTTCAAACCTTTCTCCCTGGCTATTTAACACCTATCCTGCTCTGCTTGCAAACCTCCTTTCCACCTTTTCATTTAACTTCTAGTGTTATGCAGATGACACACAACTCTTCTTCAAGCTTACCTCTGACCCTCTCTATACTTCCTCCTTCATTCCTTACTGCCTATCTGCCATCCAGTCTTGGTGTACTTCCAATGATCTCTGTCTTAATGCCAGCAAGACCGAGATCCTTCTTATTGGGACTCCTGGTCGCTCTTTCTTTCCTTGACTCTGGCCATCTTCTATCGGCTCTCCCCCTTCTCCTTCAGGTGAAGCCAAAACCCTTGAAGTCATCTTCAAATCCTCTCTTTCCTTCCTCCCTCACATTCAGGATCTTGCCAAGAAGGCCCACTTTCAACTCCACCTCATCAAAGGAATTCTTCCTTTCCTCACCTTCCACAGAAGTGCAATGTCTCTAGAGCTATGGTTCTCTCTAGGCTATTCTACTGCAATAGCATTTTCTTTAATGTACCCTCTTCTTCTCTACAACCCCTCCAGCTAATACAGAATAGAGCTGCAAGACTTATCCTTAGCCTCAAGCTCAGGGACCACATCTCTCCAGCCCTAAAAACTCTCTACTGGCTCGCAGTTGCTGCAAGCATTAAATCCTCTGCATCCTCCATAAGGCTGTCTGCGGCAAGAAATCGCGTGATCTACAACTTGATCTCACTAACTACTATCCATCTAGTTCTTTAAGTTCCTTCAGCACCAACTCTCTGTCTGTCTGAGGCTTCACTAAGCAGCGAGCTGATGGCCGATCTCTTTCCTCAGCAGACTCCCTCATATGGAATAGCTTCCCCATCCCTCTTCGTCTTGGGCTGGATCTCCTCAAATATCTGCAAGCTCCTCAAGACTTTCCTTTTAACGTCCTCTTTCCCTTTCTCCCTCCTTTGATAAACCCCATAGTTGCTGAGATTGGTGACCAGGACCCTTATGTGTACTCCTGGGTCCAGGCCTCCCACACCCAATCGCCTTCAGCCTTCCCTCGCTCCCAGCTCTTGCCTTGGCACCCACTGGACTATGCCACTACAGGCTGGATATATTTATTTATTGGCAGCTGACCACTCCACCTAGGCATTTACAGCTGTTCGCTCTATAGCACTTCCCTCTTGATACACCTAGCACTTACCTCCCCCCTCCCTCATATCTTCTGTCTCTCTGCACTTGCATGTTCTGAATGCTCATAAATCCTAGTAGGTCTTCCTCTATCGTTCATTGTTATATTTTCATTCCTGTGTCCCCTCCTTGTTACCCTGTGGGTTCTTTAAAACACAATTTACTTGATGTATAAGTGCCTTACAAATGTACAATAAATAAAATAAACCTGGCTAATTCCTCTATTTTTGGGAGCTATTACATATGGTAATCTGTTGAAATAATAGGGTTTCTCCCAAGGTGTGGACATTCACCTGTCAGAGAGTCAAATGTTGACGTCCCAGGATGCTAAAATCAGCTGGCCCTGATTATTGAAGGTCCATGTTTAGTTGCTTTGCCTAATTGAGTGCCCGCATCAATTGAAGTTGTACTTCTATAACCTTGACACTTGTTGTATTCCCTGGCTGTGACCATCACTAATGCAATATGCAAATGAAGAGCAGACGTTTAGCACAATTACACACTCGGTATGTTAGTAAGATTACCAGGCAGAACACCAGCTGAGACAAAGAAAAATACAAAGGGGTTATTTTATCCCTAATGAAATAAAAAAAAAAAATTCATTTCACAGTGGAAACACGCATCTGTTTACTAATGCAAGCTGATAAAACAATGTAAGTTCACTGTGGACAATTCCCTGATCCTTAAACATTTGGACCACATGTTTTTTCATTAGCTCTTGGTTTGGGTGCAGCAGCCAATCAGTTTGCTTGAATCATGGCTGAATATTAAGATCCAAGACCACGTTCTGAACAAGCTCAGCACTGCTTACACTCACAAACCTTCTTCCGTTCCTCTCTGCTTCTTTCTCGCCTCCCTCGCTGCCTCTTACCTACCTGTTAGTGTTGTGGTGCTGCAGTGCCCTCTCTCACGTCCCCATGCCACCTTGGAAATGGAAACAGGGCTCCACTTGGGAAGCAGGGATGTCATTTCACCAAAATGCCCAGGGTAGAGGAAGTGACATCACACAACCCTTGACCTCTGATGACATCACAGGAAGTAATGTAATTTGACCCCACCCCGAAGTGACATCCCGAGAATCGATGGAACACGACCTTTCATCCCTTGACAAAACATGAAGTGGCATCACATAACATTGTTCCTAAGTACACTACGAAAAATATGGTTACGATATCACTGTAATGTGATATACATTGCATGCAAGAATGGATTACCATATGTATATTAATATTAGTGTGTATAGGTCCATATTACCACATTACTGTGAATACAAGCAGACGTCCAAGGCCAAATGATAATGATGTGTTGTTATATAGCACTTACGCTTAATCACTTTATATAGAACACATATACATACAATATCACCCAACCTGTGTTGGTTTTCATTTATCAACCTCCGAAGGATGAAAGGCTGAGTTGCCTTTGCTAGAATTCGAAGCTGCGATGGGCAGATCACACACACACTTCGCAGCAGCGAGCATGAAACCCAGTGAGCTCTCTTACCGGCTCCAGACATGTCTGAATGTTCTCAAAGTCAGAAAGCAAATTTCACTCTGTAGTGGATAACCTTTAAACTCATAACTGAGATTTAACAGCAGGCCATTTCATCTGCAGGTCTGGTGAAAAGTTGGCCACATGTCAAGCCTGGGTGGCTCACTTTTTCAGGCTTCAGAGGTTTGCACAATACATACCATTGTGAGGGTTCATACCTGTGTATTAAAGAATGTAGACTAGGGCAGGGAAAGCAGCACACTCACACAGCATCCCGTACCCTGGGCACTCACAACCTCATCCATGCAAACAAACATCCTGAACAGCATGCCATGGAGAGAGGAAAGAGACACATTACAACACAGCATTAATTGTGGCAAAATGAAATTAAGGGCTCCTTTATGTACAATGGTCAAACATTTCTACACTGTACACAAGCTTTTGTCAAGTGACTGAGGACACTGAGATGGAATGTCTTGTGAGGATCTTAACAGAGACAATGGCAGAAAATAAACATGCTATAACTGCAACTTTTAAAAAGCAAAATACATGGTCCAAAATAGATGCTTATTCTACTCTAAATGGTGTTTTGAAGTTTGTGTCTGCAATGTGAATTTCATGTGTGAAAGAACAGACTAAATCAGTGACTCACCCCCTGAAGTGTGCCTGAAATAAATCTTTAATGAGTCTAGCAATTATTGTATTGAATTCCGGAAAAACAAACTATGTGTTATTCCTATTGTTTCTTTTTAGGGTACCTGCTCAAAGTGGTACACTTGCAGTATCCCCTGTTTTATAAGAGGCCTGAACAAGAAAGCCAGCCACTGCAGAAACAAAGATCCACATTTCGCTGGCCACAGCCCAAGAGCTTCGATTTAAAAAAGAAATTAGAAGAAATGTATATTTTTTTGATTTTTTTTTTAGAGGTAGTAAAGGAAGCCCAGGGGTAGTCAGGGAGACGTCACGGGTCGCAGGTGCTACCCCTGGCGACCCCCAAATGACATCCCTTTACAGAAGCACGGCTCTGTGTAGAAAGCAGGACTCCTCTGCGAGCCTGACTTTCGTTTCCATGGCACCATGTTTGGTGGATAGTCCTTTGAAACAATGGACCATACGCTTGTCGCGACCAGCTGTATCAAAGAAACGTATTGCTACTAGTACCCTGGACGGGGTGTTAATAGCAATAATAACTGTGTTCTTGGGCTACACTGAGTGGTAACATCCCAGGGATACCCATTAAAGGCACGCTCTATGCTCCAGTGTATTAACTTGGGCCCCTGGTCATTACCACACAGTGCAGCCCAAGAACCTGCTATTATTTCTGTAGAATGTGCATTAGGGTTTCAACCGAGTTTCTATCACAAGTACATTAGCATTCAAAAAAAGTGTTTCTTTTTCATTTTGCTGTAACACCAGCAACAAACAACAGATCTGACCTGCATCTGATCAATAGTAACCTGAGCCTTGGATTCGCAATTCATTGTAATGTATTTGGATTGTTTGCATAAACATCTTTTTTGAGTGGTAGGTAGCTTACACAAGGGCTTTTGAAGTCTTGTCTCTTTTCTTGGAGTGTGTTTACAATGCATGCACATGTCTCCGACTCCATTTTGTAGTATGTTCACAAGCAGATGTTGAGTTGACATTAAGGCTTGCAAGCCCAATTTTGGCCAATGTCTTTGTGATACACGTCGGCCATGCTTTGCCTGTGAGTGGGATTTTGTATTGTTTCCAGTATTAGGAATTGTGTTAATTGAGGATGAAAATTCATCGAGATCCATAATCATAACAATAAGGGTCTCAGGTGTGCCAGATGTGCATTTCTGGGCAATTTGTAAGGCGCGCCTTGGTACACCACATGGTTCTTTTTGGCACTGTAGCCTGAGGAGAAGGTGGGAAAAGAGGGGAGAAGGAGTAATCAATATATACAGTTGCAAAGTGACAACAGCAAATCAGTAGAGGAGAGGAGGACGACCTGTACATTAAAGGGAGAGTGTTCCAGAAAGAAGGTGCGACAACAGAAAAAGACCAACCACCACATTGAGAAAAGGGCAGTGTCTCGGAACAGAAGGAAGAGCGGTGATATCTGAAGAGATTTGCCGGGAGGAAGAGTAACGTTTGATCCGAGACCTGTGAAAGCTTATGCTAACTGCATATGTACTACTAGGTCAAAGCGTGCCAAAGCTGGCGGCTCCAGCTTCCCCATCTACACACCTAGGCTTTGGAGCTCCCTTCCCCACGCCTTAAGATCCGAGCCCTCCTGGACCGTGTTCCGAAAGAGACTGAACACCCACCTATTTCATCAGCAGTCCTTGTCCTGCTAACTGTTTGTAACATACTAAGCTGTAACCAGCGCCTAGACGCCCCCATGAGTTAAGTGCGCTATACAAATGTATAAAGAAATACAAATAAATTGCAAAAGTAAAAGCTAGGCACAGTGCTACCAAATCCGCCAGTGGTATTTCTGAAAGTGAACCCTATGCATAGTTTATCGATTGGAAATGGTAGCATTTCTAGAATACCTCATATTACAGAAATCAATTTTTAAATGTATTTTTAGCCATTCTCACTTTCAATGTGATGGTGTAAATAGATATGTACTGTAGCGGTATATGTACTGTAGCGGTATGTGTACTGTAGCGGTATATGTACTGTAGCGGTACATACCACTACTGCACATTTTTTAATGCACGAAAAGGTCAAATCGGATTCTAATACCTATTACATGGGGAACGTGGCGAAAGGGACATATTAGAGGCATCCTTATTTAGCCTTACCATTTGCCATTGTAAAAACATTGTTTACTGTATTAGAGGGTTCTATGTCCTATCATCAACGGTCGTTTTTTCCGATGGGTGTTTTTACGAAAACATTTTGGCCAAAAAACTCATCAAAATGTGTTTTTTTATTTTTGAGGGGGGGTTACACCCAAAGACCCTCTCCCTCACCCATGTTTCACTGTTCCCGACCCCGCCCCAACCCTTTATCTGGCCATTCCCACCGGCCTAAAAATTTCAATGCGTTTTTCAGCAAAGCGTTTTCGGAAAAACATCTGTTGAAAAAATAGTGTTCGATGAAACAACAGTGTACTGTATTAGAGGTACGTGCCCGTGCTTCTCTTCTGTACAGTAAAAAAAGCTAAAACAATATATTGAGTCCAAGGAATGTTTGCCTTCACCTGACAGGTGAATGTAAAAAGAGGCTGACGTTGGCCGAGGATTTGCCGGTAATACCGCCAGCAGTCTTCCCATAGATTACTATAGGCTTTATTTCACTCACTCCCGAATTAGGTGGACGGTAAACATGCTGGTATTTCCCAAACACTCTGGATTTTGCCATCTTCGTGAAACTCTAAATGAGGCTAAAAAAATCGTACTTAAAGTTATTTCCTTAACAGGGAGGCGGTGATGTTTGGTGATGTGCTGAAGGGATCTATGGTGGAGTGGAAGAGACCAAAAATGAGACCGGCTGTGGAATTAGGGTGAGCCTGTTGACATTTAAGCGAGTCTGCACGAAGCCCAAGAAAGAGAGGATTGACTTGGTCAAGCCATGATTGGAAGAGTGCCAACGCATCAGAGATCATGAGTAAGGAAGGTAGCATGCTAGCACAGGAGGTGAAGACAGAAATGACAGGAAGAAGAGACCAAGCTGATTGAGGGATACAAGAGAGAACTTTACCAAAATAAAAGTCAAGATGAGATACAGGAAGATAGAGGAGCCAGTGAGGGGCCAGAGCTCAGGGCCCCAATAGAAGAAGGACCACCAAAGATGATGACTTGGGTCTTGTCAGGGTTAAGGTATAAAGAGGATTTGGAAAACTAAAAAGAAATAGCAGAGGAAAGACTGAAACCCTACAACTTGGAAACTCTGGCACCTAGCTGTTCCTCTCTGCAACCTTTGACTCGCTAGATGTTTTGAACTACAAATCCCATGGTCCCCTACCATTGACTATGTTGGCCAAGTCTGATGGGAGTTGCAGTCCAATACATCTGAAGCGCAAAAAGTTGCACATCCACACTCTAAAGGGACGAGAAGCTGAATGTAATTTGTATAGGTGTAATGGATAAACCGGGGGAAGTATGTGTGCATGTGTGTATGCCTGTGAATGTACCTGTTTGCATGTGTGCGTTTGTTTATGGTAACATTTTGGACGGACGGTTCCTGCCTTTCTTCCTTATTCAGTGATAAAATGAGTATACAATGATTTAGTGGGGTAATAGTAATATCTGTTATTTATGAGCAGTGATGCCAGTGGCATTCAGTGTGATCCAGTGACATTTACACCTTGCACCAGAAAGTGTCTAGACCTCACGGGACATGCAGGGGCCTTTGTCCCAGTGCACACTAACTCAGTAGTCCGCAACCTGTGGCTTGCCAGATGATTCCCGTGGCGGTTCATCACTGACTATGCAAGCTAGGGCTAATGGGAGTTGCAGTCCAAAATATATGCCGAGCCAATGGTTGCAGACCTATGCACCCTGTGGTGGTTAGTAGCTCATGTGGGTGCCTGTGTTGGAACCTCAGCATGCACAGAAGAACATATACACGTGGTGCATTTTTGATTCCTCAAAACCTTCTATGGGACCACGAGGCAGGACCTCCAATTTTGGCATAGGTTGGAACGGCGCCAAGCGACCGGTCAGTAAAGGTACATTAAAACATATATCTGCGTGAATGTGTGTGTCTATGCCTTGGGGGAGGAGAAGGGTTTATGCACAGAGAGAATAAAAGGCAGAAGTGGGGCCAGCAGAACTGAGGCCCTTTGGTACAGCAGCTTGGAAAGGTGGGGGGGGGGGGTGCAGCATGCCATATATTATTGAGACAGAACACATGATTTGATGTGGGCACTAGCAGGGTTAAAGCGGGAAGCAGAAATAAGGATATATTGTGAAGAGAGACAGCTTGTGGGCATATATTCTTGAAACAGGCCTTATCTTTCCTTAGGACAGCATGCACATGTATTTAAAAGGGGGCAATGCTGGCATAGATCGGTGTGCTAGGCTTTACGATTTCCTTTGGGTACAAACACCATGAAAGAAGAGAAGTGTTGGCATATTGGGTTGAGTTACAGTTCAAATAGTTCAACTCAAAAGAGTTAACCTGAACATAGTGCACCCCTAAACAGATATCAATAATGATTATTTCCAACGTGGAGATCCCAGGGTCACCCCTCTCCTACTGGACGATCAGCATCTGTCTGCCCTGTGTCCAGGCAGGCAGAAGCAGCATGCCTCCGTGGCTCAGTGTCGCAGTGCACGTGACAGCCCACAGCATGTGCACACTCTTGTGTGGACCCAGGCCTGTGATGCCCATTCCTGTGGTTATTTCACATGCCAGCGGGAGAAGAGCCAACCATCACTGAAGCAAAGTTGAACTCTTTAGATAATTAATCCATGGACGATTTATACAATCTCTATTTGCAGGGCATCATGCAGAATTGCCTGTCTCCTTTTTCTCTTTCTCTCTATGTTACTTCAATGCTCTTCTCTCTCAACTTTGCCCCTTACTTCTACCCTCCACTCTACTCTCCACCTCTCTCCTCTCCCATTAACGGCTACTACTTTCTCCTCTTTAATAGTCTCCACTCTCACTACTCTCTCCTCCTACTGCTCTCTACAATCCGTTCCTCTTTCTACTCTCTGCTCTCATCTCTCGCTACTCTCCAGGCCCTCTACACTCTTCTACCACATTCTTTCTACTCTTATGCTTAATCTGAGTAACTTTCTTCAGTCACCAAGCACGCACGCTCACACTC
This sequence comes from Ambystoma mexicanum, assembly GCF_040938575.1. Classification (NCBI taxonomy): domain Eukaryota; kingdom Metazoa; phylum Chordata; class Amphibia; order Caudata; family Ambystomatidae; genus Ambystoma; species Ambystoma mexicanum. The sequence goes on along the minus strand of NC_090934.1, from coordinate 131,514,497 downwards.
AAGTACCACTTTCTGTCACCATCAATACCTCACCTTGCACACGCGCTCTTTGATTCTCTTCCATACTCTGTGGTGTTTCCTCTGCCTGGTATCTGAGTCCACCTTCTTCTCCCTTGACCCCACCCAAACAACCCACACTCCTCTGTTCTCAAGTCCCCCTTCGTTTTCCTCCTACCATTGGTTCTGACGCCCACCTCGTTCCCCAGGGCAATCTCATTCTTTCTCTTTCCTGGGGTCGGGCTGTACTGGGGCGATGCCTTAAAATTGCCTCTTAAGCCCGACCACTTCTCACACATGGAACACCAGAGTTTGGTAATGGCGGTCCGTGCCAAACACAGTGCATTTTAGAGTTCTTATTGTGGTGATCTTGAGCGTCCTGTTTGCCTGTCTACATTCATCTCACTGCTTAATTTCAGAATGTATTACCCCCTCTCTAGCAGGTGGGCTGCACCAACCTCCTCCACTGCAAGATCTGCATGGTTCTGCAGTCCTGAAATGGAAACAAGAAAACACTGGCCAGATCAGGGCATGACATGCATGGTTTGATGATAAGTGGTACTCGCCAGTTGTAGCCAGACACATGTAGAAAGGACAGCGACTGGGACCCTCCCAATTCCCTCACCCCTCCACTGGGGCAAGACTAGATCTGGGAAACACCCTGTTAAGCATGCTGCCCAAGGTTGAGAGGGGTCTCCATCCCCCCTTCACAATGTCAAGTCTTCGACCCTTTCACTTTTGGCATTATGTGGGTTGTCATTCTGAATGACGCCCTTACAAATGCACTGTTTGTAAATGAGCTTATATGCTATCATACAATGTGCTGTGAAGTCGAATGATCTGCTTTAGGCACAACTAGGATGAAAATGTGTTTATGGTGACTATGCTGGCATATATTGTGGAGACCACCCTGATGACTTTCTTTGATCCAGTACAAATCTTGTTTATTCACTGACCATACATTGGGGGCACAAGATCCCAGACTACTCCCTAAACATCAGGACAATTTTCATAGGTTGACCCCCCCACTCCTGTCAGGCTGTACAGTCTCATGCCTTCCTGCTTTCCTATCGCAACTCCTTATCGTGCTGTTGCCTAAACCCAATTTCTCTAACTGTCCCCGTTTCCCTGCATACCATCTTCTCTCTTATGTCTCTCTGCGCCACTCTTGTTTCTTTCTTGATGTTTCCATTCAGGGGCTTTCCCCTGGATGTCTTCTGCTTCCCCAGTGTGCTATGATGATATAACACACAGAAAATCGTTTTTTTCTTGATGATTCACTGCTCCCGTTTAGTCCCCAGGACATATCCTGATGCCCTGTCACTTAGACACTGGCTCACTTGTATGGAACCAATGATGTTCTAGACCCTCATGGAGGAACTCACTTGTCTGGAACCACTTATGTTCTAGACCCTCATGGAGGAATTCACTTGTATGGAACCACTGATGTTCTAAAACCTCTTGGAGGCACTCACTTGTATGGAACCACTGAAGTTCTAGGCCCTCATGGAGGAACTCACTTGCATGGAACCACAGATGTTCTAGGCCCTCATGGAGGAACTCACTTGCATGGAACCAATGATGTTCTAGGCCCTCATGGAGGAACTCACTTGCATGGAACCACAGATGTTCTAGGCCCTCATGGAGGAACTCACTTGCATGGAACCAATGATGTCCTAGACCCTCATGGAGGAACTCACTTGCATTGAAACACTGATGTTCTAGACCCTCAAGGGCGAACTCACTTTCATGGAACCAATGATGTTCTAGGCCCTCGTGGAGAAACTCACTTGCATGGAACCACTGATGTTCTAGGCCCTCATGGAGGAACTCACTTGCATGGAACCACTGATGTTCTAGGCCCTCGTGGAGGAACTCATTTGCATGGAACCACTAATGTTCTAGACCCTTGTGTAGGAACTCACTTGCATGGAACCACTGATGTTCTAGGCCCTCATGGAGGAACTCACTTGCATTGAACTACTCATGTCCTAGACCTTCATGGAGGAACTCACTTGCATTGAACTACTCATGTCCTAGACCCTCAAGGAGGAACTCACTTGCATGGAACTAGTCATGTCCTAGACCCTCATTCAGGAAGCTGTCTGTTTTGCAATAGAGGCGCATTATTGTTGGTGAAAGTTGGCATTTGAGAAAGAGAAATGGTGAATGGGTGTGCACAGCATGTGTTGGGAAGTTGCATTGCTATAATTCATGCTATGATCCAGTTACACAAATGTCTCCGGATTTTTCCATCCGGACACCCCTTACCTTATTTTCAATTTCTTTACATGTCTTCACTTTACTTACACACCTCTTTCGAAGATAAAGAACAGCCATTTTCCGGGCACACCATGACATTATTCACTTCATAGCACATTTCTTCACATGTGTTTTAGGTGCTGGGAAATTTGCAGATGATGAAATCTGCAGATTTGTAAATCACCAGTATCCATTGTTTTTCTTGCTGATACAGGTAATAGCCAGATGTTTGCTCCACCCAGCACGTGGGCAACATCAGGGATTTTCCGTAAGAGAGGAGTCTCACGGATCCAGTACACAGATCTCCCACATGCATTCCATGAATCCTGATTGCAGTCACCATACGGCTCCATGTAGTCAAAACAGCATAGCTAAGTTATGGATTCCTGTCCTTCACCAACTGCATTTTGGGACGTGTAGTTTTGAGTCGAGTGAATAGAAATGGAGATACAACTAAAGTAAAAGCAAATCCCAGGTCTGGAATAGGTGTCCGGTAACATGGAGTCATCTGGTTTGCAGACCTTCATCCTAATGAAATGTGCCACTTCACAGGGAATATTTCAAGCATGCAGTGAACACTTGAATTCACTGTGTGTAATGTTAGGGGTATGCACATGGCACAGGGAAACCATGACAAACTCCACAGGATCATTGCCACCCACCCACACCTCGCACCACATCTGCAAGGGCCAGATTATTAAGTGTTACTCACCAGAGTGATTAATGTACTCCTAGTCCATATTCCCCTTTCCTCCGTCCTGTAAGGGCGTCCCTCGCGATGGATGGGAACAGAACCCCTTTTCACCAGAAAATTCACTTTCCCTTGAAATGTACTGGCGCGAAGGGGCGCAGCCCCAGGAGCACAGGCTCCCTTAACCCTGCCCACCGGCACCACATCCCAGTCCTATTTTCAATGTCAATGGGAGCGGACCGATTTCGCCAGCGCTCCTGCATGAGTCCATGTGCTTAATTTAGCATTTTCTAATTTTCAGAGTTTGGGAACACTAGTTGGTGATCATTTAATGTTAGGTAATGTTGTAGATGTTTGATGGCCTTGAGGTGTGCTCAAGAGTGTCTAGGAGTTGTGGTGGGGGGGTTACTGACTAGGTAACCAAACTGGATTCCCACCTGGTGATAGACAGAGAGAGTTCTGGTAAAGCCATGACAGCTGACAGCAGTGTTTGAGCCAGGAACTGGCTGTGTGCAGGATGAGTGCTGGGGAACACAAAAGGAGAGTTTGACACAGGATCTCACCCACCCCGAGACACACCAGATTTGCCTTGGCTTTAGAAGAGAGAACACATGTTGCCCTTGTTAGAGAATTGATAAAGAAACTTCTGGAATGCAGTATGAGACAATTGAATGAGTGGTACGGTTGTGAAATAAGGCATGGCAGGCTGGCTAGGTCAACAAGACTTTCACATTAAGGACAACACTCTAGGTGGGAAAACGTCCATTATGATACCTGTACACAGAAGCTGTCTGGCACTTTAAGCACAGGCGTTGAGGTCTCCTTGCACTGCCTATGAATGTTCAAGCGATACTAAAGATGGCAGACGAGAAGACACTCTTCAACTTTCACCCTTTGCTTTTGCTTTCCTATGACCCAGTGGAGCTCCGAGCACATCCACCACGAACACAGAACTTTGGATGCCCCACCTGCTCCAATCAGCTGCCCAACCCACACGTCTCTGGGGCAGTGCAGCCAGAGTCCCGTCCTAATCTGCTATGAAAGCACAGAACCTATTTTGCTTTTATTAATCAGGAGTACTTAAGCATGCATTTAATGCTTTCTGGCATAGCTCAGGAACCATTCTGGGCCATTACGAGTTTCCCGGTATCCCGCCGGTAATCCAGGTCAGAATGCTGGGAAATGGACCTACCTTTAACGGTGCCTGATATCCAGGTAATACCGTGTTTTTCGAGGTGCCAGCGAAGGCGGTAAACCCCCATTCCATGAAGGCCCGTAGGACTCCATTTGTTTGTTTATTTATTTATATCGCGCGCCTAACCCGTAGGTAACCCCTACCAGCAAACTTGTAGTTTGTCGGTCCAGAAAAAGTGCTGGTCACGGAATTACCACCCCTTTTACCGGCACATTTCCCAAACTGGCAAACATATAATGACCCCTTGTTTTGTGAACTGGCTTCTAAATGTATAAAGTATAGTATGAAATGGTGCATTATGTACATCCTATTAGTGGAACACACTAAGTCCGCAAATGATACAGTCCAGCTGAATATTCAGGGATCAGCTGTGCCTGCCGAGTGCAAAGAGTGATACAAAGAACACGTGGACATGTGAGATGGCGCTAGGCGCTCCTTAGTGCAGCACTGATGCTTCGACCTCCGGTTTCCGCCAATCCCTGCCCTGCTGTCATCTTTCCACTTGCGCGAAGTGCACAGGTGCCGTAATGAAAGATAATCGCCTCCAGTCCTGAGCGTCCCAGCAGCATCGCTGGCATCTGGCAACATTTGGGGACTGGCACGGTGGACTCAAAACCAGACCCAAGCACCTGTTTTGCTTCATGAAGATTGGTAGATCCGAGATTAACACCTGGATCTGTGCTCGGTCGTTGCAGATACGCTGCCATGCACAATGTAGAAGCATCCCTTTACCGCGAGCGCCGTTCATCAAAAGCCCCCCGCCGTGTCAGCTGAGCTGAGACTTTTCCTGCACGGTCATTGCATTTGCCATATGCCAAGAAGGCTGTTGTGACTATATTCATTCTGCACTACTATGCTTGTAAATGCATGCATTCTTTTGTTTACCACGTTTTTCCTTCTGATGTTCTATTTTTTTTTTTAAACATTGTATTCCATTTCTACTAGGCAGACATGGCAAAGCAACAGAGAGTTATTTACATGTAAAACAACAAAATGGTAAAACAAATCCATTGGGGCACATTGTGCATCTGAGAGCAGGTACACATAATAAGTGAAAAGGTTCCATGTCACAATATCCCCGCAAAAATGTCACCCCCCACAAACCCTGTTTTTTTAATTTTTTTAAATGGGAGCAGGGGACATCCCTGTAACCCGTCCCCATACATAAAGTCACCATATATAATGTTGCCAATGGCTTTTCCTGGGACATTATGTATGGGGAGCTTATTACCGGATGCCAGTAAAAAGCACAGGTAAACCTGTGTGTTTGCTTTTTACGTTCGTCCAGCTTTTGTATGACAGAGCATGGAGTGGCATTATCACTGCTGTCATCCACCTGCATTACTGCCAGCACCTGATTGGGATGCTGGTAGTAATGCTTTAGGTTCTACAGCAATCCATTGCACAGGCTGCCTGCCGTGTGGACACAAAAGGCTGGAAGGTTTAGAATTAACCTGAACCTCTGGCATCACTCTGGCAACCCTCCGGCCCATCGTTCTTCACCTGCCAAGCCATCACAGAAAAGGAAAATACTATATGCAAATCAGGTTTGGTCCCACCCCAGCCCAAACTGCTTGGTCATATCCCTTCTGTATGGGACCACAAGGAACCCCAGACATGGTTTGCATTGCATTTCCAGGCTCAGCAGGCACGGGACCCACACTTGGGCATAACCATCCCGCTCAAGGTGACTTAAGCAAAACAAAAGAGGTGATGGCTGGATGATTACATAAAGGTGAAATGTCATATTCAAAAAAGGCTTGATCCTATCCTAGAGGTGCAGGTCAGCCTGAAGCTATTGGTCACATCCTGTCTGCACAAGATCACAAGCCACATTCGAGATTTATCAGCCTCATTGGGCGTCACCAGTGAGGTGTAGCTTGGAGCTCTATGCCCAGCAGGCACTGGACCCATACCTGGGCATACCTGTCCCACTCGGGGTGACTTAAGCAGGTGACAGCTGGGAAGTTTAGATCGAATCTGAATTTCTGCCATCGCTCTGCACAACCCCCGAAACCATCGTTCTTTGCCTGCCAACCCTTTACAGCGAGGAGAAAGACCATATGCAAATCAGGCTTTTTACCACCCTAAAAGGGGCCGACCAAGCAGTTCAGGCTGCACTGCCCTCTTGGGGGATGGCACCAAGCTTGATAGTATGTGATCTGTCCCCTTCCTGTAATGGCTTGGCAGGCTGAAGAACGATGTTCTGGAGGGTTGCCCAGAGCAATGCCAGAGCAATGCCAGTGCTTATGATTCATTCTAAACCTTCCAGTCATCACCTCTTTTGTTTTGTGAATCCCATGAGTAAACAGCAGCCAGTATTTACACTGTTTCTTCTTCTAAGTGAAGAACAGCGCTGCAAAGTGAAAGTGCCATTTTTATTTTACACCTTTTTTTACACCTTTTTGCAGTCCAGATCAGGGAATTTGCACGCAGCTGGCCGCTGCTATCTTAGTGCCAACCAAACAGGTTACCTCCGAGTATTTCTCCCTCATAAGGAAATTACTGTAAGGGGGAGTTTTAAGTTTTTGTCTGGTAGAGTGGGGCCACAGAATAACATGTACTTTCTCGCTGACCCCATCAGACGAATGCGTTCATACCAGCATCTGATTTTGATGTTCAGAGAACTGGATTGCAATCCTACAGGGTCATGGCATGCTGGGTCTGTGGCTCAGTGGACTAATGCAGCCACTTCAGTGGCCCGTGTTTGCCCTCATGGTCACAGGTTCGAATCCCAGCAGGTCCCTTCATCTTTCTGAGGTCTGCAATATGAGTACCATTAAGTTGGGTAGCAAAGCACTGGGGGTGAACATGCACTTTACAAATACGCCTGTTTTGATGGGAGGCATTCATGATTGTTTGCACTGTAAACTTTAAACAAGCACAGACACCTCAGACCATGCATTTCTTAGCCCAAGAAATGAAAATTGCACGATGGGAGCTCATAACATGCAGGTGTTAACCAGAGTGGGCCTCATTCCGAGGCTGGCGCTATCCATGGAGTAAATAGCACCATGGTAAGCAACCATGGAGCTATTTACTCCACGGAAATCCGGCATGGTGAATGGAGTAATTACCGGTCCATTCCAAGGTTGGAGGGACCGGTAATTCCCCATTCACCATACCGGTTCCCCTTCCCCATTCCTGCCCCCATAGGGCTCAATGGCAATGGGGAAGGAGTAAATTACGGTGCCGTAATTTACTCCAAGGTCCCTTTGCGGGTTGGATTTTTAACGCCTGCTGAAAGCAGGCGTTAAATGCCAACCCGCAAAAGGGAACTCGGAATATGGTGGTAAGTGTTAACGGTCTGAAACACAAAGGGTATTTTGTATTTTATTACCTCTAAAAGGTCAAGCTTGCATTCCTACCGTGTATTCATAATACATGTTAGCACTCAATCACGGTCTATGGAGAAGAATTTATGTTGTACCTATTACATGTGTATACTCAGTACACCATATACTTTTAACAACACTCACTTGGGGGCCGTCACTCTGCAGAGAGATATGGGACCCCCAGTCTAGAGGAGAAATAACGGTAACTAATTCCGCTTCTTACAAAGGCAAAACTCATTTATTAAAAATCAGACTTAGGGCCTCATTACGACCCTGGCGGTAAGTTACCGCCAGGGCCGTGACTTTACCGCCATGGCGTAAACTACGTTTACGCCATGGCGGTAAGGGGATTTACCGCCCCATTCCGACCTTGGCGGGGCGGTAAATCCCCAATCCCCATTTACCCTTCCCCATTCCCATTTTTGCCCCATAGGGCATAATGGGAGTGGGGAAGGCGTTAATTACGCCACCGTAAATTACGGTGGCGTAATTAACGCCAAGGTCCGTTTCCGCCATGGTTTTTTACACCCGCTAAAAGCAGGTGTAAAATCCGCCATGGCGGAAAGGGAACTCGGAATTGGCGGAAAGGGGTTGGCGCAGCTAACGCTGCCGCAAACCCCTTTCCGCCAGGGTCGTAATGAGGCCCTTAGTGTTTTAATAACAACAGTAATTAATAAGAATAAGTTAGAAAAAATGGGGCATTTTACATTAGATAATGCCCGGTACTAGATTTTTTTAGGGCTTTCTATGCAGCACGTTGTATATTGTTTTAATTTAATTAAACAACGTAATGCTAGCACCTATAAAGATCTTACACCTCTTGCTGATATAACACACCTAAGGATCCTAACCAATAAGGTCCTTGCATACATATAAACACAATAAAACAGACCTATACCTCAGGTCACTTTAAATTCTTATTGACTATGTCGAGTTGTTTTATGACATAGATCATAAAAAAGCATGAGTCCAGCTCATACTATAATAAGGTCGACCGGTTTCATAACCACACTTTGTTTAGGTCATCTTCTTCAGGACATATAGTTTCAAAAAAAGGGTGTTGACTCCCTGATGGAAAGACTTTTTCCAGATGTGTGTTCTTACTCCTACAAGGAAGTGAGAAAAAAAGGGGGGATTATATCACTCCTCTAGTCCCTAAATTACATTTATATTCTATTTTAAATACAGTGCTTATAAAAGTATTTCTGAAACTATTAGCTAAAAGGTCAATTTTTATACTAAGGCTGCTGTTTCGAATTCAAAACAGCACCAAAGAAGGCACTTAACAAGGGAAAGGATAGGGATGGGGCGTGCCCAGGGGTACTCCTTATGATCCGATTCATTCATGCATGCGACATTTCTCCTAGTGCGCATGCATGAAGTGGTACAGTTGCGACCAAGCTCGGGGGTGGGGGGTGGAAACCTGTGGGGGCCTGTCAGCTACATGTTCTACTTCGACTGACTTTCTGGGAAACAAAAGTGCCCAAATTCCACTGCCGAAAAAGTCCCTAATCACAAGATGCTACTATTGTCTGAAGCATCGTTATAAGAAACAGAATTGCCGGCATTTGCTGCACCGATGGTGCTTCCTCTTCCGTAATCATTTGTGCAAAGGGGGAGGGTGAGAACCCCACATGAAGGTAGGTAGTAAGGGGAACAAGAGTGAGAGTCAATAATGTGAACTTAACGTTCAAAATCTATAACATGCAGCAAAATCATCTGGGGTACGGCCACACCTTTGAGTGCTTGATGAGAGGTCTTGGACAGAATGCACCCCACAGATTCAGTGTGCAATGGGTGCGGAGTTTCAATGCCAAGATGCAGGAAGCCCAGCCACACGTGTATCTGCAAACAGACAGGTACGCAGCAGCAGTCAGGTAGCATAAACGTGGGGCTCAGACTCCAACGAGTCACATTTTCTGTTAGCTGCAAACAAAGAGATCATTTTGCGTTCTACGTGAAAGAAAAGACAGATTAAAGCTATTAGCCATTCAGACACTGCCTTCCTTAAGTTCTTTGAACATCTCTGGGAGGAAATGTTCCGAACTTCAGGCCTATTCCAATAAGTTTAGGCATTGTTTACTTTCAACGTGTGCTGGCAAGAAAAGGTCTGACCAATTCAACCCACTGTTTACAGCAGCATTTCATCAGCATGCATTGAGATAATCTTAACATGAATCTGTCTCCTGAATCCTCTACAAATCACCAGAACACAGTGAGGACTCCAGTGATTTGGTGTTCTTTCGAATATGTTCGCCCAGTCTTAGTTGTGATGTGGTGCATGGTTGACTTTGTCAATTTCCAGTTCGTTCACCATGTCTAGCTGCATTACCAGTACCATAATCTCGTTTCCGTCAGAGTGACACAGTGGCTGGAGTGTCTTTGAGGTGACTCAATTGAGGCCTCGAGCAATTGGCTTCACATTGTGGGCCCTGAAGTTGTGTCATGACATAGTGTAATGTGCTGAGCTATGGTATGACTTTGCCCAGCATCACAATAATGTAGCATAACATGACCTAAAGGCTGGAGAAAGAATGCTCCCAATGAATATGAGTACACGTGCCCAACTACAAGTCTCACAATGCAAACCAAGCACTCCTCTGACATCTGACATGCACGTGCTGGCATTCGAATGATGTCATTACTAATTGCTGTCTTCCTGTCATCGGTAATATTTGATATGCTTTTATCTTCTTCTTTTCTAGTATCGATGCCCTTTGTTTAAAAAAAACACTATCTGCGACTTCCTTTGATGGTCTTGCAAGCATGCACACTGCAGCTGGGTGAGAGAAATGTCCCAGTCTGGTTTCAATTGCGCTGCAGCTAAACATGACAATGGTGACAGAACGTATTGATAAGCCTTTGGTTAAAAAAACAGTGAACGCGCCTCACGCACTGTTTATCGGATGTCTTGTCCTGTTTAGGACAGCTCTGTAAATGATACGAATTTGGGGAGGTGTGAGGTGAGGGTAGCACTCCATTGGCCCATTGGTCTTGAGTGCCTTGAGCTATGGTACTCTCTCACCTTTTGGGTTCGCTGGTGCCTACCATGGAGACGTGCAACTGAGCTCACCTTACCCAAATGCAACAAATTTGACGGAAGTGCCCGAATGGCACAGTTTACACATAGTGCCTATCACACTGAATTCTGCTCTCTGTGCAGAGGCCAGAAATACAATGCAGAAGTCATGAACGGGCGTACTCCCAAAGAAGTCTGAGTTCTTGGAAGCATTCCGAGTTTTTGATTTTACATCAAGGCAGCAGGTAAGCGTCTTAATCTGGTGCCCCCTGCTCCTTTAGCAAACTTTTCCCAGCTGCTATTGTGGAGATCAACACTCCCCCCTTCCCCGACACTGTTTCCGTGATTCTTGTCCCCGTCCCGCCTCCCGCACCCTCCCCAGGCCCTGATTGGTCTGATTGCATCCCATCCACAAAGAGGGCCTACCCCTCTGCAAACCGCTTCCTGCGCCATTTAACATCAAGGCAGCAGGGAAGCATTCTACCCTGGTGCCCCCTGCGCCTTTAGCAAACTTTTTCCAGCTGCTATTGTGGAACGCGACCCTCGTGCCTTCCCGACAACCTTTCCGTGATTCCTGTCCCCTTCCCACTGCCCGGAAGGATAGCTCAGCAGCAACATGCTCGCCTTGGAAGCAAGACGACACTGAGTAACACAGGTTCTATCCCCGGGTCTGCGCTTAGAAACCTCTGGGTATTAAGCGCGTTATAAATAACCTATCATATCATATCCTGCGCCCTCCCTCAGGCCCTGATTGTTATGTTTGCATTCCATCCACAAAGAGGGCCTACCCCTCTGCAAACTGCTTCCTGCGCCATTTAACATCAATGCAGCAGATAAGCGTTCTACCCTTGTGCCCCCTGTGCCTTTAGCAAACTTTGTTTAGTTGCTTTTGTGGAGCACGACCCTCACGCCTTCCCCGACACCCTTTCCGTGATTCCTGTCTCCATCCTGCGCCATCCCCCAGGCCCTGATTGGTCTGTTTGCATCGCATCCACAAAGAGGGCCTAACCCTCTGCAAACCACTTCCTGCGCCATTTAACATGAAGGCAGCAGGTAAGGTTCTACCCTGGTTCCCCCTGCGCCTTAAGGAAACTTTTTCCAGCTGCTTTTGTGAAGCATGACCTTTCTGCCTTTCCGACACCCTTTCTATGATTCCTCTCCCCGTCCCGCCTCCTGATTGGTCCATTCTGCTTTAACCTATACTCGACCTGGGCAGCCCTCCTGCCTAGCAGCGCCTGCGGATAAGGGCCCCAAAGCAAAGGGCAGCCACCGATCCCCTCAGTCCTTAGTCACACACATAACTCAAATCAACCCACCGTCCCCCATTGCCTGGCTTCTACAATACACAAACCCCACTAAATAGGTCAGCAGTCTACCGACCTAGTACATCGGTTGCAGTGTCAAACCCAAGCTATACCTCAAGCACCAGCTAACGTAGCCTTTGCTTCCAGCACTACTCCTCGAGGTGGTTGCATAAGCATAATCCCACTCAAGAGAGACAGAAGCCATCCGCGACAGTGTCCATACGTGCCAAACAATGAGGTCTGCCGGTGTCAGACGGGGAAGCAGGCAACAGGCAGCAGTCATCCAGCAGCGGCAGAAAAAGTAAGCGGGTGTAACTGGAGGTACAGCAATTACTGTGCCCACAAAAACTGGCCCACCTCTCTCCTATCTTATTCACAACACCAAATAGGTGTTAACATGCATGTACTCATTTACATTTTGGAACTGTTACACAACATAGACTCACTGAGCTGTGAACTGTGTTGCCAAGTCATGCCTCACATCAAGATAACTATTAGCAAGCTACATCTCACAATTAGTTAGACCAGATAAAATGTTCTATATGGGCCGGCGCTGCATAGGGACAGACTTGTGAAGGTTGACTTTGGGTCACCTCTAGACAGAGTTGTAATAGTGGATTGTGACAATCGATTGTATAAGTTAGCCTTATTGATATTGATATTTTATTTCGATCACACTAGTACACAAGTGTTTCAGAGCGCGACAAGGCCAGGGGGTGGAACAGGGGAGAACAAAACAGCGATATTACTAGGGCCAGTGACATTGAGAACGCGCAAGTGCATGGGAGAGGGGGAGGGGACAAGTGCATGGAAGGGGGAGAAGTGGAAAGTACAAAGCAAAGGAGAAACAGATACATTATAATGATACATAAATAATAAAGGCAACAATCTCACATCTAAACTGATTGTTGAAAATTAGCCTGACTGTGTAAGTCAGTCATATCTCTGCACTTACCTAGACTGTGTTAGCACAGGCATTTCATGCATTGAGACAGATTGTATGGTTAAACTTGACCGTTCTCTCACACTATCTGGGAATCTCAAATCTAGGTGTGCTTTCTCATTGAATGTCATTCTGTGAGACTTGGGCCTGTCTCCCTCTATCTGGGAATCTCAAATCTAGGTGTGCTTTCTCATTCAGTGTTAAACTTTTCCAGGTAATGTTAATGTTTGGTGGGAGACTAAGAGTTCGTTTACAGGTTGATGATTTGTCAAGAGTACAGATCCAATCATATTCCATCAGTTTCCTTTTTACTCTCAGCGGATTGGATCTGAGATCAAGTTCATGCAACCGAGTTCATCCAACTTGGACCTGATTTTGACTGTCCATTGATTTAATGACTTACTTGACCCACTCAAGAGTTCTTGATTTATGATCTGAAAAAAAGGGAGAGGATTTTACAAAACAGCACTAGCCTGTTCCATTTTATTAGGGCAAGTAGTGAAGCAAGGATTAGTTCTCTGCATATGATTGAAATAGCGGTAGAATTCAGTAGGGCTAATGTTCTTCTCCAGAATAGGCCCTCAAGCCTAAGCCATATTGTTGACGGAATTTCAGCAATTTCAGAGATATTTAGCCAAGTTCTAGCCACTTGGGCTGAAGGGAGAGGTCTTCTTCACTTTTCCCAAACCTGTTTTTAGAAAGAACTATAAAACCATCCATCTGATTTGGGTTCTACAGACCCTCATATCAGACGCTTGGCATTACTCTGATTCCCATCTGTATGTATGTTTTGTGGACTACTCGGGCACCTTCAACAATGTCATTTGAGCAGACTCTGGTGGAATTTAAACAGTGGGGGCATTGATCCCTCACTGCTCAATTTACTCAAGTTATTATACTCCGACACCGAAATCCGAATTTGTTTATCCCTGGAGGGTGACCTATCCGAATCTTACACAACTAATAAAGGGTTAGAACAGGGCTGCCCTTTAGCACCCCTGTTGTACAATCTATAAATCTCTGACTTCCCAAAACACCTTGAACTTTCCGGGAATAATCACCCTATTGGGTATGGCCACAGACCTCTGCACTGTCTTACAAACATAGACGATACAGCAATCTTGTCTAGAACCCCGATTGGACTACAACGCTCACTTACCATTTTGCAACAATATGCTAAAATAAATGGTCTGGTGATTAATACCCATAAAACTAAAATTCAAATTTTTAGCAAGGATGTCCCGAAAAAATAACATCTTCAATTGGCGGTTGGTAGTCTCTCGAACTGAATGAACCAGTGAGTATACATACTTAGATATACATCTGCAAAATAACCGTCCCTCTACGCACTTATCTAATAGTATTGTACCCAGAGCTTGTAAGAAGTGGATGTTGCTGAGGAAGACCATTGACAGGATTGGGGGAGCTGCGTTGAAGCAAAGGTGCGAGCATATAGGATCTCAATTGTACAGACCATTCTATGTGCCCTGGAGATTTACCCCGAAGACTTTATTAAATGGCTGACATCCTTGGAGGCTAAAATATTAGGCTCACTTTTAGGCTTACCTTGCGCCACACCAGTCGAGGAGATCAGATTGGAGTTAGGCCTGCCATCAATAATGTCTTGCTGGAAAAATACCACATGAAGACACTAATATTACTGTTGGGATGAATCTCTGTGGAATGCTGGGAAGGGCTCTGGAATGTGGTGAGGTCCAGTTTTGTTAGAAACCTGGAGGTGTTATGTTTTGTATCAACGATAAATTGCAGTTTCTGATGCAGGCTGATGGGTGGGACTTCATTGCTGTATAGCTTGGGAACGGTAATAAAGGCAAATCGCATACTTGCAGAAGTGTATGTCCCGTCTTTACACTGGCGGTGAAGGTTTTGCAGCAAACCCCACAAATAATGCTGGAGCGTCTCTATGCTCTGCCGTGGGCACCGAGAGAAATAGTAATCCTGTACTCCTGCTGCTGACCGAGGCTGTATCAACTCTGCACCGCCACTGAGTGAAGAGCAGCAAGGGGAGACCTGTGAGCCCAGGTACGAACAGCACCAGTTCTGCCTCCGGTCAGTGTCTCGAGGGGAGAACAGTGTCAGGTCGTCATACGGACTTTCACCAGGTCTACCTCAGGTGAGAGCCTTCCCTGACAGTGTGTCTCTGCCCAGAAGGGTAAACAGAGGCAGGGCCGGACTGGGAACCAAAAGAGGCCCTGGAAAATGTTGTCAAAGTGGCCCAATATTTTGCTGAACGAGCGAGCATAGCGCGTGTGCCCAACACACTGTGCATTAGACATGCCACGAGACACCCGGTCCCGCACCAAAAGGGTGTTAGGAAACCTGCTATTATTAAGAGTAGGAGATTGAAATTAACAGGAAGAAGGAACACCTGCCCTCCTCTGCTTCCAAGATGGTGCCAACTGAAGGGTATTTCTAGGCACTTTAAAAGGGCTAGGGTCAATCCCCAGGCCATGAATGAGTCCGTTGTTGTCTTCCCCCGGACCTTCTTCTGGTTCTGTGTTAACTGACTCGTAGCTTGGGTCCTTTGTTGGGCCAAAGCACAGGTAGGCAAATACGAGCTGAGGCTGTTAGGGAAAATGGGCACCGTGAAATCAATGCCAACTGCTTAATGCTTCTGGGGCCCCTGACCATGGCACGGTTGTCCCCCATGCCCTCTCCAAGCCTAGCCCTGGGCTCTGGCAGATGTAGGCCCCCAGGGTGTGTGGTAGTCACTAGTCACATTCTGTGAAGATTTTCATTGGATCTGCTATTTGCTCTCACTCTAACTGGCTTTGTGAGGGAAGATGAAAACTCTGTACACTTATCCCTCCACATGCTTTCTGTGCCCCAATGTGTGCAAACAGATAGGAACTATGTGAAAATGATTCTGAGGGTCCTCTCAATGGGTTAACGTGTGCAGGGGATAGGAGCTATGTGTAAAGGCTTCTGAGAGTGCTATCAATAGCACAGGGTGTGCACAGAGGTAGAGGCTGTGTGTACAGGCCCCTGAGAGCACTCATACAACAGTAACATGTGTACAGGGTGATGGGGGCTATGTGTAGGCGTCTGAGAGCACTCTCAATAGCCCTGGGTTAGTAGGGAGGTAAGCGCTATGTGTGCTCCCCTGAGAACGCTCTCAATGGCCGTGTGTCTTTATAGAGGTAGGTGCTATGTTCACAGGCATGAGAGAGAGCTCTCAAGTGATCTGTATGAATGTAGGAGCTATGCACACATGTAAGTGCTCTTGTGGGTGAAGGGAGGTAGTAGACATGCATAGAGGTGTGGGACTGCTTGCATGGGGTCTGGGTATGAAGGGATGTAAACAGAGTCCTGGGGTGTTCCTAGTGACGCTGTGTGTGCACGCTTGTAGGAGTCATGTGCACAGGCCACTAATAACTCTGTGTTGTGGGGTATGCATGGCAGTAGGTGCTATGTACACAGCAGGACAGCTGCGTGAACACATTGTACCCTAGAGGCAGGCAGGCCAAGGGCCAGTGCCACGCCTGTTTGCCCACAATCCACAGTGCACAACGTGCAGGAAACTGGTATGAAACACACATGACGTGATTTAGGCTTGGTGCCCCAGCCAGCTCCTGAGGGTGTTTGGGGGGAGCTTCTGTGCTATTAATTCCCACCAGGCTTTGTGGATGTGCTGCAGAGGCAGGGCACTGGGCACGTGCATTAGACAGGTCCCTGGATTTGAAACACAGCAGGCAAAGTTTGTGTGACAGGGCAGTGTGCAAAGAACAGGCAGACAATGTGCACAAAGGCCTGCCTCAGGGCACGCAATGCAAAGTGCATGGGAGGGAAACTAAAGTGCAATTATGCAATCCTCACTGTGCAAGGATTGGTCAAAGAGATCACACTGTGGAAAGAAAGATGTAGGGACACTGAGTAGGTCATTGGTACAGGAAACGTAACCAAATGTGTAAAGTGCATCCACTGCATACATACTATGTTCAAGGGCCAAGAAGAATTTTGGCCTGTACCCATTAAACAACGTTTTGTGATGAATCATTCCCATTGCGTAATAAACAGAGTTTGGGACACTGTGTAATGCTAATGCCCATCCATTACTCAGTTATGTGATGCCAACGCATGAATAGCAAAATATACACGCAGGGGGCGCGCCTCCCGTGATTTGCACCATGCACACAGTGGAAATACACTCCTCCCATATAATTTGCAAAATTTGCATTTTGGAAACACACTTAGTAAGTGCATATGATATGACTGGTGATATACACGGACTTCAGGAATACACGGACACCACACCCTCATGGCCAGTTGCACCCACGTGCCTTAGTTTCACTGGACCAAGTTGGTACATTTTACTGTTGGCTCTAGAAAATAGACTGTGGGGGCATGGGAAGGATCCAGAAGAGAGGAGGGCAGGTAAGCCTGGAGAGGAGAGGAAAGAAGGAGGTAAAAGTACCAGAGAAGAACTAGCAAGTGATGGTCACTCAGCAGTGTTACCCAAAATACTAATCCGAGTCTATCTGCCGTCCCCACTGCGACCTTGGCATGAACAGGCATGTGCTCCTTCAAGGAGCTGACTTTGACACTCCCTTCTGACAGCTGTGGCTCTCCTCTGCCCCATTTCAAAATGTGCTCTGCGGACTGCGGAACCTCTTTCAATAACTCTAACAACTCAAGGACACCACTACAACACGTGGCTGTGTGGATTACAAGTTAGAGCCACGGAAATTGTCTACCAAACCCCGACAAACAATATAAAATTATGTCAAAAAACGAAAGTCAGGAAAACACTGCCAAAATGTGCACATCAGTGAAAACCACAAACAAGTAAAAATGAACCTACAAGTACGTTTTAACTATTATTTTACATTGGATAACATGGCAATGCACCCATTCATTTAACAAAGAATGTATGCGAGGATCAATCTGACCTGGTGTGATACCCCAGTCAAGCAAATGGTGGCCTGATTCGAATCAGTGTCAGTGAATTGGCCATTGTGGATAGAGGTGGTGTATCCACAATGATGCTGAAGCAAGATAAGCAGATATTATGCATATTTCAAGCTCGTTAACATGTCTCCACGAATAACAGCAGCTGTACACTTATGTTTCCCGTGTGCTTAGGTTTGTGTTAATTGTAAATGGTCTGGGTATTCCATGTACTTGTGTTGTAGGTTCTTTTGTGAAGGGTGTGGTTGATTACTTTTCTCTATGTGGAAAGTAGGTCTTGTTTAAAGTGTTCTTCATGTGACACCAGCCTTGTATCAATCAGTGGCATCGTCGGGGGGCTTCATTGAACTCTCAACCTTAATTACACTCGTCCAGAGTTCGAAAATGTAACGTCCAGTCACTTATGTGAAGTATTGACTCGGATTATTGTTTTTTAGATTTCAGTTTTTTTTTCTTCCCTTTTTTAGCCAGTGCTTCAGTGAAACGTGCCATTCAGTAAGTTACACTACATCCATATCTTAATATGAGGATAGACCCAGCGTTAAGCCTGCAGGCAGTGGCATTACATTGCCCCTCGTGCGCAACTACACTCAGCAGAAGATACAATGGGAGAGTGGGGCACTCAGTACGCAAAAATAATTCTTACCTTTTAGTCGGCAGTCTGGCTGCTGCCCTCAGCCACAGCCTCCCTCGAGTCGCCTCCTGCTTCTGCTGTCTGCTGATGGATTAGGGTGACCAGATTTCCAAAACGAAAAACTGGGACGACCAACAACATAAAAGAGGGAGTAACACGTTGCAGCCCACCAATTACCGCCCCTCCCCAACCAGTGGCGTAACACATGGTCTGGGGGCCCCCCTGCAAGCCATGCTGAGGGCCCCCCCAACTCGGCAACAAATCACGGGTCGCGCCACACGCTGGGCCGGCCTAGATTACCACGCTTGCACAATACGCACAAATGTGTTGATGAAGGGGTATACCACACACTGCACTAGGAGAAAGATATAAATATGTGTTTTAATGCTATATACAGCACACTTTCTGAGAACAATTGGCTAAAAAACCACAGTGTTTGGTATTGTTGTGTAGGGTAACAGCAATCCAATACATGCAAGTCACCAACAGTGTACATGAACATTAATGCTTTTAAAAATGCCATGCCACAATGAAAACATGCCCAGCTGGCTGCACAATGTAGACCAGTGTAGACACATAATAACATTACAGTAAAGCATGCCAGGCCACATTAAGACATGCCTAGACTGGTTGCACCAAAATGCCAGTCGAAGTAATAAGACTCATAAAGAAGAGAGCACACATTCAAGCCTGCGTCTCTGCGGCCTCTAACAACACAGTCAAACTCTTTAAAATCTGCAAGGAACTGGCCAATCCTGTTGCGGTTTCTACATCTCCTGTTCCCTCACCAGGTCCTCTGTACAGATTTGGCCTCTCGCTTCTCTGCTAAAACTCAGGACATCCTGTCCACTATCTCCTCTTCCTCTCCCTCTTCCTCTCTCGGCTCCCTTTGGCCATCTCTCCCTCTCCTCCTCCTTTCTCCTCTTTCTCTCTAACACCTGACTAGGTTTCTAGACAAGTCCCACCTATGGAAGTGTCGGTGAAACAGGTGCTCGCCTGCTCCTCCAGAACCATTAAGGACCACATTGACACCCTTGATCCATTTCTGTAATCATACTTTTTCCACCGGAACTTTCCCCTCTCCCAAACTCTTGGAAAAGCTGGCCAACTGCCAGCTTACACTCCAAAGTGAATCTGTTGGTTGTCTCCATGACCATCAGTCTGGCTTAAGAGCTGCCAGAGGCACTGAAACTGCTCTCCTGATCACCTGTGAAGATCTGATCTCTAACCTTGATTCCAGCATTCCTTCTGTCCTCATTATCCTGGAACTTTCCTCTGCTTTCGACATGGTCAACCATGCCATCCTGATCAATTGACTCTGTGAGAACCTGGGCATCATGGATCAGGCCCTGGAGTGGCTGACCTCCTTCCTCTTGGACCGCCCCTCCCAGGTCCAACTTGGTCCCTTTCACTCTGTCACCTCTCTCTACATGTAGCGTTCTCCAGGGCTTTATCCTCTCACCCTGGTTTTTCAACCTCTACTTGGCCCCTTTGACCCACCTAATCACTACCTTGTCCTCTAATTTACAGTGTTATGCGGATGACACTCAGCTTTCCTTCAGGCTCCCCTCAGCCTCTCCTCTCTCGCTCATTCCTGGTGTCATCTTCAAATCCACTCTCTCTCTCTCCTCACATCTCGGACGTAGCCATGAAATCCCACTACCAGCTGCACCTCCTCAACGGGACTCTTACATTTTTCACTTTCCCCCAGAAGCTCACTGTCTCCAGAGCTCTGGTTCTCTCTAGGGTGGACTACTGCAACAGCCACTTTCTCAATCTGCCTTCCTCTACTCTCTGCCCTCTGCAACTAATCCAGAACAGGACTGCGAGACTTATCCTTGGCCTCAAGCCCAGGGACTGTATCTCTCCAGCCATGAAATCTCTCCACTGGCTCTCGGTGGCTGCAAGGATCAAGTTCAAGACCCTTTTCATTGTCCACAAGGCTTTCTGGGGCTGGAATACGCACTACATCCAACGCTATCTGCCAAAATTACTTCCTTCTCAAGCCCTAAGGGTTAGATGCTTCTCCAGGCAGAGAGTGGGGCGGGGGTAGATCCTTCTCCCCTGCAGGTGCCTCCCTCTGAAATGGCCTCCCTGACCCTCCCAAACTTGAGCCGGACCACCTGACACTCTGGAAGCAGCTCAAAACGTTCCTCTTCTCCTTTGCTTTCTCTCTCTGCCTCCCCTGCTGACCTACCTGTCCGCTGTACCAACTGGTTGCTTGGCTACCCTCTGTCTCACAGAGTCCAGGCTCTTTCTTGATCAGTCACCCTTGCACTGCCTCCAGGCCTACCACGCATTTAGGGGCTGTAACTGTAACCCTACAGTCCCTTGTTCTCCTTGCACTACCCAGAGACACGCTGCCCTGGCGGCACTTACTCAGAGCATTGCTGCCGTGTTTTCCCCTCCCCTCTCCCTTGCACTTCCCCCCTCCCTTTCCCCTTGCACTTCTCGTTCTCACACTTGCAAGATCTGAATGACACAAGGCTTACTAAGATCATTTGTCTTGTCCTCCCTCAGTTTTCCTTCCCTTGTCTTGTCGTGCCTAAAAAAGCTTGTGTACAGGTGTGTTATATATGACTTATCATATCATAACATATCATTTTATCACAGATGCCCAGAAAAATATACAGTGCCGCAGTAAGAAACGGCTAGAGTGGCAGAACCCAAATGTCAGTCTAGCCAGGAATTACACTTAGCAGGACTGCTCTGTCAGAAATGCCCAGTTACAAAAAAGTCATACCAAACTGAGGAATGACTAGACTGGCTGCACCAAAATGCCTCTCTAGCCACTAATGCCACATATCATGCCTGCATAGCATGGACATGGGCAACCATTATGATTTATTGCACAACCCCACGCCCCACACATCCCTTCTCCCTCCCATCCCCTACCCCAACCCCCAAAATCAGCTCATTGGCCCAGAATTACCTGCATGTCCCTCTTCCTTGTCCCAGTGCTCACGTATGAGGCTCCTTGCCTCACTGGTAAGTACTGGGATGGGGCAGAGAGGGACTAGGAGTAATGAAGATTACAGGTAGCTAAGTCAGGCATTACCTTCATGTACCTCTACCGTATCCCAGTACTTGTGCATGAGGCATAGTGCCTCATACACAAGTACTGGAATGAGGAAGAATAGGCATAGGTGAAAGATGATTACCAATAATTAATTAATTAATCAAGGCATTAAACACAAGTAGTGGTGCAACACCATTGAGCTGACTGGGTTTCAGCACTCCCTCCCCCCACTGAAATTGTGGGCTATGTTGACTTGACCTGGCTGACCTACAGAGCAGTTGCCGGACAGAAAAGGACACAGATGTTAAACGGCACCTGGGTTTTGCCGTTAACAAGGGCCCGGCCCAGCAATTACTAATGTACAGCATTTCACTGTTAGTACCTGCATTCAAATACCAAATTTTTTAAGCAATTGAAATTGCGATGTGGGTTTAGTACTTGCTTGCCAATGGAGTGATTGGAAGGGTAGAGAGGAAACAGGAGACCAGTCATTCTCACAGCAGTCCATAAGTGGATGCTTTAGACCTAAAGGAGAGATTTAACTGCTTGTAACATTGAAGCTGCACTAGAATAGTCTCATTAAAATGCGTAAAGAAGTTAGATGCCGCCACATAAATACGTTTTCTCCGCCCCACCACACGTGAAGTTAGCGCCTCTCCCAACATTTGAAGGGTTAGCCTCCCTGAAATGTAGGTTTTGTTGTGCCCCTGAACACAAGCACGCACACCATTCACCATATATACACACACACACACCCAGCCATCCATATATTTAAGAGTGCACTCTTTCACCATACAAGAACACCCAGGCAGCCACCCATACATTTAAGTGTTCTCCCTTTCACCACACAGCCACACACACCCAGCCACCTGCCCATACATTTAAGTGTGCACCCTTTCACCATACAGGCACACCCAGGCAGCCACCCATACATTTAAGTGTAAGTGTGCATCCTTTCACCATACATGCACACCCAGCCACCCATACATTTGTGTGCACCCTTTCACCATACACTCACACCGTCAACTATACATTTAAGTGTGGACACTTTCACCATAAAGGCACACCCAGGCAGCCACCCATACATATAAGTGTACATACTTTCACTGTACACACACACACGCATAACCAGCCACCCATACATTTGTGTGCACACTTTCACCATACACTCACACATGCACACGTCATGGGTTGAGGGGAGCCATAATGCTTCAAAAATTAATTTGGCCTCATTAGGACCCTGGCGGTGACGGTATGAACGGTGGCGGTAGGGCTCCGGCACCGTTCATACTGTCCCGCCGCATTATGAGTTCTGCTCGCAGGTTCCCGACAGCCCGTCAGGTCTTACCTGGCGGGCTGTGTGGCACCAGCAAGCATAACTCGTAATTGCGCCGTCACCGTTAACAACGGTGCCGGCACAACCATGCTCCCCACCCCCATTCTGCCCTATAGGGGGATCGTGAGCCCGGCAATACCGCCACCCACGAATGGGAAATTACCGGCCCATTCAGCTTGTAATGGGCCGGTTATTGCCTATTCGCAGGAGGCAGTGTCATGCTCGTAATGAGGCCGATGTTTCTTTTTGAAGTCACTCTGACTTCATAAAGAAATTATTTCTGTTAAGGACTAAACCATAATGGAAATAATTTCTTTATGAAGGCATAGTGACTTCAAAAGTTTATTTTTGAAGTCATAGGCTTCCCCCACCCCATGACATGGAGGCCTCCAGCCTGGGGTCTTCATGTCATGGGGTGGGGGTAGCCACCAGACTTTTTGTATTCACTCTGCCCTTCATGCAGAGTGAATTAAAAAGAAAATGTAAAAAGGTAGACATTTTTTTTTTTTTAACCTAAGTGGGGCCCCCTTCCAGAACATGTGGTTGCGGGGCCCCCCACACCGCAGGGGGTGCGGGGACCCCTGTTATGCCATTGTCCCCAACACGCCCCCACAACCACCACCCAATCATATTTCCAGCACTTCGCGTTTTTATAAACTGTATATGATCTCATTTGTGCCGTTTTGTCTGTGAATCTTGGCATGTTAATTCAAAACAAGCGTTTGCTCTCATTCATATTATATGGCTTGCTGTACAGCCATTTTCAATGCAGTCTCTGTGGCACAGTCAATAAGTGCTGTGACTTAGACATGAAAGGTTGGGGGTTCGCGCTTCAACATTTTGAACGTGTTAACTACAATTTTAATTACCATAGTCGAGGCGCATCTAATTCCAGCACTTCTCCTTTTCATAAACTGTATATGATCTCATTTGTGCTGTTTTGTCTGTGAATCTCGGCATGTCAATTCAAAACAAGCGTTTGCTCTCATTGACATTATATGGATTTCTGTACAGCCATTTCCAAAGCAATCCCTGTGGCACAGTCAATAAGTGTTGTGACTTGTACCTGAAAGTTTGGGGGTTCGAGCCAATCCTCCACCTCCAACATGCTGAAGTGTAAAATACAATTTTAATTACCATAAAAGAGGCCCTGCAAGACAGAGGCCTACCGGGGGATGTTCCGGTGTCCCGGTGGGGCAGTCCAGCCCTGAACAGAGGACGCGCTGCAATCCCTACGGGTATGAAGAGCCTCGCATTGTGCATGTGCCGTGGGTCATGCGGAAGACAGGGACAAGCAAAGGCAAGGAGGAAGTAAGACGGACATTAGCAGTGCGCCAATGGTGAGTGCACAGTGAAGGTGGATCGGCAAGCACTGCAGTGGCTGTCTCTCTATGCGTATGAAAGGACAGCTGATGACACAGCGACACAGCGAGTGGGATCCACAAGCACCCAATTGGAATACAGTGAAGGCTAAAGAGTGAGCGAAGGCTGTGGGGAATTTGTCAGCGTGTTATTCGTGCAACTGCGCCAGAAAGGAATAACGCGGAGTGCAGAGAGCAACCCATTGTGAATGTGCTAGTGGGCCAATATTCATACAATAACCCCAGTAAAGGCATCAATAACATTGTTATCATGGCTGCTTCACTCAAGATGATGAGTTACATGTGCGAATGCCTGCATTAAAGGAAGAAACTCGCAGTGCGAAAAAGAAACCTTCTCAAGTGGGAATAAACACCATTTCTAGGAAGGTGAAAACTTATCTAGGTGATAAGGAGGTTCGAGGGAGACTTTCAGCACAAACCAGCTGTTACAAAAATGCCATGCCTTAGAGTACTGGGTCCATCTGTTTTTATGGCTAACACAGGTCCAGTAAAGATTAAGTGGGCACCCTGGAAGAAAGGCTTAATGCACTATGTGAGAGCTGCCTGTGGAAACACGATATGTGCGGACAGAAAGGTGTCGCTCCTTATGCATTTCTTACGTTATGAAGGTCAAAGAATATTTGAAACTTTACCAGACATTCCGGAATTCGATCAGGAAAGTAATATGCATGGTTTTGAAGTAGCATTGCATAAGCTAGACCTCCATTTTGATATTAAAATGAGTACTGTCCTTGAGAGATATAACTTTGGCATCAGATAACAGGGATAAGGAGAATCCATGGAGGAATAACAGCGTTATGGTACTTATTTCTCAATTGCAAATTCAGGGATAAATTGGACGAGCACATAAGAGACCAATTCATAATTCATTGTACCAATTACAAGATAAGGGAGGAAATATGGCTCAAAGATGAACTGAGTTTGGATGAACACATTATGGCATGCATTGCAAAACTCAATAGAAAGGAGTGTAAAAGTATGGCTGGAGAGGTATTGAGATTTGTGGATGTGAGGAAAGAGAATAAGATAAAGAAGAAAGAATATAAGGTGTATAATCAAAAACCCAGAGAGGCGTTGCAGGGAAAGTGTGATAGGGTGAAAGGGGGAAAAACTGATGAGCGGTTATGTTTTAGATGTGTAAGTGCCAATCAGTTTTCGAGTTCCCCAGTGTGTCCTTGCAGAAGAATAACATGTAGCAAGTGTAAAATATGGGGCCATTTTGCCAATTGTTGGAAGAACTACTCAATTGGAGGCCCGAGAAAAGTGTTGTATGTTAATGAGGAGGACACCAGTCATCTGGTGAGGAAGAAGAACAAATTAAAGTGGTAACAGTGAATATGGTAATGTGTACAGAGGATGATTGCGACAGTCCTTTTGCTGATGTGTGTGTGGATGGGAAGGCCGGGCGCATGATGGCCGAGTCGGGCACAAAGCTTTCACTAATGTCACGAGATGTATTTGAGAATCTAGTAGGAGGGAGTTTAAGTAACAGATAAGAGGCTTGGAGGTTACAACATGAGCAAAATAGATGTTATTGGATATTTTGTAGCCAACCTAAAATGCAAAGGAAGAAAAACCCAGGGCAAAGTTTATGTGATGAGAAGTGGTGAAACATTGTTGGGGTGGACAGAACAGAAGGGTCTAAAGATAAGGCTGTACCCAAACAAGGATGAGCAGGTAATACATGTGAGTTATGATGGGCTAATAGTTGAGAGATAACCAAGGTGTTTGCTAAGGACATTGTTTGTGTGAAGGGGATGATGCATAACATTGTATTGTAGGATGGGAGTATTCCTGTAGCGGCAGAATTATGCCCGATACTGATGATAATAAGAGAAAGTGTGAAAAATGAGTTGGGGAAGTTGAGGGATGCTGGGATAATAGAACCTGCCAGCAGTGTGGAGTGGATATCACCACTAGTAATTGTAAAGAAGAGCAGTGGGGATTTAAGATTATGTGTGGACTTGAGAGAACTAAATAAATGTGTGATTGCGGAAAGTCATCCACTGCACAATATGTCAGAGTTGCAAACCATGATCGGGGAGGCAACGCTTTTTTCGAAATTGGACATGGCATCCGCATATCATCGGATAAGGTTGGAGGCGGAATCTAAGAAACGTACAGGTTTTATTACTCACAAAGGAATATATCAGTTTTGTAGGATGCTGTTTGCGCTTGTGTCGGCCTTGTCAATGTTTCAGAAAGTCATGGACAGGTTGTTGAAGGATTTACCTGGGGTGTATTGTTTTCAAGATGACATTTTGGGAGAAAGTAGGGAAAAGCACAAAGAGAATGTAAGGAAGCTTGTGGAGATTTTGGAGGAGAGAAAGATTACATTAAAAGTGGAGAAATGTTTTTGGTAAGGGAACAGTAGAATATCTTGGTCATGAGATAACCTGAGAGGTATTGAAACCTAAGAAAAATCTTGTTGATGGGATTAAAAAGGTGAAGGCGCCAGAGAATATAGGGGAGTTAAGATGGTTTCTTGGGATAATATAGTTTTATCAAAAATGTGTATATAACTTTTCAGATAAAATTATGAGTATGAGGAGTCTGCTTAATAGGGGTGCAGCATTTATCTGGGATGGTGATTGGGAGAAAGAGTTTCAAGCGATAAAAATGGAAATTGATATGGTGAAACATTTAGCTATGTTTGATACCAGGAGGAGAAAGAGGTATTAGTGTAGTTGATGCTACTGGTTAAGGCATTGGTGCTGATTTAACACAGATGGGAGAGAATGGACGGGAAAAGATTGTAACCTATGCGTCAAAAATCTTGACAGGAGCGGAAAAGAACTATTCTGTTGAGTGTCATTGGGGAGTGGAGAGATTTAGGAATGTTGGATGGGGTGTTGAATTTGTTATCAGGACTGATCACAAACCATTGAAAGTCATCTTTGAGAAGAAGGGACAGAGAAGGTTTCAAGGAGAGTTGCATGTTGGGTGGCTGGGTTGCAAGAGCACAGATTTACCATGGAAGTTATTCCCGGAAGGGAAAATGTGTTAGCAGATCATATTTCATGACTAAGTGAGTGTGGAGGTAGAGGTGTGCATGTGGCAGAGGAAGTATTTACTGATACTGTGTATGTCAGCCATGATGGTATAATTACCTGTGATGAATGGACCTGAATGTTGAGGGAAGAGGATGTTTTTGTCATTTTGATGAAATTTGTTGAGGACGGTTGGCCGGAGAAAAGGTTACTTGATGGTGAGGAGAGGAGTCTATGTGTGGTGAGGGGAGAGTTGTGTGTGAAAGAAGGTGTCTTGTACAGGTGGGATAGGGCAGTTGTGCCCAGGGGACTGAGAAGTAGGTTGGTGGACTTTGCCCATGAAGTCCACATCAAGATGACAAAACCAAAGTCATGTTGAGAAGTGATATTGGTGGCCGTGATTTGATCGAGATGTGGAGATTATGGTGGGAGGATGTGTGGATCCTGAGGTGTCTGGAAAGAATGTGATTGCACATTTGCAGCCAATCGTGAAGGTAGACACCCGGGTAAAAGTATGGAGTGAAATGGACTCAGATGTTTTTGGTCCAGTCGACATGGGGAATGATCGTGGTCAATACATTATTGTTCTTGTGGATTTGCTTTCACGATGGACAGACTTTCGGGTGGTACGTGAAGTCTCTGGTCATGTGGTGGTGTAGTTTTTGCAATGTGCGATCAAGAGGGAAGACTTGCCTGATTCAGTTCTGACTTATAATGGCAGGCAGTTTATTGGTGGATGCTTTCAAGAATACCTCAAACAATGCAGTGTGAAGCATAACAAAAAAGCTTTATATCACCTGCAGTCTAATGGGATGGTGGAAAGGTTGAATCGTTGCGTGATGGAGGCTGTGTGGGATGTTTTACCCATGCATACAAGCCCTACCATAAAACTGTGCAGTACTGGCATGGAAAACATCATGATGGCCAGAACTCCCCAGAGAGTGCACAGGGAAAACATGAAGAATAGGCTGAAACCATTGGGAATGACAATGCTGATTGCCAAAAAAAGCAATTCAGAACTGTGGGGAATTCATTTTCTTAATCCCAAAAATGGTTGCATTACCAGTACTCACCACTATCAGAAAGCTGGCGTTTTAAAACCACCAGACTTTTGTGTAAAACTGAACAAATGAAACAAAACCAGACTAAGGAAAGACTTGCTAAGAGGTGGATAAAATGTAAAACTATATTCTGAAATGACTTGAAGGAAGTAATTATTTAATGTATATGTAAAAATTGTAAGTGATTTAAACTGGGAACAAAAAGTGACATTTAGCTGAAACCTGGCTTAATGAAACTGAATTCTGCCTGACAACTACCCCCGACAGGAGTTGAAACTGGATGCTCAGCCACTCTGCCCCTGGCCAAAAGAAGTTAACACCTCTCTGATTAGATTAGGGGTGGAGCAGCTGGGGACTACAGGGAGTTGAACAAAGGCCTGTCCTGGACTCAGGCAAATGTTATTTTGGGGGTGTCGTAAAATAGCTTCCTCTTGAGAGAAACTGGGGGGCAGCTGTGCCTCTGTGAAGAAGCTGGCTTGGGGGAAGTGGATAAACCAGTTATTCCACCATGTGATGTGGGAAGCCACACCCCTTTTTGACCAGGGCATAATTTATAAAAGATAGATAACTCATAGTGCGGACTGGTCAAAATTATATAAATAATACCATTATTCTTGTGATTTTTCGGTGCACATTTTAAGAGGCGTTAGGACCCTGTGGTGTATTCTGGGGGGTTGCTAGCGGAAAATAGGGTCTCACTCCAAATGTATGCATGTTAAAAATCTGACACTTTATCATCTGTAACCCATATCCCTGGTGCACATTTGTGTAAAATCTGGAAAGGTTTAGAGGTTGTTATCTGGATGAAAAGGGGAGAATTCTGTCATCAGTGGACACAACATCGTACAAAGACAGGGATCGGATGGTTTGGTGCTACAGAAAATATGTTCACTGGACCTATAATATTAGAAAAATGGTACATAGATAAATATGTATTTGTGTCAGAAATAGATTTGTGTGCAATCTGACAAGGGGAGGTTACTCTGACCATAAAACCTACAGCATCACTCTGACTCACATTTCCTTCCCCCAATCAAGGGAGAGAGGAGGAATTGGCCAATTATAAGTGAGAGGGGCAGGTTTAGTTATGACCAACGCACACACCCACTTTCCAAAACACATAAAAAGAGACTGCTGGGACAGGTAGAGACATTCAATTCCATTTGCTGCGGAGCATGCTGACCGACGACTTCACATCCAAAGATCCAGACTTCAAATACATCAATCTCCAGAACCTGTAGCAGAAATTAACTCCAGAATTTGTAGCAGAGAGGCCTGAATCCACCAGCTGAATCCTCTTCAGCAGGCCTCAAAACTAACCAAACTATTCAACAGCCGGGCGAGCTGTTTGAAGTTTTGCCGAGAATTTTGCAAGAACCTGTAGCAGTACCCAGAAAGCAGTGTTACATCCAGAATCCAGAGAGGCTAGACCAGCAGAGCAGAGCTGACCCAGATCGCTGTGAGCAGAACCGGTGCCTGATTGACCCGCCGAGCAGACAGAACCGCAGCCGTACGTGTTGACCAGATCCGTGACGAGGCCTAGTTCAAATTTATATTGTGAGTACGTAGCAGAACTGTGCAGAACCAATCTCTTAGTTAAAATAATCTAATCCAAACTATTTTAACCTAAGTAGAACTGCCTCCTAGAAATCGTGGCATCTGTCATTTTTAAAGCTGCACAACTGTCACCTGTCAATTCTGCAGCTGCAAGCTGTCACCTGTCATTTTGAGTTTACTTTAAATCCGAAAAACTACCTTTATTTAATCGTCCGTATCTCTGGAACCGTTTGGGCTAGGAGCGAGATTTAACTTTCCTCTGAAAGCTTAGAATCTAAGCTTTCCAACAAACCTAGAACCGACTACTCCTTATACTTTTTCCTCAATCACGAAATGTACTGCGATTTGCAATTTTGGCTCAATTTCTCCACTTGTCAAAATAGCAGCTCCATTCTTTCTTTTGTTAAAATCCGTTGCAACTTGGTAATAACTCATAGAGCATTGCTAAAGTGAGCCTGAACTAATACCAACACGCATCTCCCACTCACCCTGAATCTCTAGAGGGAATTAAAATCAGTTGGCACATTTCCCATCCATTGCCATCACATTTAAAAAGCATTTTGGGCCTGTGTTTCGAACTCCTACCTGTTTCCTCTAAGCTTGCTGGGGGGGAACTGAATTTCGTATTGTATTTGATTGCATTCCTGAGAACTGTGTGCTCCTCTTTCAATCTCCTTCCATTTCTTACATTGCATAGGGGAGAGGGGTGAATTGCCAGAGAAAAAGTGATTATCTTATCTTTTGCTAAAATCATATCAAGTATTTCTGTACTGCATTTTATTCCTCATTGCTTTTCCCTTGAAATCATAAAAGTATTTTGCTACTTTATCCATCCTATACTAACTCCTCATTGATTGTAAAGAAGTGTGCTAGTGCCAGATTACCCATTGTTGATCAACATCATATGTCTAAGTGTACTATCAGATATTAATTTATTATAAAGTGTGATATATATATATATTGTTTAAATTCCCGAATAAACCTTTTAATTTGCAAAACAAACCTTCTTCTTGGCTCAGTGGGGTCAGGGGGATTCAAAGAGGGGGTATTATACAAGGGTGGTCATCCAGAGTACTGAACTAGACATAAAAATACATTAATAAGGGTTTTCCTCAGCATCCCAGACTAGGCATTGACTTGGCTGTAGTGTTGATTGAATATCGCTTACAGCTGTGTGGATGGCAAACGCGTGTGGGGGTGATAGGAAAGTTGCGGTAAGGGATTGATTATATGCCCTACATTTAGTTCCACATGCGGCCACAGGGGTAAGCTCGTTTGAGTTGATGAAGGGGAGGAAGCCCAGTACGAGAGTGTCTCCTCCTGGTTGAGTAGGGCAAGGGAATCTGACTGCCATGTGGAGGAATTGAGAGAGAAGATAGATCATAAGAAGGAATGAGTGAAGAAGACCAATGAGAAGTCGGGAGGAAGAGTTTCGAGGTTGTGGTGGGTGACTGGTTGCATGTAAAGAATGGTGTTGTGAGGAAGAAAGGGGATGTATTATATTCCAATCCTGACCAGGTTGTAGAAGTTTTGAGGGGTGCTGTGAGGGTGCAGGGTAGTCAGGTTTGGAGCATGTCAAGGATTGCATGGGTCAAAACCATGTGAAATGAGCAGATGTCCAGAGAGTGTGGCTTTGGTAGAGTGTTTGATTCCACCTGTGCACTGTATATCTATTATGCTGAACATTTTCTTTTGTACATAGTTTCTGGGGGTGGGATTAGTTTGTGGGAGAAGCCATTTTTTGTTGGGTTTAAAGGAGGGAGTTGTGTTGTAATATATCTCTTTGGAATGCTGGGAAGGGCTGTGGAATGTGGCAAGGTCCAGTTCTGTTTGGAACGTGGAGGTGTTATGTTTTGTACCAAAGATCAGTTGGAGTTTCTGATGCAGGCTGATGGGTTGGGGTTTGATTGCTGTATAGTTTGGAAACGATAATAAAGACAAATCACATACTTGCAGAAGTGTATGTTCCATCTTTACAATTACATTTACGGAGGAGGCCAGCAACCCATTATTGAAGTCAGTCATGGCCCATCAGACAAGGTGCTCTCGAAGCACCTCGTTCGCAAACTTAGACCGCATGGTTAGAAACCACCTCTCCAAAATTGAGGTGGCCAACATCCCTAACACACTCATTGAGTTTTATTTGTATGGCCATGTCAAAAAGACCATGAAATGACATTGAATCTAGTCATGAGCAAATCTCTCAGGTAAATATAAGTATTAGAGATATGCCCAACAAGGTGGTTTTCTAGACATTACCCACAGCTACCTAACTAAGTGCTTCTCTCCCCCTATAATAGGATTTATTACATATGTGAGACTCAAACTATTATCAGTATTTGTCAACATTGGGGCTTGGACTGTTGTCCCAATGGAGGATTGCCTATGTAGACTGTGAAAAAGGGACATAGAAACCGCCAGACATGTGCTCACCAACTGTAGTCTTCTTGTTCCTCTCTAGGACAAAGGCTATGCTGAATTTCAGGGCTATGGTTCAGATGAATTCTGGAGCCCCAAATACACAGCCGAATCTTTGGTGATTACGGCGGCCACATTCCACATATGGAACTGGATTAAGGATAGATTGAATGGAACCAAGGAACTAACCACATTGCTTTTTTACATTTTCCTGTGTCCCTGGTTATCTGATTTCTTTTGATATGTTATATAAGCAATGATTTTATCAGCACAGCTTTTAAACCAACATTTTAACTTAGATTATCTCCTTTTAAACCTTTGTGTATGATAATGTTTTACAAATGATTGTTAACTGAAACTGTCGGAAATTTTCCCTTGTCTTTTAACAAAATCTGTGTTATTGCGCCATGATGTAATATGTTTATGTGCAAAGGTTGTACAACCAAAATGCACAATAAAGGAATTTCCTTCAAGCATGCAGTTTCTTTACAATGTTACACTCTGTTGACATTCTACCCCTGGCATACTCTACTGCCAGGATATCACTTTGCTTCTTACCCACCCTCCCCCTCGCCTGGTTATGAGTCTCAGACTCCCTGTTTGCCTGGTGCACTAAACAGCCAGAGCTTTCTCTTTCTTTATTCACTCACAATAGCTTCCCCCATGTGGGTCACTGACCCCTTTCTAATAGAATCTGTTTTTGCTTTGTCTCCGCTTTCCAAGGGTTGGGTCTACACAACCTTTTCAACTCTGTCCATATGTAAACATCACATGAATTAACTTTATCAGAGGAAACAGGTAATAAAGAGTGCATATTGTGGGCAACTGTAGGTCTCCACATTGTCATAGCTTAGGCGCTGATGTTAAATAGTCAACCAGTGGGAACAGTTAGCCAGGAAGTTGATGATCCAATTATCATCTAAGCCTAGACTGCTTTGATTGGAGAGGCGATATAACAGAGTGTCCGTTTGCAGTGTTCTAGTTCTTAGCTGATCAATTATGGCTGTGATGACCATCTATGTGTTGCTGCCCATGAGCACAGAAACCAGTCTTGGTGGGATATATGTGTTAGGGAGAATTTTCATTTTCGTGTTTAATTCCTCTCGTCTTAGAGACCCCCAGCTCTTTTGCTGAACTTTGGGACGTTGTACTTTTAATCCTATGTGTTTTCTGTGTTTGTGTTTGGAGTCTGACAAACTCAATAGGCATCATCCTTTTACATTGTGACACACAGCACCTTCAGTGCAGTGGCACAGGGAAATCTTTCAGATTTCCCAAAGGTTAAATACCTTCTCTTGTTTAAACTACTGTTTCCAAGAGCAAAGTGAAGTGAAATTGACTTTACTTATCTTTTATAACTTTATAGACCCAGCAAATACTATTTTACATGGAGTGCTGGAGGGGTTACTTAGTTTCCTCTGTGTCTATTTTCTCATGTAACATTTTTATCTTACCCATTCTACAATTAATGGCTGGTGGCAGTGGTTAACTTTTTCCTAACATTGTGTGTTTCTACCGCGGGCTGCAATTGCAGTTACAGTAAAGCACCCATGGGTGCCCATTTTGTCAAAATGGCCACGGTCTTCCATTTCTTGTTGGAAAGGTCCTTCTTGAGATTTACTTTGCGCGCCCAACCAGGTTTGGTCCCTTTGTTCATTTTGTCTTTGACGGGGTTCAATGGTGAAGCGCGGCTCTGGCTCCAGTGTGTCTGGCAGGGCAGGAAGCGAGGGAGGTGACCAAAACTCCCTGTGCTTAGTCTCCATGGTTACAGGAATGCACCCAAAGGTGATTGATCAGCTGGCTGCCCTTGAATGACAGCCACCCTGCTGTGTGAGTGACAGCTAGGCTGCAAATGAATGGGAGAGACTTGCATAAAAGGCGTGGTCTTTTGTAAGGAAGACAGAGTCAACCACTGGATGAAGGAATCCAAAGAGGAACTTGGAAGAGTAGCTTGCTGCAACTCCTGGACTGTTGATTTGCCCAGTGAAGCCCTGCTGCAGTATTGAAGCTCAGAATTTGCCGCGACTAGAGAAGCCCTGCAAACAATGACTTCTCCTCTTGGGTTGGTGGGACCAATCGACCACAAGACAAACTCATCTGAAAATCCTCTCCTCTGCTGGCTGTACTTCAATTTGCTGCTGCAGGAACTGAGTGCCAGGGAGAGGAACACCAGAATTGAGTGTATTGTTTTTAAGTCAGATCCGAGCTCCAGGAAGATCCTCCAGACTCCCTCAAAGCAGGACTAACGAAACCTGAGCCACCTCAACAGAGTGGTGGATGCCAGAAGCAAGGAGAGCCCACAAGGTATCCGGGAACCTCTGTGGTGCTATTCGCGAGAAGCTGAAACTGCAAAGTGCTGCTGATCTGAAGTTTGCCCATTGCTGCCGCCGACCTTCGAATTGTAGTGCAGGTGTCTCCAGACGTCCTCCCTCTTGTCCCCACGACAGGAACAACAGGATCTGCTATAATACAACAGAAACAGATGCCAGCTGGAACCAATTTCTTCAGACCTAAGGTACTGTAAATTAAGGGGTACTTTCCTCTTGTTTTGTAGCATTGCTAGTTCTCAGTTGAGACTTGCCAGCTGCCTTTTGCAGAGTTGCTTGCAGCTTTGCCCATCACAAGCCTCCCAGCTCTTGGCCCAACAGTAATTTCATTTTCTACAAAGATCTCCAAAACATTGTGCAAGACTTTTTACTTACCTTCGAGAAGTCCCTCAGATTCCCTAAACTTTGCTCAAGTGGCACTTGCTGTCCTGGTTCCCTGAAGACTCTTCTAACCTCTGACTTTGTGTTTTACCTATCCCTCCAGAAAGTCATACATTCTTTACTTGTATAGCTGGAAAACAGTTACTCTGCATTACATTGGGGTGTTCAAAAGTACTTCGCTGTTTTAGAAATTTGTTAACCATT
The DNA here is from genome assembly GCF_040938575.1 of Ambystoma mexicanum. NCBI lineage: Eukaryota > Metazoa > Chordata > Amphibia > Caudata > Ambystomatidae > Ambystoma > Ambystoma mexicanum. Next base: position 131,479,513 of record NC_090934.1, on the reverse strand, counting down.
GTTTCATTTCTTAACCTTTTCCTTTTGACACCAAACTCAGTATTGCTCTAAATGTACCACTGATATAGCAATGTCCACAGTGTCCTAGTTGTTTAAGTCACCTCAGGGTGTAAGACGTGTCTGTGTGCTATCCATCCCAAATGGGTATCTACTAATTTATTGAAACTGAGAGTGTGCATTTCTGAAGTATATTTGTTACATATTTGCTCACTTCTAAATAAGGTTTATTCAAACGGAATGTTAAATTAATAAATAATTGTGTAATCAAGAAACCTTGAGTGTAAGTGTTATTTGGATTTTTGTCACTGTGAAACTCTATGATGCAACCCTACAACTCACGTTGACCCATCAGATAAGCCTGGCTGCTCACTCACTCCACCAACTTGTGTAGTACATGCTTATACCAAAGGTTGGGTTAAATATTGCTAAGAGGACATGGCTGGTGCAGTCTCCCACAGGATACTGCATTCAGTCTTGCCTAACAATAAGTGAACTGGAATCCCAGACATTTTGAATTCAGGAGAAAACATATTTGCCAAGCATTGTAATTAAATTTGGACTTTGACAATGACATGCTTATAGTCTTGTGGAACCAGATTGACCCTAATGAGTCATTACATAACTTCAAAATGGAGTCCGTAAAATCTGTTGAATATATATGCATAGCACTAGGGAAGACACAGAGTTACAGATGAGCCCGGGTACTTGCTTGCAGTGATCATTGCATGCAGTTCGGTAAATGACAAAAGTGAGAATTTGGCCACAACTGGTTGACTATCCTTGAGGTCCTCCGGATTCTTAAATTGGCAATTGCAGAGAAGCATACATAACTGATTCAAATATTGTCCCAATTTCATCTATTTTAAAAGAACAGAGTGATGCTGGATTCACCATCATTGAGATGGTGCAGTGGGAATGCAGGGTACCTCTGGAGAGAATGTTCTTCCAAGATGGTCAAAAGATCATTGGAAAGGTTGATTGAGGATGTGATTATTGATAACTTGTTTTAAAATTGGGACACATATTTGTTTAATGTTGTGATATTCTGGGCTGAAAAGGAAAAAGTGCATTAAATTCTCAATTGTATGTTCACCAAATGGGCAGCAACAACTAACTTTTCCATCTCCTTGCATTGAATATATCCTACCAGGAGATTCATTCCTTTTTATCTGAAACATTATTTTCTTTTAAGTGTTTAAGTTGATCTGGTTTAGCAATGTAGCACTAACTCTACAGTTGGTCCACCAACTGTTTTCTAAATGTCTATTTTGACTGTACACGTTTATGTTTCTCAGTGAGCCAGTGCCTGAGATTCTCAGCAAAACGATTCTTATAATCTATGCCTTTTAAGGGGTCAATGGTATCGGAGGACCCTACCATCGACTGAGTATGCAGACCAAAATGTTTGAAAGGCTGATTTAAATATGACAGAGACTGGAAAATTCACTTAATTGTTCACTTGAGAAATTGAGGGCAAACCCTTTGTCGAGTACAGATTCACACCTATCAAATAATATGGTACCTGACACCCCAAGTCTCTCAATTGCAGTAATCACAAACAGGTTTGTGCCCATTCACCACAGAAACAATGCAATGCCTGGGACCAGATGTGGGATGGCCTGTTAATCCCAGACCACGTCATTCAAAAAGATCTGCTTGTCTTAGATTGAGGCTTCGGACAACTGGAGGGTGCCTTATTTCATTCTATAAAATCTCTCCATGATGCCATTTTGTCTTGGATATCATAACGCAGTGGCTTTGTGGCACCCTCAGATTTATGAAATAAGGCCCAGACCACATTTGAGTTGAATTGAATGCCATTATCTTTCAGTAAAGCGAGGGTACTCCTTCCCCCTAAAATACATTATCTAGAAAAAGGCCTAAAGATTTGTCCATAGCGCCTTCCGCCCATGCATCAGTGGGTAATTTGGTTGGTAGTCGATTAAGACAAATATGTATCTTCCTTCTGGATTCTGGTGTTCCAAGGATCCAATGATATCAAACACTATCTTCACCCATAGAGAGCTCGGTATTGGGGCTGGCTGTAAGGATAGTTCCATTCTGACATGGAATTTGTCACTCTGGGCAAAAGGTAGACAACAGATTACCACTTCCTCCACTTGTGTGTCTACACCAGACCACCAGTACCATTCGTGCAATATCCGCTTGGTAATGATTCTGCCTACATAGCCTTTGCAGGCTCTTAAAATTCCCTGAGCTGGAATTATCTTTTTGCCTCTGAATAACAAGGCACCCTCTTCCCACAATTCATTCTTGATTTAACTGATCTGCTCGCAGTTGTCAGTGGCATGAGTCGGCCACCCAGTAACCACAAATTGTGAGACATGTTGATATTCGCCATGTGATGCTTTTCCACAGCCACGTGGCCCGGCCAATTGCCATACCCATCTGCACGAGTACCATACGGATGTCGTCTCTCGACTCAGTCTGATGTGGTTGCAATGGAAACCGAGATAGGCAGTGTGCCCCTATATTTTTTGGGCATGTTGTGTATCTTACTCTGATATGGTATACCTACAGGAAAAATGCCCATCTATTAATTATGGTTGAGGAGGTTACAATTCTTCTGCCTTACAAGACATCAATAAGAGGTGTATGATCCTTTTTAACAACAAATGGGATGCCCCAGAGAAATAATGTAAAATGTTCAACACCACCCATTGCAAAGCAACAAGCTCTTTTGAGACGTTTCTTTATGTGTCCTGCAAAGTGCAATAGGCAAAAGCTACAACCACTTCTTGCCCTTGGTGCTGTTGTATGAGTGCTGCCCCCACACCTAGGTTACTAGTGCATCAGTTGTAAGTGTGATGTGGTCCCTAGGGATGAACATGTCACGTGCCAGAGACTGTAATATGTGATTTTTGATTTGGCTGAATGCCAATTCGCCTGCTTCCAACCAAATGAACTTTTCTTGCTTTTTCAGCAATTCCTGTGAAGGCCTGCATTTTGATGCACATTTCTTCACGCATTTCGAGCACTGTTCTGCTAGTCCTAAGAAGGCATGCAGCTCATATTCATCTTGTGTGATAGGAGTTTCCTTCGTGACACTCAACAGACTCACTTTTGGGCAAAGAATGTGGCACTTATGAAAAGGGCCCAATACGTAACTCCTGTCACCCTAAATTGGCACCTTTCTCATTTTATGATTAGCCCAGCTCTTGCTAAAGGTGATTAGAACATGTATTTAGCAGATACTAAAAGCACGTCCTGAAAACTCCTTACATTTGAAAAGATCGTCCATGACATTCTGAAACATAGCAGAGGCTAAAGTGAAGCCAAATGGCATTTTGTTTAATCTACATGCGCCAGGTAGGGTAATGAAGAAAGTTCGGTGTTTTGAGCCATCATGTGGTTCAATTTTATGATACGCACTTGATTGGTTGAGACTGGAAAAATACTAGGCACTCTCTAAAATAACTACCGTCTCTTGCACCAGGAGAAGGGGGTAGCAATCAATTTTGATTCTCTCATTGAGTGAGCACAAGTCCACACACATATGCATAGCCCCATTGGGCTTGTGGCCAATGGCAATGGGAGACACCCTGTCTGTGGCCTCTATCTTTTCAATGACATTATTGGCACACAATGCTACCTGCTCATCATTCAGTTGCACTTGGATCATAAGGGGAATGAGCCTCATTCGATCTGAGACTAGGGGCACTTTTCTCTTCACAGCTATCCTATGTTTGTTTATCTTGAGGAACCCTAAGGAGGTGTCGCATATTTGTGGAAATGTGTTTCATATGTCTCTTTCATCCTAAAGTAATATACTAAAATATAGAGCTAATACAACAATCTAAAACAAGATATTAACACAATAAGCTAACATTACTTTTCATAGTACACAGGTTCAACTGGGACCTTTTCTCTCCCCAATCACACTCTCCACCTGTGGAGTCCCTCAATCCTCTATCCTCTCGCTGTGGCTTTTCAACATCTAACTTGCCCCCTTGGCCCACTTGATCTCTTCTTTCTCTCCTCGCTTCTAGTGTTATGCAGATGACACACAACTCTCCTTCAGGCTTCCCCCGCTTCCTCCTCTTTCTCCTCTCTCCTCCCTGACTGTCTGATTGCCATTCAATCATGGTGTGCTGGAAATTATCTCTACCTTAATGCCAGCAAGACCCACTATCAGCTGCACCTCCTCAGAGGTATTCCCTCTTTCCTCACCTTCCCCAGAAACTCATTGGGCCTCATTATGTGTCTGGCGGTAAAAACGGCATGGCTGCCGCCGGAGTCATTTTTTTCCGGTGCCCGGCAATGGGGACCTACCAGGCCATTACAGCCTAGGAGAAGTAGGAGCATCCCTCATGAATGGACTTGAGCAGGATCTCCTTATGTTCCGGAAGCTCCTCAAGGGCCTCCTTTTCTCCTTCTGCTTCACTCTCCCACTCTCGCGCTAACATCTTCTTCTACCGCAGTGATGGGTTATCTGGTTCCCTCTGAGCACTAAAGGGCTCCAGCCCCCCCCCACACCTGCATTCCCTGATACTAACCCCCTGGCCTCCCCTTAGTACTTGCACTTCGCCACTTCACCCTTTTCCCTTCTCGCCTTAACACATGGTTTTGGCGCAGACCGGCACTCCCCCCCCACTCTTGTTCTACACTTGCACAATCTGAATGGCACAAGTCCTAGTAGGAACATTATTGTATCTTTCTCCCTCGTCCCCCCTTTTTTTGTCTTGTGGTGCCTTGAAAGAAATGTGTTGTATTGGCGCCTTACAAATATCCAATAAATACATAATTAAAATAGACTGCACATCTCCAAAAGCCGTGCTTTGACGTGCAGTACTGCTGCCTGCCTCACTTTGTGCAGATCAGCCGTCAGAGGATGAAATCCCTTTTGATAATGATTCTAATAGCTACTTTATGTCGACATAGTTATTCTTTTCAAGTCATTCAATATTCACAATATTGGTAAAGGATTGCATAAAGGAATTGCGATTTACTGGATTAATTTGGCTAGCCTTCCTGGCACAGGTCGCTTGTTGGATGCAGATGGGTGCGAGTGGGCATTCCTTTAGTGCACCTTTGGTGTGTCATCAGCATGAGTCTGTTGCACAACAGAGCACCCTTAAATTCAATGGAGGCAGTAGTCATGAGCATCATGGGAAGAGGGAAATTGACTAACGGCGAGAACAACAGTAACACAGGAACTGCCTAAGACTACCATCAAGTGCTTTCATCATGGAGTATATGTGTCTAGGACATCATTTGGGGTTGCTATGGGTCGCAGTTGTGACCCCTGCTGTCTCCCTTGCTACCCCTGTCCAAAAGAATTACATATTTTTAAAAAAAAGAAAAGAAATGTTGAACTGGATGCAACCAGTAGCCAGTTGGTATTTGTTAAGGTCCATTGGGCAGGGTTTATGGTACCAGCTCATTTGGTGGTCACACAAATAAAGGATATGTATGGGCCTGTACACACAGATATTAATGCTAAATATGGTGATTAAATGTATATCATATTACAGTGATACTGTACCCATATCTTTCTTAGTGTACTGAGGTACAATGCTATGTGATGCCACTGCATGTTTTGTCAAGGGGTAAAAGGTTGTGTGCCATCATTTCCTGTGATGTCACTTGGGGGATGGGGTCAAATTACACCACTTCCGGATGTCACCAGATGTCAAGGGTCATTTGATGTCCCTTCCGCTACCCCTGGCATTTGGTGAAATGACGTCCTTGATGGGTGTCCTGTATGAGGTGCACTTTTCTCAGACCAGAAATGAAGGTCCTCTTCCAGTACTTAAGTGGTTGTGAAGCAAGAGCTACCATTCAATCTTCTAGTGCTGATCCCCTGTACTGTACAAGCAGCAGATTGCATTTTCTCATGTCTCTGGGCAAATGTAGTTTCTGAAACATCGTTATTAATAAGAATGTTAGTAATAATGCTGTGATCTTGAACAGCGCTTTATGCCAAATGACTCCAACTTCTAATCACCGTAATAATAGGTGTTAATATTAACAGGTGTTATTATTACCCCATTTTGAAAAGTACTTAATGTATCCACCTCAGAAGAATGAAAGCGTGAGTCAGTCCTCCCATGGGACTCAAACTTACATAGTCAGGCTCTTTTCCCACCAACGTCTAGCTAGCCTCTCTTGGCTATCCAGAAAATGAGTATCTCTCTTGGCTGTGATGATGAGGTGCTATTGAGTTAGACCACCCGACACTGAACCATCACCCCTATAATCATAAACACAATTAAGCCAAGAACTGTTAACATCCAACCAGAAAGACGTTGCATGTGGGCCACCACCCCTGCAACCTAAAATGCAACCTAAACGCAAACAAACCTACAAACCAACCGAACCGAAAGGATCACAACATCGACAACCGAAAAGCAAATAAACGTCAAAATAAACCTACCACTAAGGAACGCAACATGCTATGAAAAAAAACAGGGCAACACGAAAGACAACCAAGAGAAGGAATAAACCAAATGGAATCACCCCACATAATCACAACTGCGGAACCCACCTGCACAAACACGGTCGACAACATAACAAACGCCAAAAGTATGCAAAAGTATCTATACCTAACACCATACCTTGCGACCAACCACTCACTGGAACAAGTCAATTCGACCAATGATGCGAGACGTACCAATCACAAAACAGAACCGCGAAAAAGAACAGAAACACCCAGAAGGAATATGAACAAAATTGACGCCCTCACTCCATATATCACAAAAACCAGAGGACACTGCCTTCAAATACAACAAAATATTGAAGAGTAACCTGAAGAAAACAAGAACAAAAAACGTAACTTAATAGACCTACTAAAAGACGACACAGACGCGACTGAACCCCCATCACGCTCTGAGAGCAACATGGGAGCAAACCAATACAACAATCACAAGGCAAACCAATAAAAAATCTAACCATACCAGGCCCAAAAAATCCACTGCAATCTAATCAAGGCAAGGTCAATGTCAAAACACGTTACAGAGATATACGACCTGCTCTGCGATGACAGCATCAACACCCTATACATCACAGAAGCATGGTTGAATGACAATGTCAAAATCACACTCCACAACTGCCTACTCAACAATTTAAAGTGCACACATTTAAATAGCAATGGAAAAAAAGGAGGAGGTCTTGCAATAGCTTTCAAGGAACACCTAAAAATAAAAACAGACAAACCACTAAACATCAAAGACAGTGAATCCATGGTCTTCACTTGACAGTAAACCTAAAATCAAACATAAAATTCATGCTGATTTACAATCCACCAACTACATAGAAGCCATCACCAACATAGCAATCCAACATGAACATCTGATAATCTTCGTGACTTCAACATCTGGTTTGAAGAAGAAAACGCAAACTCACAAAGATCGCTAATTGAGCAACTAAACACCATTAAACTACAACAATTGGTAAAAGGAGCAACACACATGGCGGAACACACACTGGACGCAATCTACGCCAGCAAAATTCTTATTACCAAAGCACGACCAGTACTGATACTCTGGAGTGACAACCGCATCATTGCATTTGTGTGCATGCTACTAACTAAAGCAGCCAAGCGATCTGATAGACTCACAACTATCGCAAAAAGAAACTGAAAGGCTGTCAATGCGAACAACTTAATAGAACAACTTGAACTCACAAAACCAATCACCATTAACCTGGACGAAGCTGACCTCGACAGAAAAACAGAGCTAATTCATGAATGGATTTCTGAAACAATCGACGGCATCTCCCCAGAAAAACCCTTCACCCGTCACTAAATAGAGCAATGGCAAAATGGTTTAGCCCACTGCTCAGCATGATGATAAAGAACAATAAGAAACTCAAACTAGAATAGAAGAAAGAACACAACCAAGCAAAGAGAGCCCAAATCCAATGACAAATCCGGTCTTACAAAAAAGAAATTCAAACGGTCAAAAAGAAACACTATGGGCCTCATTACGAGTCCAGCGGTAACCGTGCCCGAAATTCCGTCAGGGTACCGCTGGACTCGTATTACCATTTTGCCTCCGTGATTCCCGGAATTACCGGGGTATTACAACCACGGTGACCTGGGAATTCCGGAGGCGGAATTCGGTAAATCCCCATAAGGACTCAATGGGAATGGGGAAGTGGAAACACCTGCACCATCTCCTGATGGTTCTGGTGTTTCCATGTCCGCCTGCTGGCGGGTGGTGTTAAACCCGCCAGGTCAGACCTGGCGGGAATGAAACTCCGCCTGCAGGACTCGAGTTCACCCGGTATGGAAACAACGGTGGCTGCAGGTTTACCGCCACCGTTATTTCCATACCGGGTGACTCGTAATGAGGCCCTATGGCAGCAGAATCAACAAGTCCCCCAACTCCCAAAAAGAACTGTTCAACATCATAAACGAAATGAGCAATCCACTGGGATGCAATAACACTCTGGTACCTTAGCAAAAACTATGCAACAACCTAACAGACCACTTAAAAACAAATCAGCGACATTCATCAAATTATACAAGGCACACCAGTCAACCTGAACACACAACCAACTCCACCAACGAGGAACCACAGCATAAACTCCAAAGCTTCCCACAAATATCAGTAGACATTCGTTGAGCTGGTAAGACATAGCAACAATGCAGGCTCCCTCATGCACCCTTGTCCCCCAGATATTTATAATTCCATCCTCACACAGGGCGCATCACTGGAATACTACAGAAACCTTTTTAACCTGTCACTCTCAACAGGGAAAGTACCGCAATCATTCTACTTTGCGCACATCAAACCACTCCTCAAGGACATGAGAGGCGACGTGCATGACCTCTCCAACTACAGACCTATTTCAAACATCCCCTACCCAGAAAAACTGCTAGAGACCTACATCTACAAACTAACGCAAGACCACATAGAAAAACACCACTTGCTGGACCAGGCACAAGTCAGCTTTAGATCCACAAGAGTTACAGAAACGCACTCCTATCTATCTGGGATGACCTAAAGACAAACGTAGAATTAGACACAAACTCTGCCCTAATACTACTCGACCTCTCCGCAGTGTTCGACACAGCCAGCCATAAAGGTTTTGGCTGAAATGACTGAATCCAATTTACCTACCTCACCAAAAGACCTAAAATCCATACCACCAAAAGATCAAACTACAAAAAGTTGGCACCTTTTGTGGTATGTATGTTTTGATGGGGTAGGTAAAAACAAAATAAAAGAAAGAAAAGGCTGCAGGGGCTGCGGGGGTGTCCCCCGCCACACCCCGCTCACCATACTGTACAGTATAGTGAGCGGGTGTTGCGGGGGACACCCCTGCAGCTTCTCGACAAAAAAGTAAAAAAGAAAAGGACCCTGCAGCACCGGTTCCAGATCACGGAAGTGAAATGAACCAGCATCCCAGGGGCGCATTGAAGAGAAAGGTAAGTAGGGGGTGGGGGTGTGTTGGGGGTGGGGAGGAGTTGGGGGTGGGGAGGGGTTGTGGGTAGTGGGCAGGGGTTAGGTTTTGAGGTTGTTTTACAAGAAATGTCTTCATGAGAAAAGTATGAACATTTATATATATCGTACATTTCTCATGTGGCCATTTCCGTCTTTCCCCCATGGTAAAACAACACCAATTCGCCATAACATCCTCATCAAGAGAATAGAAGAAAGAGGAATAACAGACTTAGCCCTACTCTGGATAAAATCATGCCTAGCAAATAGAACAGAAACTGTCTGGATAAAACCCTTCAAATCTGCTGCAAGGGGCACCAACTGTGAGTACCTCAAGGATCATTACTATCCCGACTGTTCTTCAACATCTACCTGGCTCCGATAATCAAGGTCATCAAAAAACACAACCTTACATGCTACAACTACACAGATGACACAAAAATCATCTCAAGAATCTAAGATATACAAGAAGGGAACACAACACTGGGAGAATGTCTCAAAGAACTCTACGACTGGATGAACAAAAAAAGCCTAAAACTCAATCCAGGCCAGACAGAAATCATGATTATAAACAAAAACCTGGAAAATAATGTTTATATCCCATGATCCACAGAACTAGGAACAGCACCCACACCATCGAGAATAGTCAAAAACCTTGGAATACTAATGGACAACGCACTAACATTAGAACCGCAAGTAAACGCAAAAATCAAGAAATGCTTTTTCCTCCTAAACTCGATAAAAAGAATCCTGCCGATCCTGTCCTTCACCCATAAGACATTGACAATCATCGCCCTCATCATGACAAGAACTGACAACGCCAAGAGCCTCTACCTCGGAATGCCAGAACACCTGCTGAAAAAACGACAATGTTTCCAAAACGCAGCAGCCAGTTTCCTCCTCAAATTATCGCGAAGAGACCACAGCATCCCAGCACTATAAATGTTAGACTGGCTTCCAATCAAACAGCGAATCACATTCAATAGAATGTGGATAAGGCAATCCATGGGCAAGGAGCAACATTCTTACAAAAGAAAATAACGATTTACCAACCAACAAGAACACTCAGATCAAGCAACTACATCCGCTTAGAACCAAAACCATACACAAGGAAAAAGCTAGGGTGTTCCTCCTTCTCTCACCTGGCAGCAAAAACTTGGCACACCCTCCTGAAAGACATACAAAATACAAAGGACCACCTAAAATTCTGGAAACTACTCAAAACCTGGCTCTTCATTACAGAACCAGACAGAATCAACTGGAAAAAAACAAAAAAACAAAACAAAACTCCTGAGGACTCACCCTCCCGAAACAAACCCTTTCGCTAGGCAAAGCCCAAAGGACAGGGACTCTTGTTGGAGATGAAGGAGCATTGATCACTAACACACACCTGACAGGACGACAGTGAGCGCTTACAATTTGTAGGGAGGGGACCACGCACTAGGAGCTCCTGGGGGAGATAAACAGGCAGAGCTCTTCTATGATTAAAGAGTAACCCATAACCTTAGCAACCTCAACCCTGGGTGTGGGAGGCCCTTACATGATTTTCCACACACAGAGTACTAGACAGCCACAGGGATAGGCCACTACCTCAATCAGAAGCAGGCAAATGAACTGCAGAGGCAAGGCCAAAGGACACCCAACACAGACGCCCGAAAGAACAACATAACCCACTAACCCATCTGCTAAAACCTTAACTCTCTGCACATGCCTCTCAAACCCTAAACAAATACAAGCACTATCTTGCACTGCAAACCACAAGCACTTCACTACACTGCAACAACAAAACAAACCACACATAGTCTCACACAACAGCACATGGGAGCCCACAGATCTGTAAACCGCACCCATACTTAGCGAACAGTGCTAACCAAACTGACGCTGCCAACAGACCATCACAAAACTCGTTTTGCCTTTTTCCCCACTACACCCTAATAACTCATCCACCCTCTTCATTTACAGATCTGCCAGAGTGCCAAGGGACCACTCCGGTGGTGATAGTGCACTGTATAAATATCCTTTAACAAAACATAACATATCATAACATTACAAGTAGGAATACCCCGTTGTCCATCAAGCACATTTGCGACACACAAGTCTAACATTGTCAGAGTAATTCATAGATTTCAGCGCAGAGGCAGTGCACGCGAGCAGCGCAGAGAGCTAGCGTGCGACAGCGTGTGCCAGCCGGGTGCGCTAAACAGCATTCTGGTGCACCGCCATTATGAGCGCTGGCACAGAGAACGCCCCTTGCACAAGGATAAGGCATTGAAATCCCCAATGCAGCGCAAAGGGCGCGCTAACACTGCACCAGTTCACAGGGCTGGGACAGTGCATTTGGGGGGTGTGCGTGATAGGCGTTGGGCGAGCGGGGTACGTGTATTCCGATGGGTGCATGGGAAGAATCACATGCGATAGGCATTGTGCTAGCGGGGTACGTGTATTTCAGGTTTGCGCGTGAAGTATCACACGAGATAGGGCTTGGGCTAGCGGGGTACGTGTATTTTGAGGGGTGCGCGTGAAGTAACACATGCGATAGGGCTTGGGCTAGCGGGGTACATGTATTCCAAGCGGGGCACGGGGAGAATCACACACGATAGACCTTGGGGAGTGGGTTATGTGTATTTCGGGGGTGTGCGTGAAGTAACACACGCGATAGGGCTTGGGCTAGCGGGGTACGTGTATTCTGAGGGGTGCGCGGGGAGAATCACACACGATAGTCCTTGGGGAGTGGGGTACGTGTATTCCGAGGGGTGTGCGGGGAGAATCACACGCGATAGGCCTTGGGGAGCGGGGTACGTGTATTCCTAGGGGTGCGAGGGAGAATCACACATGATAGGCCTTGGGGAGCGGGGTACGTGTATTTCGGGGTTGCGCGTGAAGAATCACATGCGATAGGGCTTGGGCTAGCGGGGTACGTGTATTTCGAGGGGTGCGCGTGAAGTATCACACGAGATAGGGCTTGGGCTAGCGGGGTACGTGTATTTCGAGGGGTGCGCGTGAAGTAACACATGCGATAGGGCTTGGGCTAGCGTGGTACGTGTATTCCAAGGGGGGCGTGGGGAGAATCACACATGATAGACTTTGGGGAGCGGGATATGTGTATTTCGGGGGTGTGTGTGAAGTAACACACGCGATAGGGCTTGGGCTAGTGGGGTACGTGTATTCTGAGGGGTGCGCGGGGAGAATCACACGCGATAGGCCTTGGGGAGCGGGGTACGTGTATTTCGGGGTTGCGCGTGAAGAATCACACGCGATAGGGCTTGGGCTAGCGGGGTACGTGTATTTCGAGGGGTGCGCGTGAAGTATCACACGAGATAGGGCTTGGGCTAGCGGGGTACGTGTATTTCGAGGGGTGCGCGTGAAGTATCACACGAGATAGGGCTTGGGCGAGCGGGGTACGTGTATTTCGAGGGGTGCGCGTGAAGTAACACATGCGATAGGGCTTGGGCTAGCGGGGTACGTGTATTCCAAGGGGGGCGCGGGGAGAATCACACGCGATAGGCCTTGGGGAGCGGGATATATGTATTTCGGGGGTGTGTGTGAAGTAACACACGCAATAGGGCTTGGGCTAGCGGGGTACGTGTATTCCGAGGGGTGCGCGGGGAGAATCACATGCGATAGGCCTTGGGGAGCGGGGTACGTGTATTCCGAGGGATGCGCGGGGAGATTCACACGCGATAGGCCTTGGGGAGCGGGGTACGTGTATTCCGAGGGGTGCGTGTGGAGAATCACACGCGATAGGCCTTGGGGAGCGGGGTACATGTATTTCGGGGGTGCCCGTGAAGATACACACGCAATAGGGCTTGGACTAGCGGGGTACGTGCATTCCAAGGGGTGCGCAGGGAGAATCACACGTGAAAGGCCTTGTGCGAGCGGGGTACGTGTATTCTGATGGGTGCACGGGGAGAATCGCACGCGATAGGCCTTGGGGAGTGGGGTAGTGTATTTTGGGGGTGTGCGTGAAGTAACACACGCGATAGGGCTTGGGCTAGCGGGGTACGTGTATTCCGAGGGGTTCGCACGGAGAATCACACACGATAGGCCTTGGGGAGCGGGGTACGTGCATTCCGAGGGGTGCGCGGGGAGAATCACACGCAATAGGCCTTGGGGAGTGGGGTAGTGTATTTTGGGGGTGTGCGTGAAGTAACACACGTGATAGGGCTTGGGCTAGCAGGGTACATGTATTCCGAAGTGTGCGCGGGGAGAATCACACGCGATAGGCCTTGGTAGCCGGGTACGTGTATTCTGAGGGGTGCGCGGGGAGAATCACACGCGATAGGCCTTGGGGAGCGGGGTACGTGTATTCTGAGGGGTGTGCATGGAGAATCACACACGATAGGCCTTGGAGAGTGGGGTACGTGTATTTCGGGGGTGCGCGTGAAGTAACACACGCGATAGGGCTTGGGCTAGCGGGCTACATGTATTCCGAGGGGTGCGCAGGGAGAATCACATGCAATAGGCCTAGGGGAGCGGGGTACGTGTATTTCGGGGGTGCGCAGGGACGTTTACACATGTTTTCGCTGCCACGGGAGGGGTACGTGTACTCCTGGTGTGCCCCAACGCAAATTGGCAGTGTGTGTCCTCCCAGATGTGCCCTCTCACCCCTCCCCAGGCCCTGCAGGCAGCCCACAACACAGGGGACTACCCTGCACCCCTGGCCATGCCCCGCAGGCAGCCCATCCACCCTGGCCATGTACCCCAGCCACCCCACATGTCACCATGCACAAGTGAGCACCGACACATGTCCCCCTGCACCCCACCCACCCAGCATTGACAGGCACCTGTCAGCAGGCCCCGACCCATGTCCCCCCACCCACTCACCCAACCAGCAGTGACAGGCACCTGCCAGCAGGCCCCGACTCATGTCCCCCTGCACCCCCACCCACCCAGCAGTGACAGGCACCTGCCATCAGGCCCTGACTCATGTCCCCCCACCCACTCACCCACCCAGCAGTGACAGGCACCTGCCAGCAGGCCCCGACTCATGTCCACCCACCCACTCACCCACCCAGTAGTGACAGGCACCTGCCAGCAGGCCCGTATCATGTCCCACTGCACCCCCACCCACCCAGCAGTGACAGGCACCTGCCAGCAGGCCCCGACTCATGTTCCCCCACCCACTCACCCACCCAGCAGTGACAGGCACCTGCCAGCAGGCCCCGATTCATGTCCACCCACCCACTCACCCACCCAGCAGTGACAGGCACCTGCCAGCAGGCCCTGACTCATGTCCCCCTGTACCCCCACCCACCCAGCAGTGACAGGCACCTGCCAGCAGGCCCCTACTCATGTCCCCACCCACTCACCCACCCAGCAGTGACAGACACCTGCCAGCAGGCCCTGACCCATGCCCCCTGCACCCCCACTCACCCAGCAGTGACAGGCACCTGCCAGCAGGCCCTGATTCATGTCCCCCCACCCACTCACCCACCCAGCAGTGACAGGCACCTGCCAGCAGGCCCCGACTCATGTCCACCCACCCACTCACCCACCCAGTAGTGACAGACACCTGCCAGCAGGCCCGACTCATGTCCCACTGCAACCCCACCCACCCAGCAGTTACAGGCACCTGCCAGCAGGCCCCGACTCATGTTCCCCCACCACTCACCCACCCAGCAGTGACAGGCACCTGCCAGCAGGCCCCGACTCATGTCCACCTTCCGCATGGAGAACTCTGATTGACCATGGTGAGCTGCGCCTCTTCCGCCCGACGCTGCTCTGCATCTATCCGTTGGCCCAACCGCTGCCACACGGAAGACACTCCCATTCCAGGGTCCTCCTGCCCTCCGGCCGATGCCTGCCCCTCTGATGTTGATGGCCCCGAGCCATCATCGCTCCCACCTTGAGCCTGCTGCTGCTGTCCATGTGCCCTGGACGATGATGCCTGCACATCCTCCATCTGCTGGTCTCCAGTTGGTGGGTTGTCCACCCCTGCTGGACCTCCAACTCCCGACTGTGGCAGGGATGGGAGCTCCACCAAGCTGGCTGCGTTGGTCGGGCCAGGTCCACAGGGGGCCCTGGTGGAATCTGGGCCGGAAGACGGCAGGGAGAACGACTGGCGCATAGTCTCCACAGAGAAGGAGAGGGCCGCCAGAGTGCTTGACACATGTAGGAACTCTCCGACCAGGGCCCCTCCCAACTGTGCCACGTTGCCACGCAGCTATTCATGATGGCGTGCGTGGTCCCCCCAGGAGGCACGTACGTCATCACGAATGACACGCGTGTGCAACGCGAGACCAATCAGGACGGAACCCATACGGTCAGGGGTCTCGTTGTCTGCAGGTAGTTCTAGATGACGTGGGCCTCCCCCCTACCTGCAGACGGGCCTGGGAAGGGGCATCCCTGCTGGTGCATGGTGGTGCAG
Source organism: Ambystoma mexicanum (assembly GCF_040938575.1). Classification (NCBI taxonomy): domain Eukaryota; kingdom Metazoa; phylum Chordata; class Amphibia; order Caudata; family Ambystomatidae; genus Ambystoma; species Ambystoma mexicanum. Next base: position 131,463,739 of record NC_090934.1, on the reverse strand, counting down.
TCACAGGGTCAGGGACAGTGACTTGCACAGGCCCCTCTGTGGAGACCTGTGCTGCCTCCTGCCCCTGGACCTAGACTGCACCACTTGCACCAGTGGTACTACCCCCACCAGGTCCCATGTGCGGCTCAGTAGCGGCCTCCTCCTTCTCTGTGGAGACCACCAACCTGGATGTCTCCACACCGTCTTCCGCCATCGCAAGCCCCTGTGGGGGCTCACCCGGCCCTTCCGCTACAGCCGTAGTGGCAGACGCGGCATCAGTCCCCTCGCTCACAGATGATGGCAATTCCTGGGAGGGTGGCTGGGCCATGCATCGCTGTCCAGTGGAGGCATCCATGCTGCTTTGCTCCACAGCGCCATCTCCGCCCTCTTCTTCACTCAACGCTGCATAGAGGGAGACATAGAACACAAGCATCAGGGTACTGTACAATAGTCCCCTAGACAGTAAGCAATAGCTGTCAGAATCGGAAGCTAATACCCTTAAATGCTCCTCACCTGACTCCTTAGAGGAATCCTCCTGGGTTGATGTCTTTAGTCTTCTTCTCCCTTCCTTCTTGATCTCCTGCTGTTCTTCGTCCGTCCTAGGGCTCTTCCTTTCCTTCCTTTCCTTCTTGCGCTCGTAGAGATAGGGACGAGCTCCGCTTGAGGCCACCCTGACAGTGGTAGGAACAAGCTGTCAGGTGGACCCAGGGGAGCCAGACCCGTAATGTCAGGGAAAAAGCCAGTGACGGCAGAAAAAACCCTGTAGATGGCAAGCCCTTGCTGGCAAGGAATGTGTCTGAAGTGGAAGAGGCTGGTGACTTGAATATAGTGACGAACTTGAATCCAAGTATTTCCAGATGAGGTAGACTGGTGTCGAGCAATATTGGACGGGAGTCCTCAGTGATCCAAGGAGGGCTAAGCGGAGGCTGCACCGGAGCAGTCAACAAGTAAGGTAGGTGAATACTGCAGGTAAGAGTGAGAGAGTAGAGAATGAGAGAGCTCGCAGGCGTAGAATCGAGAAAGAAAAGGGGAATGCGTGCGAGCGCCAAGACGAGTGTGTAAGCGCCAGAGAGAGAGATAGAGAGAGAGAGAGAGAGAGAGAGAGAGAGAGAGAGAGGGAGAGAGAGAGAGAGCCGATGCGGAATCGGGCAACGAAGTGAGAAGGCAAGCGGGAGCAAAGGCGGGTGAGCAAGCGTCAGAGAGGGAGAGAGAGAGAGGGAGAAGACAGAGAGAGCGGACCGATGCGGAGTCGGACAAAGCAGAGAGAAGGCTCGCGGGAGCAAAGGCGGGAGAGCAAACTGAAGCGGGAACGGGTAAGGAAGGGAGAGGGCAAGCGGGAGCAGAGGACAGCCTTATGTACGGGAACCCGTACAGAAGGAAAGAGTCTAGCGACAAGAGAAGCCGAGCGGCTGAGTACTAGAGAGGAGGTATCAAAGGACCAAAAGCTCAAGGAGCGGCACTGCAGGCGATGTTAGCGAACAGCTGACAATGCGAGTTGCAACGCACAGCGTTGTGGGCGTGGCTGCCTTTTAAAGGAAAAGGACCAAAAAGACTAGAACGGTAAGGCCGCAGGAGCCTAAACTAGCCTCCATCTATTCCACAGCGTCCAGGGTTGCTTTGTGACAGTATGCCCCCTTCCCAGCCGGGATCCCCCGGGCTTACCCGGATTACTGCGGTGAAAAAGACGTAACAAGCGAGGGGCATGGATGTGGCTGCTAGGTTCCCAGGTACGCTCTGCAGAGGAATACCCCTTCCAATGTACTAGGTACTGAACTGTACCGTGTCTGTAGCGAGAATCCACCAGCCTCTTCACCTCGTATTCTTCGGGTTCTGGGTTATCTGGAATAGACGAGCGTGGCACTGTCCGACCATACGGGTCCGATAGATAGGCCTTGAGAAGGGACGAGTGGAATACTGGATGGATGCGCTTCATACTGTGAGGAAGTTTCAGGCGAAAGGCCACCGGATTGATCTGTGAGGAAATTGGGAAAGGCCCAATGAACCTGGCAGAAAACTTCCCTGGGTGTAACCAGCGTGGCAAGAATTTAGTGGACAACCACACCTTAGTGCCGATCGTCCATTTGGGGTTCTGAGATCTCTTCCTGTCGGCGTACTTCTTTTGGAGCTCCCTGCTAGTCTCCAAGTTCTTCTTAGCCTCCCCTTGAATACGTCTTAGTTCACTAAGCCTTTGATCAACCGCTGGGACGGCAGTCGATGGTATCCCGACCAAGGGAATATGCATGGGGTGAAAGCCATAGGAGAAAAAGAACGGACTGGTTCCTAAGGAAGAGTGTACTGTGTTATTGTAGGCGAACTCCGCTGTGGAGAGAAAAGACCTCCAGCTCTCCTGTTCTTGACTACAGAAACAACGAAGGTACTGCTCTAAAGTGGAGTTCAACCGCTCAGTTTGTCCGTTACTCTGGGGGTGATATCCTGAAGAGAGAGCTCTACTGATCCCCAGAGTCTTGCACAGTGTAGACCAGAAACGAGAAGTGAATTGAGAGCCTCTGTCGGAAACAATAGTTTGGGGTAGCCCGTGAAGCCTGACTACATCTTTCAGGAAAACTTCTGCCAATTCCGGAGCCGATGGTAGGCCAGGTAGAGGAGAAAAATGTGCCATCTTACTTAGGGAATCTACGGTAACCATGATGGCAGTAGAGCCCCTAGAGAGAGGAAGATCCACGATAAAATCGGTAGAAATGTGTTCCCAAGGACGTGTTGGCAACTGTCCTTGTTGAAGGAGACCCAAAGGGCGATGCGTAGAGGGCTTACTGGAGGCGCATATAGGACAGGCGGCTACATAAGCCTTTACATCCTTGGCCAAAGTGGGCCACCAGAAATACCTTGATACCAGATTGGTCGTGGCTCCTTGCCCCTTGTGGCCAGCAGAAGGTAGATCGTGACACCAGGATAATGCTTGAATTTGAAGCTCTTTTGACGGAAGGAACAGGGTGTCCTTGTAAAAATACATTGTTCCTCTCTTCTCTAATGAGGACTGATGGTCGTTGGGTATCTGGGTAGAACCAGTTGTACGTTCCACCTCTTGTAGAAATGAATTGACCATTCCTAGTATCTTCTTTCCCGACAGAATCTTCTCAGAATTGAGTCCATCTACTGGGCATTCTTCTCCTAAGCTCCGGGATAAGGCATCAGCCAACACGTTCTCCTTCCCTGGAAGGTACGTGATGTCAAAGTCAAACTGGGAGAAGAAGTAGGCCCACCGGGCATGTCTGGAATTGCGACACTCCATATGTTGGAGTACCTTAAGGTTCCGATGGTCCGTTCTCACCAGAAACGGATGAGCAGCCCCCTGTAACAGGTGTCTCCACTCAACACAAGCCTGGCGGATGGCCAACAATTCCCGTTCCAACACCGAGTAGTTTCTTTCACTCGGGGTGAGAGTCCGGGAGTAGTATGCCACCGGGTGTTCGATACCATCCTTACCGGACTGTAATAAGGCTGCCCCTATGGCACCTCCAGAGGCGTCCGTTTCAACCACAAAAGGAAGGGACTGATTGGGTTGAACGAGGATGGGCGCAGTGGTGAAGGCTTCTTTAAGGACTTGAAAGGCACGTTCTGCCTTTGAATCCCACACAAATTCTTGACCCTTCTTTAGCAGATTGGTAATAGGTAGTACGATCTCCGAAAAATAAGGGATAAATCGTCTGTAGAAATTCGAGAGACCCAAGAACCTCTGTACATCCTTAGGGCTGCGGGGAGTGGGCCAAAGAAGCACCGCCTTCACTTTCTCGGGATCCATCTGTACTCCTTCTTTGGAGAGAATAAAGCCTAGGTAGGGAACAGATGAGGATTCGAAGATGCATTTTTCAGGCTTTAACAATAGATGATTCTCTTGTAGTCTTCTTAATACTAGTTCCACATGTCTGTGATGTTCGGCCGGAGAGGAAGAGAAGACAAGAATATCGTCAAGATAGACTACTACAAAAGAATAAAGTAGGTCTGAGAAAATCTTGTCCACAAATCGTTGGAAAACCGCCGGAGCGTTTACCAGTCCGAAGGGCATTACTCGATATTCGAAGTGTCCCAGGGGAGTTCTGAAGGCGGTTTTCCACTCATCTCCCTCCTTGATTCTCAACAGATGGTAGGCACCTCGAAGGTCGAGTTTGGTAAAAATGTTTGCCCCCTCAACAGCTTCCAACACTTCCTTTATGAGAGGCATGGGATATCTGTCTCTTATTGTCAAACAGTTCAGCCCACGGTAATCGATACACGGTCTCAATTCGGAGGTCCCTTTCTTGGGGATGAAGAACATGGATGCCCCGGCAGGGGAGCGTGACTCTCTGATGAGACCATTCTGAAGGTTAGCGTCCAGATATTCCTTAAGGGCTCTTCTTTCCGGGAGAGACATGGGATACATTCGGCCGAAAGGAACAGAAGCGTCTGGTTTTAATTCAATGGAGCAGTCCTCAGGCCGATGAGGAGGTAAAGAGCGTGGTAATTGGTCTTCAAAAAGTTCAGCGTATTGCTGGTAGCAGAGTGGCACCATCTGCACCACTGAGGCGGACTTGGAAGTGGGGATACCCTTACCAGAAACCGGACTGGTCTGGAGAAGGCAGGAAGAAGTGCAGAATGATGATGAAAAGCTGATAGTATTGGCTGACCAATCTATAGTAGGATTATGCCTACGTAGCCATGATATGCCCAATATTATTGGGAAGTGTGCAGCTCTTATCACATCGAAAACAATCTGTTCTTGGTGTTGAAAAAGAAGCATAGTAGCGGGTGTGGTTTCTTGTACAATAGGCCCTGAGGAGAGTGGAGTTCCATCCACTCCTTCTACGGGTAAGGAGCTGCTCTTCTGCAGCAAAGGCACCCCCTGGTCTCGAGCCCATTGGACATCAATGAAATTACCCGCAGCACCACAGTCCAACATAGCCAAGACTTCTACGGTGGGATTGGGCTCAAAGGTGAGATGAATGGTGAATACCAGCAATCTATTGTCCTCTTGGATTGCCTTCTGACAATTTATGTTGCAGGGATTGGTCGTCTCTGCCCGGTTCTTATCCCTGCTCAAGACCGAGGAGAAGCGTTTCCCGAACGTCTTGGAGGTACTTCGGGGCAATTCCGGAGCAGATGCTTAGAAGATCCACAGTACATGCAGAGACCCAGATCTCTACGTCTCTTTCTCTCCTCTGGAGTCAGGGGGCCTCTAGTAGTTCCGATCTGCATCGGTTCTTCAGTCTGATTCCGATTTGGAAGAGGGACCGGAGTAGTGCTGGCAGAAGGAAGGTTACGGAACCTCCTCCTTTCTTGTCTTCGCTCTTGAAGTCGGTATTCCAGCTGAAGAGTCAGGGTCACCAACTCTTGGAAGGAGGATGGACGAGCCACTCTGGCTAGTTCGTCCTTGAGATCATCATGAAGTCCCCGGCGAAAAAGGGTCTGTTGAGCAGAATCAGGCCATCCTGCATCCTTCGCCAGTCGGATGAAAGCGGAAGCAAAAGTTTGAACATCTTGATTCCCTTGACGAATGTCCAAGAGGGCTTCATAAGAGGAAAACAGAACCTCGGGTCTGTCGAATCTGACTCTCATCTGCTGGGTAAACAAGGAATAATCATTGACTGCTGGATCGGATTGGGATATCAAAGGGGTGGCCCAAGCCAGGGCGTTTCCAACGAGATTAGCAACAAGGAAACCAACCTTGGACCTGTCTAGTTCGTAGGCCTTTGGTCTAAAAGTAAAATAGACCATGCACGCATCTAGGAATTCCTTCAAATGCTTCGGATTGCCATCATACTTTCCAAAAGAGAATGACTGTGGAGGCAAGTCGCCCCGAGTATCATCTCGTACAGTGATCTGTTGTCGTAGACTGACATTTTCATTTCGGAGATTCAGTACTTCAGTCTGAAGGCCTTGGATTGCAGCTACCATCTCCTGGATCTGTTCTGGGGAGGCCATGTCGACTTGTGGGCGTTGCAAACTGTCAGAATCGGAAGCTAATACCCTTAAATGCTCCTCACCTGACTCCTTAGAGGAATCCTCCTGGGTTGATGTCTTTAGTCTTCTTCTCCCTTCCTTCTTGATCTCCTGCTGTTCTTCGTCCGTCCTAGGGCTCTTCCTTTCCTTCCTTTCCTTCTTGCGCTCGTAGAGATAGGGACGAGCTCCGCTTGAGGCCACCCTGACAGTGGTAGGAACAAGCTGTCAGGTGGACCCAGGGGAGCCAGACCCGTAATGTCAGGGAAAAAGCCAGTGACGGCAGAAAAAACCCTGTAGATGGCAAGCCCTTGCTGGCAAGGAATGTGTCTGAAGTGGAAGAGGCTGGTGACTTGAATATAGTGACGAACTTGAATCCAAGTATTTCCAGATGAGGTAGACTGGTGTCGAGCAATATTGGACGGGAGTCCTCAGTGATCCAAGGAGGGCTAAGCGGAGGCTGCACCGGAGCAGTCAACAAGTAAGGTAGGTGAATACTGCAGGTAAGAGTGAGAGAGTAGAGAATGAGAGAGCTCGCAGGCGTAGAATCGAGAAAGAAAAGGGGAATGCGTGCGAGCGCCAAGACGAGTGTGTAAGCGCCAGAGAGAGAGATAGAGAGAGAGAGAGAGAGAGAGAGAGAGAGAGAGAGGGAGAGAGAGAGAGAGCCGATGCGGAATCGGGCAACGAAGTGAGAAGGCAAGCGGGAGCAAAGGCGGGTGAGCAAGCGTCAGAGAGGGAGAGAGAGAGAGGGAGAAGACAGAGAGAGCGGACCGATGCGGAGTCGGACAAAGCAGAGAGAAGGCTCGCGGGAGCAAAGGCGGGAGAGCAAACTGAAGCGGGAACGGGTAAGGAAGGGAGAGGGCAAGCGGGAGCAGAGGACAGCCTTATGTACGGGAACCCGTACAGAAGGAAAGAGTCTAGCGACAAGAGAAGCCGAGCGGCTGAGTACTAGAGAGGAGGTATCAAAGGACCAAAAGCTCAAGGAGCGGCACTGCAGGCGATGTTAGCGAACAGCTGACAATGCGAGTTGCAACGCACAGCGTTGTGGGCGTGGCTGCCTTTTAAAGGAAAAGGACCAAAAAGACTAGAACGGTAAGGCCGCAGGAGCCTAAACTAGCCTCCATCTATTCCACAGCGTCCAGGGTTGCTTTGTGACAACAGCACATTAGTGGCACTGTCAAACGTCACTTCCATCCTGTCCCTCCACAACACATAGGTCAATGCAGGCAACACACATGCAGAAACAGGCACGACGCATGCAATCAACATCAGCATCCATGTACAAGGGCCTCTATTGACAGAAATGTTGGCTTCAAACTCACATGCATCATCGCTCATACTGATCCCATGCACACACATCACCGGAGGGTCATGCATCAGGGCTTGTACACCACAGACACAGTGGATACAAGGATGACTAGACTGCATAAGTGAATCAACACATCGTCACGGAAATGTGTCATGCATCCATGGCGTTTCAAAGTCACACACACGCTACCCAGACACACAGACATGTACACCATACATGTACATGAGAGCACCACCCATCTCTCACACCTCATCCATGTCCAAGAACAGAGACAGGCATGCATTCATGTGTGCATTCCGCATGCTGCTCCCCATGTCGCATTGGAACACATGCACCATCCATGTGGCTCACGCATGACTGGTCTCACATGCATTACCATGATGTCCCTGCACACACACATCCATGCATGGCCTATGTCACACATACAGGCAATTAGCTGACTACCAGCACACTACAACATGCTCTGTTTCACACAGCAATCCATGGTCACTTACCGCTCAACTCCAGACGGGTCTGCCTCTGAAGGATCTGGACCTGGAGTGCTGGGCTTATGCGTTCCAGGACCCTCATCTGGATGTTGGTCAGGCTGACCCGGCGCCCTCTGCATCTTCTTCCTTCAAGAGGCGCCGGGCCTTGTTGAAGGTCCTGGACCTGAAGTCCTCCCAGTGCTTCCGGACGTGTTTGATGTCGGGGTTGCCACACTCTCCGCGTTGATGGCAACCACTACGTCCTCCCAGATCCTTTCCCATCCTTCCTTGTTGGCGCGCGATGGTGTGAAGGGGGCATCATAATGCCCCAAAACTTGCTCCACCAGGGTACCAACTTCCTTATCGGTGAAGCTGGTAGCCCTCTGCCTCTCTGGCTGGGGGTCGCCAGTGGTCTCGGATGGTGTTTGCCCCGCCGTGGCGACCCTCGAGGCAGGTGTGGGTGGGCAACTGGGTCCTGGGGCTGGGCTGTGGAGCGATGGTATCGCAGTCGATAGTCTTCTGTTCCAGCAGGGGTGGACACAGCAACTGGACCCCTGCAGATGGCTGACGTACAGGCACCAGCAGATGGCCGGTGGGAGTGTGCTCGGGGCTCTGGGGGGCAGGAAAATGGCCTTTTGGGCAGGAGCGTGGTCTTCTGTGAGTTGTCGCGTGGCCAGCTTGATATGGAGTGATTTGGCACGTGAAAAAACTGCACGTCAGCGTGTAATTTGAGGAAAGTCCCTTAGCGCGTAAGCACGTCTGTGAAGTAACGTGCACGGGCGTTTCCCTCAACACGGGTGCATAGTGAATCAGCATGTGAAAAAACAACACGTCAGCGTGTGATTTGAGGAAAAGCCCTTCACGCGTAAGCGCATCTGTGACGTGACGCGCAAGGGTGTTGCCCTCAACATGGGTGCATGTTCATTGTACATGTGCAATAACTGCACGTCCATGTGTCACTGTGTGCAATTGGAGCAAAGGGCCTTAGCGTGTACGCGCCTAAGTGATGTTGCACGTGTGGGCTGGCTCAAAAGGCACACGTGCGTGTCTTTTTCACATTCTTTTTCCACGCAGACGGTGAGTCGTGCATGTATTTTCCAACTGTGGTTGCCCCTGTGTGTCACGTACCCCTTCAGAGGTCATTGTAGGCTGCGTGTATCACACGTATGCTTATTTTTGTGTTTCTGGGTGCCACACCGTAGTGCGGGTTCATTTTTCCATGCACGTGGTCTACCAGGGGTTGCGTGCATGTTTAATATTGGTTTTGGGGTGCCTATGCATTGCGTGACCCGTCATCTTCCCCCAGGGGTAACAGACAGCCTTGCTAGAGCACTAGGGTACAAATTCCATCTAGTACCCTACCCCTTTCACCCCAATTGCAGAGGACAATTGTTAACTGCAACTCCCATACGCACAACAACATCAGTGCCATGGTTGGGAGGTGGCCAAGCAGTAAGGGAGGCAAAGGTGGCCGAGCTCAAAGAGGTGTGTGTGGTAGGGGACGTGGCCAGGATGTGCAGGGTGGCCCAAGAGGCCAGTGTGTGGAGGACCAATCGGGGACACCTATGCCTCTCCCACCACCCCCCAATGGTTGGGGGAAATGTAGCTGACACCATCCCAGCTCAGCCCTTGTTAAACCAGCCCATATTGTCAACTGAACCAGCACAAAATGACTCCCAGGCTGACATCCGTGTCACCAAGTCTAAGCCATGTGTGGTGGTGAAAGGCCACGTGGATCTGGGGGAGCAATGTCATCTGCTGCCCTAAGTAGCCAGGGTGAGGAGGCTGCAGGGGCAGCAGCAGCTCAATCCACCCCAGCTCTGAGTCTCCCAGCCGGGACAGTGTCGGTCCAACTCCATCACACCGAGGCTGGTCCTGCCAACATCACCCTGCAGCCAATGCCTGCAGTGAGACCTTTGGTCATTGTGCCTTTGGAAAATTCCAGTGCCCAGTCCACCTGCGCTTCTGCCCCTACCAACCAGAGCAGCGTAAGCCACTCAGGGTCCGCACCACCTTCCAAGAAGAAGGGTGCTCTTACATTACAGGCTGGGACCCAGACACGGCTACACACTCCGGCACGTCAAGGAAGCCTAGATTCAATGACGCCGAACTAGATGCACTTGTGGCCTATGTGTTGGCACATAGCCGTGAAATGGTGGTGACTGCAGGGTGCAAGACTACGCCTGCTCAACGTAGGGCCCACTGGCAGACCATCGCGGACCACATTAGTTCCCTTGGATTCGTGAAGCGCACAGCTGATGATTGCTCTAAGCGGTGGAATGACCTGAAATGCAGAGCCAAGAACAAGCTGGCTTCCAATTATGCCTCTAGTCTGGTGACTGGCGGTGTGTCTCCACCAGAAGACGACCAACTCACTGAACATGAGTCTGTCGCTGGAGGCTTCATCACAGAGGATCAGATCCGAGGCGTGGGAGACCTACCAGATCTTGAAACATTGTGCGGTGAGTGCACATGCATGTGTGTGCAATCCATGTGTATGTTGCTTGGGTGATGTGTTCTGATTGAGTGCCTACTGAGTCTGTGTAGTCATGACTGGTATGGGTCACCCATGTGGTCCCTCCAAACCATTCCCCGGCCGTGGGTTTGGGTTTGACAGTATCCCTTCTGACCACATTTGCCAATTTGCACCAGATTACTGCAGTTGCCCTTCAACTGTCATCTTGCAACAACATTGTTCAAAATGTTTTCCTGTTCATTCAGCCTGGTTGTTTTAGTCCTTGCCATTTTTACCACGCATTGTTTTGCCGTACTGCCACACATGTAACATACTTCTGTCATAGAGTACACGCCACAATGGCCCACATTTATTACCTTGTTATGGGAAGGATTTAACCATTCAGGCTGATTGAGTAATGGCCTGCACACAATCATTTTTGGGCCCTGTTTGAATGTTGAACATGACTGTTGTCTTCTGCCATGTTGAATGGACCAACCATTGATGTATCCATCTGCCTGCCATCACTGCATCAGTGAACACTGGATTTGTTGCAGCGTGTGGCACATGCTTGTTTTGTCACACTATTTTGCATGTTTTATCTCATGATGTCCATCTCACATGGATGGGTGACAGTACTTATTTCCTACCATATGGCTGTACTTGTCAAATGTACCATGGCTATGCTACGTGCCATCTGTGTGCTGGCATGTGTCATGTATGTGTATTGGACATGCCACTCAGAGGCTAATGTGTGATGCCAGTGCTATCCAGCATGCAGCACATGTGTTGCTTTTCCATCTTGGAGTCCTCAGCGTCTGCTTTTTGCCTCCCCTTCCAACTCATTGACAGTGCATGCATGCCAGGGTTATTGTCATGTGGGACATGTGTAATTTATGTACTGGATCGCTGCCTCATCAGGCCTATGTGTGTGTACTATGGTGCTCATGCCTGTGTCCATTTGTTATCTTTCATGTTTTTCCAGGGGATGAGGCACTTGATGCTGTTGAGGAGGAGGAGATGGTCCAGACCCAGGAGGAATCACAGCCACAACCAGGCACCACTGGAGGACGTGGGGTGGTGGTGGGTGAAAACCCATTTGTTCTAAAGACCATGCTGTCCACGGGTGTCTCGGGGTACACCTCCGGAGATCTCTATGAATCAGGTGCTGAATCGGACATTGAGACATATGTGCCGTCGCAGGTGAGTGTTTCTGGCAGGGATGCTGTTCTGTCCAACCCACCTGCACCGAGGGTAGACCCCTCTATGGGGATTTCAGTGTCCGCCTGTGGTGGTTACGGATACAGGGTCACACTCCACAATATTTGCTCCTGTTCTGGGCCAGCAGATCAAATGAGGAATGCAGTCCTGCAGCCTCAGGCAGTGCCAGCACAGCAAGGTGCACATCGCGTTGCCCCAAACAGGTGTGGGCCTGCCAACGTGGTGGCTGTGTGCCACCAGGCAATACTGTGTGGGAGAACTCCATGTACAGTATAGCAGGACAACAGGGGGCATCGTGTGAAATGATGGCTCAGGCAATGGATACGGTGGCCACTTCCATTCTCACCCCTGAAAGGCAGATGGAGCTCCAGCAGCAGGCAACAGACTCCATTTGCCACTCACACAGGGAGGACATGTTGGCGTCCAACAGAGACCGACAGGCTGTACTGGAGACTCTGCGCACAGCCATATCTGTAGAGTCACAGGCCCACAGGGCAGACCTCAGGTTAGAAAACAGCTCCCTCAGAGATACTCTGGGTGAACTTGAGGTGTCCCGGAGTACAAGGGCAGAACAGCAGCTGGAGCAGCTGACACGTATACTGTCAGCTGAGCTCCAGGCAACCCGTCAGGAGATCCAGGCATCACGCGAGGCCGTGCAGGCAGAAATGCATGCTACCCGTGAGGTGCTGCATGGGGATCTCCGTACCATTATCCTCCAGAACCAAACCTTCCACACCCGCATACTTTCTGCCATGGAGGACCATACCAGGGCTTTGCGTGGTCTGCCTCCCATATCACGGCCACCTCCTGATGTAGCAGCAGAGGGTGATGACAGCGACGACAGTTCTCCCACTGTAGCGTAGCCGTGCAGGCCATGAGCCCATGGAGGTTTTTCTTTTCTTTCAACATCCACGCATGTGGGTGTTGGGGTGCACCCTGTACCTCATCCCTCCTAGGTGGCCTCCCCCCCGGTCCACACATGGCAATTTTTTATTATTTTTTTTTGTATTATTATTTTTTTACAATGTGTTGCTTTGTGTGGCTCCAGTAGACATCCACTGTGTATTCCAGCTGGGCACATGCAGGCTCGTCCTGTCTTTGGGTTAGATGCTTGGGTTCCTGACACACACACCTCTCCTGCTTCCCCTTTCCATGGGCTTGCAAAAGGTGTGACCAAGTGACAGTAACTTACAAAGTGACATTGGGCTTCCATGAGTTGTGTGGCCTGTCTGTAGTCAAAACTGTGTGTACATCCCTAGTGGGGATTGTTGTTCAATTCTCCACTGCATGGTGGATTGATATTTGCTTGTGCAACCATGTCTTTATCCTTATATACATGTAGCTTTTCCTTGTCTTAACAAGCCCAACTCCTTTGCAGATGCAGTTCATGTTATATGCAGTACACTGACACATTTGCATGACAGCAACACTCTGCAGTTGGAAGGGGCCTATGTGCTGCCTTAGTCAGGTTGTGACACTTGCAGTACTTTAATTTTTTGCTGTCATATATTGCCACTGTTTCATCCTGTACTGATGTTTTGTGTTGCTGATAAATATTTGTTCATGTGTACGGTTTCTTATTGATTACTGATAGCATATTGTCTGTGGCCTGTTTACATTATGGACAGTGCACTTTGTGACACTTGTGTCATGTGTTGTGCATTCATTTGGTGGCTTTCACATTGCATGCCATGCCATGGTGTGTTGGGTAACTGAGATGGGGAGGGGTTGGGTGACATTGCACTATTTTGATGTGGTATTTTGCAAGGGGGTAGTCATTCATGCTGCATGAATGTGTGTCTTTTTGTGACACAGCATTGGGTGTCTTTAAGTAGCTAGGGATGCACACAACGTAACACTTCCAGGTGAACAATCTCAGGCTGGTATGGTTGTGACAGTTGACTGTCCCTGTTGTCATCATCATTGATTGTCAGCTGGTATGTGCCAGGGCTGTGTGCACTCCGCAGGGGTTGGGATTTTAGGTGAAGTAATTTGCCACCAGCTGGGTACGGGCTACCTCACCACGTGCCCTTTCACCTCCCATGCACAGCGGCCGTGCATGTGGTTGGGGATGTGGGGCCACCACCATGTCCACCACCACGGCAGGTTGCAACGTTGTGCAGGACACATGCTGCCACTATGATCCTGACCACTACTGGGGCACATATAGCAGCTGCCCACCAGAGCGGTCAAGGGAGCGAAAGCATGACTTGAGCACTCCGAATGTACGCTCCACTATGCCCCGGGTTGCAATATGGGCTGTGTTGGATCTTACCTCGGGTGGTGTGTTGGGGTTCCGAATTGGCGTCATCATGTAGGTGCTCAGAGGGTAGGCACTGTCCCCTGGGGAGGTGATGATGGCTATCATTAGTGGGGTTTTCACATTACTCAGTATCTGACATGCATGCATGTGCAGAGGAATTTATACTCACCAATCAGCCATGTGTCACCATGCCGCCCAGCTTCCAGGTCCCGGTTTTGAGGTGACATTCTGAAAATGAAACTATCATGGCTTGACCCTGGATAGTTGGCACATACTGAAGTGATGATTCCCTTGGCATCACATACTACCTGCACGTTGACTGAATGCCAGTGCTTGCATTTTCGATATATGTGCTCAGTGGCCCTGGGAGGACGTAGAGCAACATGGGTGCAATCAATGGCACCTAGCACTTTGGGGAAGTGTGCCACCCGGTAAAAGTCCTGGACCACGCGCTGCCTTTGTGCATGTTTTCTGGGCATGAATATGTGCCTGCGCACTGAGGGGCGTGCACTCATGATGGCCAACACCTGGTGTAGGCAGCGTGACTGCGCGGCCTGTGACATCCCCCCCACTATGGCACGTGTCCGGTGAAATGAACCAATAGCCAAGAAGTGGAGTGCATTGAGCACCTTTTCCAAGGGGCTCAGTGCTTGCTAACACAGGGTGGGTGATGTGTGGTCATCCTCCCACTCACTCACCAGGTCTAGGATTATGTGTGGTGGAAACCTTTACCTCCCATACACAGGGTCATCAGGCATCCCGAAAAGGCTGGTCCTGGGGAAAATAATGTGGGGCCTGGCTATCCTCCGCCTCCTGTGGTGTCCCACGTCCACTGCTGCGAGGTATATTCATCGTAGCGTCTGAGCTTGTTTGTTGTTTGCGTGCACTTTTCTGCTGCGGGGGCCGCTTATGCCTGCTTCCTGCAGGCGTACGTGTTTCCGGATTAGCGCATCTTTTTTGGCGCACGCCTTTCCCCTGTTCGATTTCATGAATATGTGTTGTTGGCGTGCGTGTGGGCGTTGTGAGCATTTACCTCCTGTACTTCCCCCGTACCGCCCAAATTTTCACACGTTGTTCCCCATTCCGTGTGTTACGCCCTGTGTTCTGCCCACTTTTCTTGTGTGCGCTGCACTATGTGTGCTTTCCCTGTGCGCATAGCGCATGCCATTTGATGACGTGTGTGCCCGCATGCACCACCCACGATTTTAGCGCACATCCCAGGATTTACACGTGTACTGAATTCCATGAATCGATGTGCGTGGCTTTGGCACGCATGCACTGTGATTTTCACGCTTGCGTTGCGATTTTCACGCTTGTGCTGCGATTTTCACGCTTGCGCTGCCCTTTTCAGTGCACATTTATTCCATGAATCGGCCCGTGTGTGTTCAACTGTACATATTATAGGTTCCAAACAACCGTCATTCAGAGGATCGGACAATTATTTTACATGCTTTATAACAATAAATTGTTGTCAGTTTCATTGCAATACATTAAGTAGTGGCATCATTTTAATGTGAGAATACAGCATTAGGGGGAGGGTTACTGAGCAGGGTATTATTGGACCAAACCTGAGCAATTGACCTGAGGTGAAGAGGTAAAACCTTTACAATGGCCCTCATGACAAGTTTGCCGGTACGGAAACAGCAGTGCCGCTTAGCTTACCAGCACTGTTGTTTCCAGACCGGCAAACTATGAGTCTGCTGGCGGGTGCCGTTCCGCCCGCCAGTTCTGCCCCTGGCGGGCAGAACGGCACCTGCCGGCAGGCTTTCACGGAAGCACCAACACCATTACTAACCGTGCCAGTGCTTCCGTGGTCCCCATTCCCTTGGAGTCCTATGGGACTCCACAGGAATGGGGATCAACATTTAACTGGCGCCTGATTTACCGGACCGCCGGGGCTGTAATGCTCTGGTTATTCCGGAAAGTCAGGCTCCGGTAAATCATTATGTGTCTGGCGGCTACCTGTCGGTTCTTCCGGAACGGTTGCCGCCAGACTCGTAATGCGGCCCAATGTGAGTTAAATGATCTAGCATAAGACAAAATTGCCTGTAACATCAACTATCATGCTGGCCAATGGGTAATGGGGCCATACTTTGTATAATACAGTGTTAAACATGTTGGCTGGCTACTTGAAAGATGTGATGAACTGATACAAAGATATTATACAAAGATGCACATTGAAAGCCTGTGATTAAAGAATTGTGATGGATTTGTTTTATTTAAATTTCATAAAGAACAACAATAGTAAAAAAATTAAAAAAGACAGTGCAGGCATTGTTCACGCTGAAAAATGTACATGTTTTATCACTAAACTGCTATAAGAGGTAGGGCTGCTTTGTGCTAAAGCCTGCAGCAAAACACAATTTTCCTAACTCAAACTACCTCAGTCCTGAGAATACAGTAGGATGTTGTAATTGGACGACATCCAATTAGATTTAATTGTTCACACACCCCCAACCCAGGTTTACACAATTTTAATTTATTGAATCCAGTTCTTTTTATGAACCTGGGACCCACAACTTGATAATATTCATTCCCAACAACCCCCTTCTTCTCCTGGGCCAAGAAACATGCAGGGTTGCACAGAAGATCTATTTATTAAGAAAATTAACATAATTCAATCAATTTAAATATAAGCAAATTATGTATCTATGCAATTCCAGCTTCAATGATCAAAACTGCATTTACAGGAAAATGCACTTTTAAAGCACAGACATCACCATATGTAAATTTGATTTATCCTGAGCACACACCTTGCTGATGTGATGTCATCTTGAAGATTTCTGCATTAAACAATTGTAACTTCCTAAAACAGCATATTCCTCACATGTCATCATGTTACTAATCCGTTGAACAGTGTATGAGGACTTGTTATAATGTAGAAAACAAAATTAAATCAGAGCATCACTTCCCATCTGAATCTCTATACTTCTTTTTCATTGCAAATAAACATCCCACCTCAATGAGCATGTCAGCATGAATTTCAAACCGCTTTCTAGAAAACTCCATTGCAAGACAAGCTACTGAACATGTCCACAAGTGAATTATGTTCAAATTGAAAATATATGTTTGCTAAAATCCCTTCAGTGGTGATTCTATTGTATGAATGTTTAAAAGTGAACATTTCTCATTTTCAATGGACAATTTAAAGGTCAGAAAATGGGTAGCGATCAATCGGCCTATCCCAGATTTCTTAAATGGAATAGGAATGGTAACAAGACTCTGCTTGGTAATGTAATCTAAAACTGACTTCAATTACCTTTTTTTTCTATTTATGCAGTGAGATTTCCCTTTAGCTCCCCAAATATGTCTTCTTCGTTTGACCATTAGACAGAGTACATATTCTATAACATCTATAATTTCAGAAGCACATACATATCTGAAATATTTCCTAACGTCTCAGAATATACAGACAATGTATATACCTCTGCCCATCAGTAATTTCAAAGGATTTAATCTATTCCTCTTCAGAGTATTTGTCCCCTCAGGATTATGTTGCCTTAATATTATACTCCGATACAGATTTGTTTTGGCCCCCTAACAGACCGGTCGCCACCCTCTTTAAGACTGTTTCAATTCTTCCCATATGAAACAGGTGGCTATCAGTCAGCAAGTTGGGGTTATATTCCCCCCACTGTCTGGTTCCCCTTTGTTTGTATTCGGGCCTGTCTTCTGTCTTTCCCACTTAAGAAGGCCTGTGATTTTTACTCGAAGTAGGCCTCTCTTGCAGTGTACTGCTGGTAATTCAAAATGAATCTATAAAGAAAATCAATCTATTCCATTCTCCTTTCTGTTGTTATCAGCTCTCCTTTCTCTCCTTCAATTCATCAGTTTGTGAGTGAATTAGTGAGTCCAGAATCTATGGGTTTGAATTTTTATAGAATAGAAACCGCTCCCTTTAAAAGTGTGCATCATTTCTCTAATCTAATTGGTCAATCTATGTGATTGGACAGCGTTCCAAAAGTGACATCACACCAAACCAACCCCTCTGTTCTCATTGGACATATTTCTGAAAAGGGCAGCCTTATGGAATTACTTCTATGCCCAGTGTCCCTCCCATCTGATGTGATGTTATCTTGGAGATTTCTACATTAAACAATTGTAACTTTCTAAAACAGCATATTCCTCACATGTCATCATGTTACTAATTGGTTTATCAGATTGCTATCACTCAAGAAAATCCAATGATGGGATTCTAATCTCGACACAATATGTGGTGGGTGTGTTGTAGATGTTTGTCTTTTTTTAACTATCAACAATTTCATATCCCTCTCAGACTAACAGGCGCTATGGCATGGACACAGTAATAGAATCTGGTATTAGTTTATTTTGGAGCTGAGGCCTGGGGCTTTTAGAATTACTATGACTACTGTTGTCATGGTGCAGGTTCTTTGAGGTTGTGCTGCTGGCCGGGCTATTTTTGACTTCAGTCCCTCCCCCTCGAGTGATCTCAGGATCTGTCTGCCTCTTTTGTATAACATCCAGTTTCTAACAGTATGAAGTTCCTTCCCCTTGAAAGATGAGGGATTTTATTTCTTGAGAGGGAACCACTGCATGGAACCTATTTATTGTATATTCCTATACAAGGAATGTATTCCTATCCTAGCCATAAGGCATGAGATGGGCCTGCTGTCAGTTGAAGGACAGGTCACCAAAAAGAGGGACTATTTATATTTTAAGATCTTAAAAGAAACCCAGATGTACAGGTTTGAGGACTGTGAGCCCTTCAAATAGCACACACAGGAGTGGCAATCAAAGGGACATCTTTGTTTCTAACACCAAAAAGGTACGTGATCATTTAAATGATGAGCCTTTTTATTTATTAGCTATGCATGTCTCTGTGAACCAGGATCCATGAAAGTCATAAGGTGTTGTAGTGAACTTCTAAGGCCGGTGTTGATACTTTTCTCTTGGGAATTCAGGCCATGGCTTGTTAGGGGTTGGTATGCCATTTGGGAGCTCAGGCCTAGTTTCATTCAAATTGCTTTCATTCACAATTGCAGACTTTAAAGTCACATTTTCTTTTTCTCTTGCTTTTACATTTCTGCAAAACATTATAACTTTCTCTTTGCAACTAAACTCACGTACCAACTTCTTTTAGGACATTTCTTTCTATAAAGCTGATTTTCAGTCCTGAAACGGGAAATAGACACAAGGCAAGTCCCAACTCGGTTTTCCCTTTGCTATTAAATGCTGCGTTTTTCATCTCAGATTGGACAGTTATTTCATTGCTGGATACTTTCTGGTGACTGAATGGACATATTTTCTCGGCTTTCTCAGTTATTTTGGAATATACAGAGATGGGCTGCAAACATTGCACATTCCCTCACATATGTCATTTTTCAGATGCTGTGCGCAGGCGGCTGCTTACATATTTGTTTTTAAACCAGCGCTTTACTTTCATTGCATATTTTTCTTTGGTATAGATTTCCCTAAAAGATGGCCACACACATCTGTTTTTAAAGGATTAGAGACATCAAAAAGGGTTTGAGCTAAAAGTAATCACCTGAATAAAAATAGTTAGAGAAGATGTTTGGGACCTTGGAGTGTGCATTGTCAAGGTTGGATAGTGCAGAAGAAAGACATGGGTCAGTGTCATCATTACATGGCTCATTTATCTGTGGGTCATGTTTGTGTGGTGCCCAAGCTAACCTCACTGCGTTTAGCTCTTTCTCTGTCTGCTTGCCCCCTGCTTTCATCCCCTTGTCCTCCCTTCTCACCAACCATTACCTAGATTGTCTGTTTATTTTCCACTACCCAGCACTGATCTTCTGGACTGCTCAGGGGGTGTCCATACCCCCTCTTCACTGTGGGAGCTCACATATGGTAATTATCCATTTGCAGTTCCCCCTCAGCCTTTGTGGTGACATCTAACTTCCTATTTTTTACTGGCCCATTACATCTTCTCTCTTACTAGGAACCCTTCTCTGTCACTACATAAGCTAGCCTCCATCCAACAGCATGCCATTATTGTTGGGGAAACATGCCTGCAAAAATGTAATGGACTTTGACAAGTCAATGAGCATTCATGTGGAATGTTGTGAGAAAATCAAGGCCTTTGAAAAGCATTAAAAGCCCTGCCCTGACCGATTTGCTTACAATAGCCTGTTAACATTCCAGTGTTATAATGAGTAATAATAACTGCTTTGGGGGGATGTAGCATTTGGTAGAGGCCAGTACAACCTACCAAAGCAGCCAATATTGCCATCAGCACATCTGTACAGTGGCTTTTCTTAATGAGGAATGGATTCGCGTAAGGGCTGTGGTCAAGGGTGAGGGGGATACGGGAGAAGTAGGGTGCAGCAGAGCAAGTGAGAGTGGCTGACACAGCCAGTGAGGGTGCCAGTGGCTTGGCCTGCCTCTGTTTTAAACAAAACATTCTGTCCTCAGTGGGTAGAATGCTGTGATTAACCACATAATATTTGTCGGTACTCCAGTATATTTCTTGTGGAGTGACCAATGTCAAAAATTCAAATGATAAAGAGGCACTGAGAACCCTACATTGAGGATCGGTAAAAAAAAAAAGTTCTTCAAAACATTCCAAACCAAAATTAACAATAATGATGTCCAGCAATGACATTCGCCTCAAACCAAAACAATACTCAAGGTGGTCGATCAGAATTCTCCTGCATCTCAGCAAAACGTTGGACCTCACTCCAGAAAGAAATACAAACAAGAGAAGACCACCTAAAATTCAGAAAAATGCTAAAACCATGGATCTTTTACTCCCCAAGCTAAACAGGAACCACAAAAGCCAACACAACACAGAGGAAACACACAAAACAACTGAAACCTAGTGAATCAAAACCTGGATTCCCCAGTGAGATAATGCATTTTAAAACAAACCACAATGGCGCACTATGAACTCTGCCAGACCAACATAACCATTGCATAGAAAGGCACAGACTACTAACATCAAAACCTAACCCTACTAAAAACGTTCCTATATCTTGCATACTTGCTGTCTAACACATGCATACCTCTACCGCAGCAGAAACATAAAACCACTACAAATTCACATACTCAGGAACACCCGACTAAACACAACACACTGCAGAAAACTAAACCAATTACACACAAATTATCTGACACACTACAAAAACAAGCTAACCCTTACAAACTAAATCAAAGTCAGCACACAGTGGCCGTTCTTTCCAAAATAAACAGCAAATCCAAGCCCTCTAGCGCTTTCCCTCTCTATCCCACTAACTGAGCCCTCCTAGTCCTTCTTCTCTTTCAGGTCCGCCAGAGAGCCTGGAGAGCATAAATATGGCAGCGGTGTCCAGTGTACATCACAATAACATAACATTATTCCCCATAAAGAGAGATTGCTAGTCATGTCACACTCTAGAAACAATGCTGTTTGCTGACCCATAGAGGTTAAGAAACAAGCAGTGAGAATTTGGAAAGCTGTTGTCCCTTAAAAATGAGGGTCTTGCAGTGGCGGTAGCAGAATCTTTAAAGTGACATGGTGCAAACGTTGATCCTGATTTAGCACCAACGAGCCAATATCCGCCACGGGTGGTTTGTTGGGGGATCTGCCAACAAGTCAATTGTTTGCATAATTAATACAAAATGTGCATTTTGCAGTTTATCTGTCGTGTGAAATCCGATTTTGATAAGCCAAAGAATTTGGAAACAGTTCAGTATGTGATCCATTTCATTACTTAAGATGACAGACCCAATTACCTCCTCAGTTGCTTCATGCCACTCTCACTGCACCCTTTCTGCTGAATTTGGTGGTCACCACTGCAAATCTGCAGCCACGTCACTCTCACTGCCCAAGGTTAGCAGCAATTTCACAATTACTGCCCCAGTTCTGCCACAATGTTGCTCTCACTGCTCCAGTTAGACTCCTTCAAAATCTCACTGGCCCTGTTCCGGGCAATGTTACATCTCACCTCCCCAGCCCTCGCATTACAACACCATCCTTCCCTAGCGTTCTCACACACACCCACACACACAAACACACGCATAATTGTCTACCCATTGTTGCTTTCAACTTGCACCAAATAGAGCCATAGGAAGTCCTGCCTCCTCTGCATGAAATAGGTCAGAATGGGGACTCTGATTGCTCTGGTCTGCGTGTGCTGGGGATCCTAATCTAGCATTTCCTGTCCTCATATGAGCAGGGGCTCATGAGTGTTGCCTCCCGCCTGAAGAGACAGTGACCGCTTCAGTCCCCATAGATGAACAATGCACCATCATGCATGAGCGTCTGCATGCAGTGACATCTATAGGGTGGGGTCAGATAGGGCCCTGGCTTCCTCTAAATAATGTCCAGCCCTCTATCCATGTCCCCCATCCTCCCTGTGAGCAGCAGGTGCATTTCAATCAGCCTGATGCAAAAAACATCTCTTGCTTTTTTTTGTAGTCAGGGAAAACAGTCAGACTTACATGTATAATCAGCAGGGGTACAAAAGTCTATTGAGGCACACATTTCACATGGGGTCTACCTGGCCTCATCAGAGAGAGAGAGAGAGAGAGAGAGCTACAGCACACCCTGCTGACTGCCTGGACACTCTGCTACCACCTGCATGCAGCTTGAACGAAGGCTGGATGCCCAGTACGACTGCACCACCCAGGCTTCAACCCGAAAGCTATTGAGGAACACACATCTGCTCTTTCTGTGAGAGTAACCTTTGTGTTTGAATATTAGGTAGCTCAGCAATGTGTGACTACTGCTGAGATCTGTAGGTAACCTCTACAGCACTGAAGCTGTGTTAATCAAAGTGGGGCTACCACAGTCCTTATTTTTATGAAGGAGAGAATGTTCTTCATTTGGGGTGATATACGATCAGTTTGATTTATTGTGTGAGTTGGTATTTTGCAAGACAAGTGTATGGAAGAGAGCAATAGTTTTGCGGTGAAAGACTATTACCCAGTATTGTATTTTGGTTTTATATACGAAGATGTAACAGGCTATTGCACTGTTTAAATTGTAAATAATGGATCAGGAAACCAGGATTTTAAATGTAGCTTCTCACATTATTTGATCCTCGGATAATCACTTTGTGACACTGTGCCCTTATCCTTTAACTACCAAAACTGGGATCATTGAGCCGTGAATTAATTAAATGGGCCCCATTACAAGTACGGTGGTGTGGGAAAGACATGGGGCCTTATTATGACCCCTTCATTCCGGGAGCGCATATTACGAGGTTCCCTTCGGGGGACCCGGATCAGACGTCTGTTAAAACCAGACGTCTTATCCGGGTCCCGCGAGGGGAAGAGGGAGGTAACAACGGGACACTTATAATGTGCCCGTTGTTACCTCCATCCCCATTCCCATTGAGCCCTATAGGGGCTCAATGGGAATGGGGAATGGTTCCTGCAAGGAGGATTTACCGGGTCCTCCTATGTCGGAATGACCCTGTAAGTCCCCATTGCAGGAACCCGGTAAAGGAGCCCGGTTTGGAGGCAGCCATGGAGCTAATAGCTCCATGGCTACCTCCAAACTCGTAATGAGGCGCATGGTGCTAATTCCAATACTGCCTCATTTTTCAGAGGTAATGGAATTGCTGCCATTTCTTCCACACCTCCAAATTATACCGTAAGAGGTGTAGTGGAGGATTTGCCACCAGCAAACAGCTGCAGGTGAATCGGCCACTTTACTGCCAAAAGAAACCGGCAGGTTGAAGAGCAAGGTATGAAATGCCAAATTACCACCAATTGTAATCCCATGGTAACTCCACATTACCTAGCAGCGTTCAAGGTAACCGAGTTTGGTAATTCAGTGGATTAACTGATGAATTACCACCAAATTCGCAATGAGGCCCATTGTGTCCCATAGAGAAAGTTTCAATCGTACATTGGGTATCACACCATTACTGCACGACTGAAAATACTGAAACCCAAAATACCGAATTTAAATTCTAGCATTTTGCCACGTATATATGTTTGGGGGGTGGGTTTGGGTGATAATAAATGTGGGTGATATTGGTGGTTGAGGGGGTTCTTCCCCGACATATATATATGTGGCAAAATGGGTTTAAAGATACAAAAATAGACATTTAGACTTCTGTATTTTTTTGTTTCAAAGTGATTACATAGATCTGTACATTGTTTGACTATAGTATTGCTACATACATGATACTATAAATATTGGACCTCTCTTACACTCGCTTTGCGCTCTATGTCTTCCTTTTCTCTTTTCCAGAATCATCTTAAAACCTACCTCCTTACTGAGTAATCTGTTGGCTTTTAACTATTTGCTCATGTAATTTGTACTGACTGTTGCTTTGTTCAGCACTTAGGCATTGAGTGCTATTAGCACCCGGGTGGGGGAAGCCAGCCAATCAGGTGGCTCAGAACTCGGGCTTGAACCACTGATGCAGGCCTGCATTCCAGCCATCCTGACGGCCGGCTCCCCCGCCGCCATCTTCCCTTCACACGCCTTCATTTTTAAAACATGTTTTAAACCCTTCCCACCCCATATGGAGCCTTGCCTTCCTTTTCCATGGCGGCCCTCTTTGTAAAGGATGTCACCTCATTCAACGGGACCTGCATGGCATCCCATTGAATGAAGGAAATTGCTTTTTATTTTAACACCACGGGTTACCACTTTGGCAACCCGGGGTGCTAATAGCCTTAACGGCCTGGAGAGGGGTTAATGACCCAGAACCCTTATTATCCACCCTCACTTCGCTCGGCCGATAACTTGCACTACCGGGCCGTCAACCCCCACTTCAACCCTTTGAACGAGGGCTCAACACCGTATGGAAATGAACTCACGAGAAATGCGATCCAGGGCATGTCTTGGATTGAGGGGTATCAACCCATAATACTGCTCGCGGAAGGGGAGCGAACGCAAAACAAGCCTTACTGGATATGTTGGTGACGTTTCTTATATTTCTGAAAGAGTAACAGTTATGATGTTGAGTGGTCGGTGGCTGCTCTGGGAGTCTTTATTGGGGCTCATATGAATATGTTGGCTCACGGTGCATCATTCGTTTATTTTGGGTATGGCTGGTGATAGGTTGTTATTTAGGAATCTCCCAAATGAATGTTGCTTCCTCTGGAAGGGGGAGGGGATTGTAGCTTATGGAGGACCGTGTAGGAATTTGACTATGGAATGATTGTTTTTGAGGATGAGGGGAGGGGATGTTTTGGGGGAAATACTGTATATAAGGCATAGGGTTCTGGCAGGTATAGTTTGAATCATAATGTGTTTTGTAAGTATGGTTGCTCATAAGCTGTCTGAGTATTATCAGGCGGTTATTTGTTTAGAACTCAGTTTCATTTTTTAAATTGATTTATGTGTTTGTTTTGTCTTGTGCGTGGTAGGCATGGTATGTATGATATGGAAATGCAGAGTTCAGTGCAAACACTGCTTTTGACAACAAAAAAAAAATAGCCATTCATGTTTCTGGTGAGTGAGGGGAAATTATGTATGT
The DNA here is from genome assembly GCF_040938575.1 of Ambystoma mexicanum. Lineage (NCBI taxonomy): Eukaryota > Metazoa > Chordata > Amphibia > Caudata > Ambystomatidae > Ambystoma > Ambystoma mexicanum. The sequence goes on along the minus strand of NC_090934.1, from coordinate 131,438,718 downwards.
GGTCGATGACTCCTTATCAAAGCAGTGGCTGTGTTGATTAAAAAAATGGGACGGTTAAATTTAGCAACTTGAAATGTAAAGGGCTTGAATTGTCCGCATACAAGGAGAAAGGTTGCAGTGAGGATATGGAGAGCCAGGGCAGATAGTGTATTTCAACAAGAAACTAATCTGCCTGAATGCTCAAAAACCCTTTTAATTAATTCAAGATACACACAGAAGATCTCTATCTGCTACATTTCAAAGTCCAGAAGAGTGTGTATTTTTTTCCTCTGGAGTGTGCATATTGCTGTGGAGGAGGTCGTTAAAGATGATGAGGGGCGCATGATACCACCGGTGGATATTGTTTGAGATGGCAGGGTAAATACTATTGGATAAGTTTATGTCCGGTCCTCCCATGGGAGGTATTTTTATAGTAAGCAAATCTTTCTGTTGCATGGCTTGCAAGGTGTAAATATTACAATGGATGACATCTTTAACTGTGTGCTTGCTTATAAAAGGGCCACTCTGTGTTGTGTAGTTTAATGAATGTGGAAATGAGCAGAGAATTTGGGAACTTTTTTCAAACATACGATTTTGTGGATATCTGGAGGGTAAAACATCTGAATAGGAAGGAATTATCGTTTTTATTGTCTGGTTCTTGACTGATTTTCAAGGATTGACTATATATTACTGTCAGAGACACTCATTAACAAGACTGTTTCTTTGGATATAAGAGAACGATACTTTATTTCAGGAAAGTAAAGACTCGACTGGTGCACTTATGCCATGGGATAGTTTTAAGGCGGTGCTAGGGGGTGAGATAATTAGTCAAATGTCACACTTTAAGAAGAAAGAGTTGGCAGAACTAGACATATTAGAGAATTAACTCAAAGCTTTACAACAAAGGTTTGCAGTGACCAAATCTAACGAAGATAAACTGGAAATAAAAATGGCGAAAGACACTTTGAGCAACGAAATTAACATACAGCTCAAGAAAGGTATCTTTTTTGTGAAACTGAAATATTGGGAGAGTGGCAATAGAAGCGGGAGATTGTTGGCTATTAAGCTTAGAGGTATGATTGAAAGATCTTAAATTAAGAGTATAGAGAATGCAAATGGATTCTCAGAGACGAAAAGTGTAAAATTCTGTGAGTGCTTTAGGTCTTTTTATGAATTAATTTATGCTGAAGATATATTCCATCACGATTAGATTTAGATTAATTTTCTGGGAAAATTGGATTTCCAGTCTTGACTCCCGAGGGTAAAGTTGCTATAGATTCCAAGATTGAAATTGCTAAATTACAATGGACATTGATCAACTTAATATGGGGAAATCACCTGGGTTGGATGGCGTGTCAACAGTTTTATACATGCTTTGTGGTCCAGTTAGCCCCTTTTTTGTGTGACTTATATGTTTGCATTTGGCAAAATGGGGTTTTGTGTCCTTCAATGATGTTGGCTCTAATTACATTTCTTCTGAAACCGGATACAGATCACTGGAAGTGTGGAAACTATCGACTCTTTTTGTTACTTAATGTAGATATTAAATTGTTTACCACACTGTTCGTGAATAGGCTGAATAACTACACAGGGGATTCATTAATGAGTCTCGGGTAGGATTTCTGAATCGTAGATTCAGTTATCATAATATTAGAACAACACTTGATATTTCCGGCTTCATGGCAATAGTATGTCAGGTAGTGTGTTGGTTTTCTTAGACGCTGAGGAGGCATCTAATAGAGGTAATTGGGAATGGCAGGAGTATACACTACCGAAGATGGGATTTGGTACATCTTTTATAAGAGCTGTGTATGCTTGAACTCAGGGGGGAAGGCAAAGATCTGGGTGAATGGTGAATTATCTGACTCAAGGGGCACTATACAAGGATGCTCCCTGTCACCCTTTTTATTTAATATTGCTTAGAGCCGCTAGCCACTTATATCAGGCAGGAGCAGAGTATTTGAGGAGTTTTTGTAGGTGGAAAGGGTATTAAAGTACTGTCTCATGTGGATAACATGATGATAATTTTGTCCAACCCAGGGGACCGTAGTATACTTTTAAGGAACATGTTTGAAGAGGTATATAGGGTACATTTAAGGCCCTTGCAGAAATCCCCTTCAAAGAAAAATTGCATGAAAATAATGCGGAAAAACAGCAGTGCTTTTCTTTCCAGGGTGCAGATATGTGGCGAGAACTAAACACAAGAATGCCACCAAAAGAAGTGCTCTGCATTGTTTTCCCTCGATTTGAAATCATCTGAAAATGACTTGCATGCAAGACGGCACCACATTTGCTCTTCTGCTTTCTGAATACTAAAGCTGCACACATGACATCCAAGATGGCTTTACAATTGGCTCTTGATTTCCTTTTCAAACATCACAAAGTTGTGCTCTTTATGGAAACCCATCCTGGCATGCTTTACTTCTGCTGAGTACGAAGGTGTGAGGGAATACATTTCCAGAACAGCTGATGTACTGGGAAATCACTTGAAAGGCAAATCATTTGGTTTTCCAATTAAACACGGTTTGTGTTTTATTTTTCCATAAACCATTGCGCACAAACTGCAGTAAATGAAATAAATAATGCAGTGTTTCTTTTTCTCATGTCAATTTCGAAGATATGCTTGGCAGTATATCTTTCTGTGTCCAGAAACTGACCAGAACAGTAAAAACACTCCAGAAGGTTAATTAACAAAAAACTGTGTGCTGCAAAAACCACATTGGTAAACTCAAAATGAACTGAAATAAACACACGTTGTAATTTACTCTTCTGAAAATCAGGGAAATCCTGTTTAAAAGTGAACTAATAAATGACAATGCATTGCTCGCATAGAAACAGTATTGTATATGTGAGGGGTTAGCAGTGACATAGCAACCTAAAATGTGCATTACATGTATTCCCAAAAAGACTTGGTTACTATTGAAAGAAAGGAAAAGAAAAACTTTGAAATCAGCAGAACGGGTTTTTCCAAGGCACTTACTTCAAAGGTGCCCTGCCGTCCAAGGGAAAAGAAGTACCTCCACAAGAGAACCAGCCCTCGTGGGCGCGTGAAAGGGCCAAAGTGTGGGATTCGCAGCCTCGTCAGACTGGCCAGCATCCCTGCCCAAAAGGAACAAAGGACCGAAGGGGAACTAGCATTTCCCCAAGATGTGTGATGTCGTTTGACACCCCTCCCCAGCCCAACTGCCTGGTTTCAAAGGGCGTCATGGAAACCCTTTGTTCAGACTGACACAGGGGAAGACAGTTGTTGTGGGGGTTTGTAGCACCACCCACATCTGTGACAAATCTACCCTATTGACAATAACAGACATTTATACTTTAAGACATTTTTCATAGTAATTTGAATATGCAGAATGTTACGCTCACCTGGTTCCATGGGGACACCACCTAGCAGTTGGGACTCCGGTATCCTTCTATGCGGTTCCCAGGTGTGCCCAGCGGGAGGGTTCTGCCTGGAATACAGGTGGGCAATGTTCAAGACTGGGCAACTGGGGTAAACAGTCTCCCACCACCCCGTATACCTGCGGTCTCACTGGACCTCTCCTCACCTTTTTTTTTAATGCAAGTATGTTCTCCTTCCTGCCTTCTTGGCAGGGGCGCATTGTGCTTGGTGGGCGTTTGTGATCGAGTTACTTCACTGATGCCGGCCCGCTTTGAGTCTTTCAGGTAGGTCTTACTGCTGTGCTATATTATTGTCCTTGCATGCCTTTTTGGTCTAACTAATGTCTTTTCTCTTCCTTAGGTGCGCGGAAGCCCAATATGTGGCATAGACTGAATTGGGTCTCACCGGTAAGTAATGGCGTTTTTAGAGCGCCTTGAGGCGGTGAGTCGGTGCTAAGCACAGCGCTATGATGCCTTGCCTCTTGCTAACCTGTTGTCTTGTCCTCCCACAGGTCGCGGTGCTCACCCGGTGCATGGAATTCCTGAGGCGATGCTGGTCGAGGAGCGGCTTGCGAGGTAAGCTGTTCAGCACCGTTCATTAAATTGTAAAAATGTCTAATGCCTTGTTTCTTTCATTTTTGCAGATCCGTCGGTTTGGGAGGAACGCTGGTTCCAGGATGCTGATCTCAAGAGCCGTGGACAGCTAACGAATAAATTACAGATAAGCTGCTGCTGCTAACAATGTCCTTTTTCTCCTTTACAGATGCAGTTCTTCCGAGGTTCGTGGGTGCAGCTGAACACGGTGAGCGTCACGTTGCAGAATTGCAAAGTAACGCGAAGCGTGTTATCCCAGTCGGGTGTGGTTTAAATAGCTTCAAGAAAGTAGTCGAGATAAAATAGTTCCTATGGTACCACACCCAAAAATACTATACCGCATAGCAAGGAGCCAAGCTATGTGGATGCCTCCATGTTGATTCACACTGAAATAAAGTCGTTCCCAATACAAGTCCTTTATCAAGAATGAGCCTGGTGCCAAAGGTGCCAGGACTGGCCCCAAGAAGGTCTAGGCCAAGTATGTCTGGTTTTAGTCGAGACCCTTCCTGGCCCATGGACCTGCCAGGGGGTCTTCTGGATCGGGGTTGTGACACAGAAATGTGATACTATGACAGTTTTCATGTGATTTTTAAACATCCACAATGAGACTAAGCATATGTTCCTAGCACCTGGGGAACTGGAATGGCAGGAACAATGCATTTATGGGTGAGGTATAAATGATACAGACATCAAACATGGTGGAAATTTGTGAAATAGTTGAGGGCATATATGCAGCCATTTTCAGAATGTTAAATATTATGTGTCTCCTAAAAATGACTAAATTGTGCCAAAAAGCGATACAACCTTGCACAGATTTGGGGATTGGACGGTCCGATTCCCTGTGACATAAGGAATCTGCATATCTCTTTCTTATGATGGTGACATTGATGGATTTGAAGTTTTGCTCCATGACTTATTTTTGTAAAAAGTAACTCTGGGAAAACAAAGGAAGTCATAAATGCACACACATAACACACATAAAATGATGTCAGTTCCCCTGAACCAATCAGCCCAGAGGGAGGAGGGAACTATACTAGCCTGGCCTATCCCAGTTGAGGGGTAAGTCCAGAGTACTTCTGCTCAGATTGTAAAAAGCTATGATGTCACTCTGGCTATATAAGCAGGAGACAGGGGGACACAAGGGATATCCAAGGATTCAAAAACTCAAAAACCAGATCCAGGGGCAGCTGATACCATCCAGGCAGGACCTTCCAGATCCAAGCAGAACCACCCATCCAGACCCAGGTGTACTGAACAATCCAGGGAGAAAGGAGTTAAGGCAGCTGATCCCATTTAGGAGAGTTCAGTGGCCAGACCTGCCCAGCTGACCCATCCCACTGTCCACAGTGGCAAGACCTTGCCCAGCTGTTCCCATCCAGGAGAGCCCAGCTCTCCCAGTGACCACATCTCTTGATCCCACTGTCCCTGTGACCAGATCCTTGGCCCACTGTCCAAAGACCTTGCTGGCTGTCCGAATTCCCAAACTCAAGCTTATCTTGTAAGTATCATATCAGTGAGTACCCAAAAACTGCATATCCTGCTCGTTTACCATTACCCTTGCATCCTATTCAAAACCTATTAAAATCCCATACAAAATCCAAAATTGCTAGTATCATCTATTCACCTTTCTGTGTTAGTCCATATCTGTTAGCGTATTCCTTTTATAATTCTTTCCGTTATCTGTGTAAATCCCTAGTACCATTTTGAAATAAATAAATTAATTCCCCTATAAAGAGATCCATGGTGAGTTGGTTGCAATTCAAACTCAACCACCTCATGGCAAGTGCCTTTCTTTAATAAATACTGAATTTGCCCATGTATTGTGCTTTTCTCTAAATTCCGATTTGCATTTTTCCCCATAAAAAAAATAATAATAACATAATCCCATAAAGAGTCAAAGAGTAATCCTTTCCCTCAGAATCCTGTCTGGTATGTGCCTTTGTTTCTCATTCCAAAAAAACTATTTCCAATTTTGACAGCTAAGCCCCTTTTCTTAGCTGCTTATCATTTTAAAGACTTTGTAAAGAAGCCTGTGTAAAATAAGAAATTGCAATTCTTCCACGTGTTTTTTCTGCATTGTTTTCCTCCCAAAACCGATTACCTGTGTCGCGTGCTTTCGTGCTCTGTTCAGAAGTCTATAAGCTTCCTTGTCTCTTAAGTACAGCAACACAAATTACTGTCCTAGCTTTCCCCCTGCAATTGTAAACTGATATATAAGTAACCAGTAAAATCCGAGTATGCCATTTTGCTCCATTTGAAGGTTTTCAATCCGTTTCTGGCCTCCCATCCTGGGGTGGTGGGTTGAATTTAAAAATCTATTTTTCCCTTTTTATACTGACTCCTTGCAACTACTTCACATCCACAAAGAATTCCATTAGTATGTGTTTGGGGGAAGTGTTTCAGGAGGAGTGCATCATCTGTGTGCCATCTGTCATTTTGAAGAAAAGTAATTTTGCTTCTGCTTTCTATTAAAGGTTTAGGTAGATAAAGTTAGGAATTTGAATTAATTGTTTTGTAGGATGTTTGCCTTGTATACCACAGTAGTGGTGACTGCTGTCATAGATTTTGATTTTCTTGATGTCCTTTGAATTTTAAAACTTAAATATTTCATTGTTACACACCTACCTGATTCATAGTCCATTGCGACACAGGGTATTTGTTAAGGTGGGTGTGAGGCGGGTTGGGCGCCTTCTCAAAGTAGAATCCAAGGATTGTCAGTGTAAATGAGTCCCTGGCTGGAGTGTGCCATGTTCTAAAATCCATTAAAGGTAGTAAGATTTTCCAGGCATAAAATGAACTGCGAAAAACAGAAGTCTTTCCACTAAGTCTTTCAGCAATAGATGGGATTTTGCATTGTGGAATTGCAAATGGTCTAAGACTCAGGTGAAATATTTAGGGGTGTATATTATACGTGATTTGAGAAAGATTGTAGAGTTCAACATGTATACATTAATTAAAGAGATTCTGAGAGATGTAAGGAAATTGGAGAGGTTGACTCTGAGTATTTGGACCAAGATTAATGCCAACAAGATGACTCTTCTTCCAAAGTTCTTAGTTGTTATTCAATTACTCCAACTGCGATTAATTAAAAACATATTACGGAGGGTTGATGAGATTTTTCAGGATTTGTTGTGCGGTGATGAAAAGAAGCCAACCATTTAACGATTCATATTGATGCACAGTGTTAAAGAAGGGGATTTTGAATAGCCAGATCTGGAAAGTTATTATAAGGTGTTCTTGCTTTAAAAGTTGGCCTACTATTTTGCAGAGGAGATGGATGATTCCACTCTGGATGGCAATAGAGAGGGAAGTCATCCGTCCTTATGTGTTGGATTATTTGTACTCAATGGGAACGTTGCGAAAAATGAAAAATAAATTACCTTCAATCAATTGTCAGAAACTGTAACTACTTGGTTGGTTGAAAATAATCAAAACGTATGGTTGAGTTATGATGCGTCATTGTGGCACAATCCATCACTTCAGATTGGGAACCAAATATTATACTGGCGCAGTTGGGTCCTAAGAGGAGTGTTGTGGATAAGTGATGATTTGAGAAATGGATATATCATGAGGTTTGCACAGCTACATTAGAAATGTCATCTAGAGCAGAGAGAACTGGGGTGTTATAAGTAATTAAAGGGTCTTCTTTTACAGAGGTTACATATGTTGAATACCCCATTAGAGGATAAACTAGAATGTTGTAAGGATTTTGACTCACCACCTTTAATGGTATCTACGTTAATAAATATTATGCCTATGAAGCCTTTATATATTGAATCTTGGAATGCAATGAGGCAGATCTGCGCAAATGAATTGAACTGTGACCTGTCACACAAGAATTGTGACTATTTAATAAGAGTGGGATTCATAGCCAAGTTCGATCTGAATCTCAGGTTTTTCCAACAAAAGATTTTAGGGTGACTTTACTGGACACCTGTATGAATGCATGGATTGGGGATTGTTGTACAATGACACATGTTGGCCTAGGATAGAGACAAGGGCACTCTGATACACAGGCTTTGGGACTGTTCAAGGGGTCGTAATCTTTCGGGAGATGCGCTGGCTTAGGGTGGATGTGGTGCTGAATATGAGGTTCCCTAGGACACCCGTTCAAGTAATTTTGTTGTCAAGTAGGGGGAGGTGTCGGATTGCTAGGAAACATGACCAGTGGATTAATCGAGCTTTGCTGTTTGCAGCAAAGCAGATGTTGAACATTTGGAAAACTAGAAAGAAGCCACATGTGGAGGAATGTCTGACTGAGCTGCAGGTCCTGTCCAGCTTTGTAAGGTATGCTGCTGAATTAGGCACGGGAGGATTTTTACCTGAAGATGTGGATTCCATTTACTGATCTATATGGATAGGGTTACATTTTTGAGTTGCACTGAGTTATAGAATAGTTAGAGGGTTACGAGGGGGTTATGCTATGTTGTGTCAATGATGGATGTATGTGTGTCTGGTTGTTGTGTTTTCTGTTGTTATTGAATATTGGTGGCTCAATTTTGGGATCATTGTTATGTTACTAAGATGTATTTTGGCTATGATTTAGAAAATCACTATATGTCTGTTAATGGCATAATGTATTTTAAAACATTGTGTATGTTATCCTTGTTATTGAATTCTGTTCTGTTTTCATGAAAATATATAATTAAAGAGTTAAAAAAAGAAATTCAATAAAAATATAACAAAAAATACAATATTAACCTTTCATAAAGTGCACTCTGTTATTTGAATTGTCTCTGCTCACTCAGGGCAGCATCACTTTAAGTTATGGTTCTCTCACTAAAGAATAGCTAATCAAATGATATATGACAATGGTGATTGACAAATGCATTCTAAACTTATGCATATCTATACATGGACACATATGCTACTCTTTGGCATTGGTACATAGCAGAAGGTTTTTACAGATATCGATGATGGTAAGCCACACCCATTTGTGTTACTCTGCTTAGCAATTACTCTCTTACACTTGGTAACTAAAGTATTGAAATATCTAGCTCACGTCAATAGATTTCTCATCCTTCATTAACACATTTCCTCATGTTAATGTGAAAAAATGAACTTTTGAAAGCATGACTCATTTTTATTTTTACTTTGTAGTCTTTGTTGTAGTTATGTTAATGTGTGCGTACCAGTCAGTATGTATAGCATTGGCAGCACATGCGAGGAACAGCATGCATGTGTACTGGGCATCTCAGCTTCAGGCTGAATTGGTTGTGGAAGCGAGGAACAGCATGCATTTGTACTGGGCATCGCAGATTCAGGCAGCATTGGTGGCGCATCAGAGGAACAGCATGCATGTGTACTGGGCATGTCAGGTTCCGGCAGCATTGGCAGCGCATGCAAGGAAAAGCATGCATGGGTACTCGGCATCTCAGGTTCAGCCAGCATTGGTAGCGCATCCGAGGAACAGCATGCATGTGTACTCGGGATCTCAGGTTCAGGCAGCATTGGTGACGCATCCGAGGCACCTCATTCATGTGTACTGGGCATCTAAGGTTCAGGCAGCATAGGAAGTGCATGCGAGGAACAGCATGCATGTGTACTGGGCATCTCAGGTTCAGCCAGCATTGGTAGCGCATCCGAGGAACATCATGCATGTGTACGGGGCATCTCAGGTTCAGCCAACATTGGTAGCACATCCGAGGTACAGCATGCATGTGTACTTGGCATCTCAGGTTTAGCCAGCATTGGTAGCGCATCTGAGGAACAGCATGCATGTGTACTTGGCATCTCAGGTTCAGCCAGCATTGGTAGCGCATCCGAGGAACAGCATGCATGTGTACTCAGCATCTCAGGTTCAGCCGGCATTGGTAGCGCATCCGAGGAAAAGCATGCATGTGTACTCAGCATCTCCAGTTCAGGCAGCATTGGTGGCATATGCGATGAACAGCATGCATGTGTACTGGATATCGTAGGTTCAGCCAGCATTGGCAGCGCATGCGAGGAACAGCATGCCTGTGTACGGGGCATCTCAGGTTGAAGCAGCATTGGCGGCACATGCGAGGAACAGCATGCATGTGTACTGGGCATCTCAGCTTCAGGCTGCATTGGTTGTGGATGTGAGGAACAGCATGCATTTGTACTGGGCATCGCAGATTCAGGCAGCATTGATGGTGCATGAGAGGAACAGCATGCATGTGTACTGGACATGTCATGTTCTGGCAGCATTGGCAGCACATGCGAAGAAAAGCATGCATGGGTACTCAGCATCTCAGGTTCAGCCAGCATTGGTAGCGCATCCGAGGAACAGCATGGATGTGTACTCGGTATCTCAGGTCCAGGCAGCATTGGTGGCGCATCTGAGGCACATCATTCATGTGTACTGGGCATCTCAGGTTCAGCCAGCATTGGTAGCGCATCCGAGGAAACACATGCATGTGTACGGGGCATCTCAGGTTCAGCCAGCATTGGTAGCACATTCGAGGAACAGCATGCATGTGTACTCGGCATCTCAGGTTTAGCCAGCATTGGTAGCGCATCTGAGGAACAGCATGCATGTGTACTCGGTATCTCAGGTTCAGCCAGGATTGGCGGCGCATCCGAGGCACAACATTCATGTGTACTGGGCATCTAAGGTTCAGGCGGAATTGGCAGTGCATGCTTGGAACAGTATCCATATGTACTGGGCATCTCAGGTTCAGCAAGCATTGGCAGCGCATGGGAGGAACAGCATGCATGTGTACTGGGCATCTCAGGTTCAGCCAGCATTGGCAGTGCATGGGAGGAACAGCATGCATGTGTACTGGGCATCTCAGGTTGAGCCAGCATTGGCGGCGCATCTGAGGAACAGCATGCACGTGTACTGGGCATCTCAGGCTCACGCAGCATTGGTGGCGCATCTGAGGAACAGCATGCATGTGTACTGGGCTTTTCAGGTTCAGGCAGCATTGGCAGCGCATGCGAGGAACAGCATGCATGTCTACTGGGCATCTCAGGTTCAGCCAGCATTGACGGCACATCTGAGGAACAGCATGCATGTGTACTGGGCATCTAAGGTTCAGCCAGCATTGGCAGCGCATGGGAGGAACAGCATGCATGTGTACTGGGCATCTCAGGTTCAGCCAGCATTGGCGGCGCATCTGAGGAACAGCATGCGTGTGTACTGGGCATCTCAGGTTCATCCAGCATTGGCAGCGCATGGGAGGAACAGCATGCAAGTGTACTGGGCATTTCAGGTGCATCCAGCATTGGCAGCGCATGGGAGGAACAGCATGCGTGTGTACTGGGAATCTCAGATTCAGCCAGCATTGGTGGCTCATCTGAGGAACAGCATGCATGTGTACTGGGCATCTCAGGTTCAGCCAGCATTGGCAGTGCATGGGAGGAACAGCATGTATGTGTACTGGGCATCTCAGGTTCAGCCAGCATTGGCGGCGCATCTGAGGAACAGCATGCATGTGTACTGGGTTTTTCAGGTTCAGGCAGCATTAGTGGCATATGCGAGGAACAGAATGCGTGTGTACTGGGCATCGCAGGTTCAGCCAGAATTGGCAGTGCATGCAAGGAACAGCATGCCTGTGTACGGAGCATCTCAGGTTGAAACAGCAATGGCGGCACATGCGAGGAACAGCATGCATGTGTACTGGGCATCTCAGCTTCAGGCTGCATTGGTTGTGGAGGTGAGGAACAGCATGCATTTGTACTGGGCATCGCATGTTCAGGCAGCATTGGTGGTGCATGAGAGGAACAGCATGCATGTGTACTGGGCATATCAGGTTCTGGCAGCATTAGCAGCATATGCGAGGAAAAGCATGCATGGGTACTCAGCATCTCAGATTCAGCCAGCATTGGTAGCGCATCTAAAGAACGGCATGCATGTGTACTCGGTATCTCAGGTTCAGCCAGCATTGGCGGTCCATCCAAGGCACATCATTCATGTGTACTCGGCATCTGAGGTTCAGCCAGCATTGGTAGCACATCCGAGGAACATCATGCATGTGTACTCGGCATCTCAGGTTCAGCCAGCATTGGTAGAGCATCCGAGGAACAGCATGCATGTGTACTGGGAATCTCAGGTTCAGGCAGCATTGGTGGTGTATGCGAGGAACAGCATGCATGTGTACTGGACATCGCAAGTTCAGCCTGCATTGGCAGCGCATGCGAGGAACAGCATACATGTGTACGGGCATCTCAGGTTGAAGCAGCATTGGCAGCATATGCGAGGAACAGCATGCATGTGTACTGGGCATCTCAGCTTCAGGCTGCATTGGTTGTGGATGCGAGGAACAGCATGCATTTGTACTGGGCATCACAGATTCAGGCAGCATTGGTGGTGCATGAGAGGAACAGCATGCATGTATCCTGGGCATGTCAGGTTCTGGCAGCATTGGCAGTGCATGCGAGGAAAAGTATGCATGGGTACTCGGCATCTCAGGTTCAGCCAGCATTGGTAGCACATCCGAGGAACAGCATGCATGTGTACTCGGTATCTCAGGTTCAGCCAGCATTGGCGGCGCATCCGAGGCACATCATTCATGTGTACTCGGCATCTCAGGTTCAGCCAGCATTGGTAGTGCATCTGAGGAACAGCATCCATGTGTACGGGGCATCTCAGGTTCAGCCAGCATTGGTAGCACATCCGAGGAACAGCATGCATGTGTACTGGGAATCTCAGGTTCAGGCAGCATTGGTGGCATATGTGAGGAACAGCATGCATGTGTATGGGGCATCTCAGGTTGAAGCAGCATTGGGGGCACATGCAAGGAACAGCATGCATGTGTACTGGGCATCTCAGCTTCAGGCTGCATTGGTTGTGGATGCGAGGAACAGCATGCATTTGTACTAGGCATCGCAGATTCAGGCAGCATTTGTGGCGCATGAGAGGAACAGCATGCATGTGTACTGGGCATGTCAGGTTCTGGCAGCAGTGGCAGCGCATGCGAGGAAAAGCATGCATGGGTACTCGGCATCTCAGGTTCAGCCAGCATTGGTAGCGCATCCGAGGAACAGCATGCATGTGTACTCGGTATCTCACTCAGGTTCAGGCAGCATTGGTGGCACATCCGAGGCACATCATTCATGTGTACTGAGCATCTAAGGTTCAGGCAGCATAGGAAGTGCATGCGAGGAACAGCATGCATGTGTACTGGGCATCCCAGGTTCAGCCAGCATTGGTACCGCATCCCAGGAACAGCATGCATGTGTACGGGGGTCCTCAGGTTCAGCCAGCATTGGTAGCACATCCGAGGAACAGCATGAATGTGTACTCGGCATCTCAGGTTTAGCCAGCATTTGTAGCGCATCCGAGGAACAGCATGCATGTGTACTCGGCATCTCAGCTTCAGGCTGCATTGGTTGTGGATGCGAGGAACAGCATGCATTTGTACTGGGCATCGCAGATTCAGGCAGCATTGGTGGCGAATGAGAGGAACAGCATTCATGTGTACTGGGCATCTCAGGTTCAGGCAGCATAGGCAGTGCATGCGAGGAACAGCATGCATGTGTACTGGGCATCTCAGGTTCAGCCAGCATTGGTAGCGCATCCGAGGAACAGCATGCATGGGTACTCGGCATCTCAGGTTTAGCCAGCATTGGTAGCGCATCTGAGGGAGCAACAGCATGCATGTGTACTCGGTATCTCAGGTTCAGCCAGGATTGGTGGCGCATCCGAGGCACAACATTCATGTGTACTGGGCATCTAAGGTTCAGGCAGCATTGGTAGCGCATCCGAGGAACATCATGCATGTGTACTGTGCATCTCAGGTTCAGCCAGCATTGGTAGCGCATCCGAGGAACAGCATGCATGTGTACTGGGAATCTCAGGTTCAGGCAGCATCGGTGGCTTATGCGAGGAACAGCATGCATGTGTACTGGACATCGCAGGTTCAGCCAGCATTGGCAGAGCATGCAAGGAATAGCATGCCTGTGTACCGGGCATCTCAGGTTGAAGCAGCATTGGCAGCACATGCGAGAAACAGCATGCATGTGTACTGGGCATCTCAGCTTCAGGCTGCATTGGTTGTGGATGCGAGGAACAGCATGCATTTGTACTGGGCATCACAGATTCAGGCAGCATTGGTGGCGCATCAGAGGAACAGCATGCATGTGTACTGGGCATGTCAGGTTCTGGCAGCATTGGCAGCGCATGCTAGGAAAAGCATGCATGAGTACTCGCCATTTCAGGTTCAGCCAGCATTGGTAGCGCATCCGAGGAACAGCATGTATGTGTACTCGGTATCACAAGTTCAGGCAGCATTGGTGGTGCATCCGAGGCACATCATTCATGTTTACTGGGCATCTCAGGTTCAGCCAGCATTGGCAGCGCATTCGAGGAACAGCATGCATGTGTACTGGGCATCTCAGGTTCAGCCAGCATTGGTAGCGCATCCGAGGAACAGCATGCATGTGTACGGGGCATCTCAGGTTCAGCCAGCATTGGTAGCACATCCGAGGAACAGCATGCATGTGTACTCGGCATCTCAGGTTCAGCCAGCATTGGTAGCATATCCGAGGAACATCATGCATGTGTACTCAGCTTCTAAGGTTCAGCCAGCATTGGTAGTGCATCCGAGGAACAGCATGCATGTGTACTGGGAATCTCAGGTTCAGGCAGCTACGGTGGCGTATGCGAGGAACAGCATGAATGTGTACTGGACATCGCAGGTTCAGCCAGCATTGGCAGCGCATGCAAGGAACAGCATGCCTGTGTATGTGCATCTCAGGTTGAAGCAGCATTGGCGGCACATGCGAGGAACAGCATGCCTGTGTACTGGGCATCTCAGCTTCAGGCTGCATTGGTTGTGGATTTCGAGGAACAGCATGCATTTGTATTGGGCATCGCAGATTCAGGCAGCATTGGTGGCGCATGAGAGGAACAGCATGCATGTGTACTGGGCATGTCAGGTTCTGGCAGCATTGGCAGCGCATGCAAGGAAAAGCATGCATGGGTACTCGGCATCTCAGGTTCAGCCAGCATTGGTAGCGCATCTGAGGAACAGCATGCATGTGTACTTGGTATCTCAGGTTCAGGTAGCATTGGTGGCGCATCCAAGGCACATCATTCATGAGTACTGGGCATCTAAGGTTCAGGCAGCATTGGTAGCACATCCGAGGAACAGCATGCATGTGTACTCGGCATCTCAGGTTTAGCCAGCATTGGTAGCACATCCGAGGAACACCATGCATGTGTACTCGGCATCTCAGGTTTAGCCAGCATTGGTAGCGCATATGAGGAACAGCATGCATGTGTACTCGGTATCTCAGGTTCAGCCAGTATTGGTGCCGCACCGAGGCACAACATTCATGTGTACTGGGCATCTAAGGTTCAGGCAGAATTGGCAGTGCATGCTTGGAGCAGCATGCATGTGTACTGGGCATTTTAGGTTCAGGCAGCATTGGCAGCGCATGCAAGGAACAGCATGCATGTGTACTGGGCCTGAGTAATCAGCATCTGAGGTTCAGACACTAGGCCCCGGTGCATCATTCTGAAATGGCACCAGCTCACCTTTAGCAAGCCTTGGCTGCAACCTTTGAAGTGCCAGGCTATGAAACTGCAGCAGTGTTGCTCATTGTATAGTCATGAGTAAAAATAGAAAACCATTATCAGCAGGAAACATGATTTATTTCAAATAATGTTTATAGATGGTCGAATATGTGGGCAAATTGTAGCAGAATGTGTTCGTAAAGTCACCAATGTTCGTTGCTTTTTTTTTTAATGAAGTCTATCAACATACGTTGCAGTTCTTTCAAGTTTCCCTGTGCCATGATTGAATTGCTCACCGTGTCCTCATTTGGGCTAGTTCATATTCAGTCCAGTATCGACATTTCATGTTGCTCTGTATTCATCAACATAAGGGCTTTTCACATGTACACACCCTTACTGCATGCAGTTTCCCAGCAGGTTGCGTGATGGCTCTATCAATTCATTTCCAGTTCATCCATGACCTCGTTCAACTTCAGACATGCCAGTATAAAAATCACATCTCAATCGCTTTCTTCTCTTCCATGAGATATGTATGGATCTCATTTTCTTATCCATAAGTGTTTTGTGAATATTAAGATCCGGATTGCAGATTTTGCAGTAATGCGCCACAACTGTAATAGTGCTACTGCATGCAGTAACATGTTGGGTCTGCATGATTACAAGTCATGCAGACCCCAAACGTTATTCCCCAAGTCTGAGCCCCATTGCACTCCAGAGAGATTTTGTATTACCGCATGACGTAATTACTCACCCCCTCCAGGATATTGCGGCATGAACTATTTTGCGGCATAAAAAATGCAAGAATAAATGCAAATTTACTGCATGCAGTAAAGCTTTTGCGTGGAGGTAGTTACCTTCCTCTCTCAAACATCCTCTTAGCCCAGACACCTAAGCCCTGATTCATGGAATTATTTCAGTGTAAAACAGGGATTTGCGTGCTATTCTGCCCGCAATTCCCCATTCGTCAAGCAGGTATTTGCGGCCAGAATGGCACGCAAATCCCTGTTTTACACGCACATAATTCTATGATTCAGGGCTTCAGTCTGCCATAAATACTCTTATGTTTTCGTCTAGGAAACAAAGAAACACACTTTTCCGCAGGTTGTACCGTGGATTTAGCAGAGTACAGCTGCTGATTAGGAAACAGCGCGTGCCGGGAGAGTCCCCCAAAAAGGCGGGACTAGGAAAGAAAATGGCGCTCTGCAGGCGGCCTGCTTTCACGGGTCAGCAGCTGGGCAGCAAACATTTGTCACACCGCCGCCGAGCCTTTAACGCTCTGTCGAAAATAACGTACGAGCCTTGGAGGTTGTACTCCAGCCAGTTTCCTCTTCTACAGCTTCCCTCGAGAATGCAACCCAGGCGGCTCCCCCTCAGCAAACGCAGAAGGGATGCGCAGACATCCAAAAACCGCCACTTGAACTTCGCCTGAAGGAAGGATAAGCGATATTTGGCGGGTTTACCGGACTCTTGAGAGAGAAATATCATACGGCAGCTTCATGAGGACTTATTGTGCTCGACGATACCTTTCTAAGCTCTTAAGCTTTTAATTCTGAAAGCTTTGTTACCCTGGATATTTATTTGAGATCCTTTCCATGCCAAGAAAGGCGCTCATTATTGGAGCGAGCTGGTGACTACGACAACAGCACGCTGCCTGACATTTTAACTTTGATTTTGTTG